>NC_141794.1:11188878-11495670 GCF_054643075.1 Acanthaster planci | reverse complement strand
CTCAAAGCAATAAGCCTCTATAAAGTTACCACTGCACAAGAAGATCTCCAAATATGAGCTTTCCAGAGCGGACACCTTCGGCAACATTCATGACATGGCCGCTGTAGAAGCTATAGACAAAAATAAATGGAAGCAGCTGGTATTAAAGTCTAGTCAGTAAGTGAAGTGTCATGACTGAGATCATAATAAATATGTAGGCCTAGGCCTAATGCAAGCCAAGCAACAATGGTCACTGATCTATCTTTTGATAAAGCTGCCTGAACGAAAAGCTTACTGAGCCACCTTCGGGCCCGGCAGATGCCGATATTTGTTGTAAACTCTGTACATATACACCGTCCATGCGACCACGAACACGAGACAGGTGCCGAAGATGACGGCGACAGTCAGGCCCAGGACACGTAGAATGTACGGTGCGCAAGCAGAGAGCAGCTGCAGAGCTGTCATCTTGATCGAGAGAAAGCTTCAAGAAATTCGGCAGTTCAGCTGAAAAAGGGTGTGTCTCGGGAGGCTCTGTCAGGGTCAGTAATTGCAGAATACCCCGCCAACTCTAAAAAACGACCCTGGAATGACTGGTTACTGGGAAGAAGGTGAAAATCCCATGAGAAGAGTGTGACACTTTGACCTGTACCTGGCTACATAACAAGTGTCACTGCATACGAGACCCGTCCTGTGTTGACTGGCCTGTTATCAGTATCTTATTCGTTCTTGACGTCATCACAATTAATTTGGCCTTGTAGACGTGGACCCGTTTCATTTCGATCGGGGGGGGGGCTTCTTTCAGAAACCTGTACAAATAAAGGTGCAGGAGGGATATCTGCATTACTTTTGTTCGACTTAAAATTTGCCACCTTCAACCAGGGAGGAAGGAACATACAACTTATCATCAGATGTGGAAAACCCCGATCTGTGGGAATATAAATCAAATTATAAATCTGTCAAATCATAATTTGCCAGAAGTGTGATGTCCACAGGTGGAAAATAAAGTTTGAAGTATGAACTCAAACTTTTGTGAAGTACACTGTACTGTACTTTTTTCTCAACTCTTCCATCGAAAGTTTTCCTCCATACATTGAGCTACTCTGGCTATGAATTCGGCAATCGACTGGAGTGAGCTCAAACATTCGCCAAGAAAATCTGTTTTTCCTATGGAACCGCAGGCTGCAAGTGGTCTAAGACTACAAAACCATTGTTAAATTTTTGAAGCACCTGTCCATCTGCCCAAGGAAAGATCGGAGTGATTTCTATCAATCTGAACACAACCCAGAACAATACAAGGATTAAATATAGTCTCTGTCCTAGTCTGAACTTATAATTTCTTTTGCACGCCCATCAAAACCAAGGTTGCGTAACTCCAATCCTTTTCAACTTTGGGCTCAAGCAAGTTTTGTAGGGAAATCGTACAGACGAGATCTTTGGTCAATCATCCTTTTCTCTTCCCAACGGGAGAAAGGGGGATTTCATTCATGCAACAGACTTCGTGTGATCATTGAAACTTATTTTTGTGTTAATGAATACAAATTTATTTTTAAATCTTTGTACAATCGATTTGTGTTAATACAAGCCTTCGAAATGCACCTTTGTTGCTCAGTTAACCTTGCATTCAGCTTTTGTTTTACTCTTTCAAAGGGTATTTTGCGGCCTTTTTGGTTTTGGTGCTTATAAGTATTTCCATATTCATTCCATATCCACGAGTAAAACTGTGATACCAACCCGGGAAGAAGCCTAAATGTTACACTGGTTTGTACACAAAAAAGGGTCGTGTATTTTTTATATGAATTTCGCTGGATTAAATTTTTCTTTTTTGCTGATTTATTGCTGTTTCATGCGCATAGCAATGAGTGAGCACCAATGTTTTTCTCAGAAATACTTTCAGTAGAAAAACCAATATAATGAACTATTGGGTAACGAAGTGTGACGTCACGGTGAACCAGAAAGTGCAGTGCAAACGAATGGAGGACGCGCACGTGTTGGTTCACGAGCATGGTTCTCGCGCTAATGCCTTTTACACACTAATTGTGCGCGTGACGTATTCACTTATATTCTTCCCTGGATGACATCACAGCAACAGCGCCAACAGTTGTCCAGGAAAGCATGGATAATTTTGAGTGTTTCAAAAAAAAGTGCACCTTTCAGAGCATTTAACCAAATGGGAACGTAAAAGAGTGTTTATACAATGAAAAGTACACAGTTGCAGAAATGTTGTCTCTGAGAGCCTTCATTGCAGCTGCCCTTTATAAGGAACAGAAATTCAGAGAGTTCAAGTTTGTTTCAATTACAGAAGAAATTAGACAAAATATTGCTGTAAAAAAGATAGCCTTCAGTTTGCTACAAAATATTAGTGCATCTTCAGCTGTGCACCATTAATTTTATTTTTAACACAAAGCTGGCTGAACTTCTACATTCCTAATCGTTAAAAATTATAAATTCAAAATTCATATATGATAAATTCAAGGAAACAATTTATTACTCTGTGTGCTTTTGAAATTAATTGCTTTGATATGCACAGTGCGGTCATTTAACTGTACATGCACACAACAATTAAAACACGTCATGGGTTATGCCAGATACGGGCGCAACAGCAGTCTTTTCAGCATGGCAATGAGGTAACCAGGGGAGCATCTCACAATTTGGAATGGTTGGAATGTTCCATGCGGAATGCAGTGATCTCATCAAGGAGTAGACAGCTGCTCCATTGGAAACACTGCCTCAGTATTCTGGGCACAAAGCAGACCGTTCCTGCTGAAATGCGAACGTTCCAAGTGGAAAAGGTCTCATGGAACCCAAACATTTTGGACTTTTGCGACATGTTCAAGGGACATACAAGCAAACATCAAATTGGCTTGAAGACAGGGGCATAGCAACCGGGGAGGGGGTGGCACCCCCCCTCAATAATTAATTCCAGTCATGCAGAGCTTCGGTTGGCAAATGAATAAAAATAAGTATAAGTAAACGATATACATTGGCCATTGGCATTTCCCCTGAAGCATAAAATGTAGCGTGCCATGGTTCACGCAAGGTTGGTGAACAAGTTATATGTTTTTGGCAAATTGACTCTGGCACGCCCCCCCCAAAAGAAGATGCCTTGGCTACGCCCCTGCTTGTAGACAAAGCTACTGCAGTGGCACCGCACTCATGCGCACATTCTTCAGCTTAATGCGCGCCTGCATTTGGCAAATCACAACACCCTATTGGTCCCAGAGTCATGTAACACAGGCGTACTACCTGTCAATGAGTGGTGTGTCACCGCAGTGAATGGCTTCTAATTCTGGCTGTCCTATTAAACTACTTCACACGTCAGTACGGGCGATTCACAATAGTGCGCCTCCAAGAGTTTGCAACGCATTGGCCAATCACAACACACCAAATTTCTCGGCTATTTCCAACCGTGCACTGGGTCAACAACAGATTTGGCACACTGTGATTGGCCAACGCGTTGCAAACTCTTGGAGGCACACTACTGTGAAACGCCCGTATTGTGGGCGACTGGTCACATTGTATACAACTCCTAGGTGAAGATTCCTAGATCCACAAACCTATGAATCTGCACCCCTCATTTTTCCAAAACTCCAAATCACTTGTAACAGGTTTGTAATGTTGTCCCTTACCATTTTAAGTTTAAATGCAGGACTGTAGATACATACAGTACAACAGGTGTATTCCATCACCAGTTAGACATTATCTCATGAAAGAGCAAGTGAGCATCTACAAAAGGACGCAGCGATAATACTGTGAAATCACCTGCAAGACCCAAGTATCTGGGTAGGATTATGTATCACGCAAATAATGTTTCGGAAAAGCATAGAGAGAATAACTTCTTGAAGTGATGACATACAGACGTGGGCGGAGATTTTTTGTCACGATGGGGGAATGACATGGCAACCTCCGTCCGGGTGAGATCGAGACGCCAGCAGGAGCGGAGTCGGTGGTGCAGGTTACGGGTTCGCATGGTCAGCGGCTTGAAAAGTGGGGCAACGTTTCCACCAACGTCAAAAAGTGGGGGGGAGGGGGTGAATCCCCCCTTACCCTAGGGATCTCCACCCATGTGTATACAATGTCCTCTACCACGAGATGAAGCCAAGTGGATTTGAAAATTTAATCTGCAATCCAATGAAATCATTCTTTCTATTGCATAACTGTGAAACCTTCAAGATGTTTCTTTATCTAATGCTAAGGTACATAGAAATGCTTTTCCTGCACAGTCCGGCATATAATTGCAGCTAAGAGTTGTCGCATTCCGAGCCAGTTCCCCATTTTAATAGTTCTTGGGCATCTACCAAATAGCTTTTATCATTTGATATCATGCTCGATTCTCTGGGACCAGAGGCCTGGCTTTGAACCACTTAGTTGAGGATCGGCTACCGATTTAATTAACTAACAAGGTGGTGATGTTATGCTCAATGCCTCTGCAGTATCCGATTTTGATCAACCGTTTTCTCGCGTCTCTGTACAGCGGGGCCGGGAATCCTTGGGAAAATCAGGTCCAGTCATAGAGCTGAAGTTGAACTGAAGTTGGAATCCATCAGAGCAAGTAACTGTCCACGGGAAGTACTTCATGTTGAGAAATGCAATCTAAGAAACAAAAGAATAACAAAGGGAACAAACAGAAGTAAACAAAGGGAGACAGTTCTAGCTTTGAAATGGAACATACGCGGTACAGCGTACAGTTAAACCTTGGAAATGAGAGATCCTTTGGACTTTGCAGATTTCCTTGTTATAACACGAACCGTGTATTACCCGGAATGAAAACAATGAAGAACAGAGGATTGGGACCTTCAAATTTCCATGTTATGAGTAGAGTCCTGTATTAACACTGCTCTTCCGAGGTTTGGCTGTATACAGGAGAATCCCGAAAAATTTAGTATTTCGTTCGGTATTCTTTGATGGCCTTTGACTGGAATCAGCAGGACTCGGGACTTGGAAATGGAGGACTCAACTACAAAATTGTAATCAAGTTTTCAACTACAACACTGGTGAGGAATGCTTCTCAGTCAGAACACTATGCGTTCCCTGCGGGAATTGGCTGTCTTCCCATTGGGAACAAGATCTGCCTAAGTGACCATGCACGCACATTGTCCGCTGTTCTCAATAGACCTAAAACATGATGACGTCACACTTTGTTTACAAGTGCGCTATGGAGACTTGGTGGATAGCATCCCGCCTTACTGCCACAGGAAGGCGACACACGTAAACAAAGCGTGACATCATCATGCTACAGGTCTTTTGGGAGCGTACATCATTCTCAGTAGGAAAAGCCAAGTGTTCCTGATTGGAGCAAGGGTTGTTATTATTAACCACTTTGTGCCGGGGTTAGTTATTAATGTTGATGATGCTGGGCCTCACAAATGCCCAGGGCATTGTAGCTCACAAGTCTGAAGAAACCCGTCGAGAAGTGGTTATAGTTTTAGTCATGGGAGGAACCGCAAAATCAGGTAGGGACTGAAAACTCAATTCACATGTGGACTGGGCCGGGATTCAAACCCGGACAACAGAGGTAGAAGGCGAGAAAAGAACCGCTAGACGCCAACCTGACTCCCAACAAGACTAACAAGGGTTGCTCTTGTTGGGACTTTCTTCAGCATTCTGACTTCTTTTTTTTTTGAGACACTCCCTCAGTCAGATCCTCATACCCACCTAGGAGCCACTTCTCTGAGACGGCTGGTGCCCCGGTCTGGTTCCGGCCTCCACCGATGCACAGACTAGCCTGGCCGGCGCAGCTGCACGTCCGCCCGCCGCAGAGGTGGACGAGCTCCGCGAGGCTGGTTTTGGGTGGGCTGGTGCCCTCATGGACGAAGATGGGCCCGAGGGACGAGAGGAGATCTTGCTGGTAGGACTTGCCGGCCTTGGATCGCTCCAGTCTTGCCATCTGAAAGATCACATTTCAGAATAGGGAAAATATGGGTGATGCACCATACAGGGTGCCTCAAAGGGGGTTGACGCAGTGCGACCACTTTACCCAATGCATTGTGGGAAAGATCAACCTACAGTGTATTTTCCTTGTCAGTGGCTACAAATGAATTATTTCTGATGTTTGAGTAAAAAGATCCATAAAGGCTTTTCAGTATCACTTTTAATTAAGCACAGAAATTGGTCTGGTATAACAATTGTACATTCAAGTCATGCAAATTTCAATGTTTCTTGAAATCCACTGAACTTCACATCAAGTTTAATTTGGCCTTTGTAACGTGACCTTTGAGTCTATCAATGACCCCTGACCTTTGCTGCAGGAAAAGCACCCTGGATTTCATAGGGCTCCTCTGGTAGCCATTTTTCGGCCTCTAGTGACTTTAAGACCTGCAAAGAAAAATAAATTAAACGGATTACAAAAGCACCAAGGCATCTTTGTAACTGACTTCAATGTCCTGAGGGAAAGACATAAAATCTACCATAGCAGTGGTTAAAAAATCTCGAAATTTTCTGTGCACAAATCAGTGCAACATTGAGATTCAGTGCATTGGATGACATCATAGATCTGCTCATGAATATGCAAATAGGCATTAGCATAAAAACTAAAAAAAAACCATCAAATTATGGGTTAAAATTGCAAAACAAAACTTTAAAATCAGGTTAATTGAAACCAAAGATGCAATTTCAAGGGTTTTAGTAGAATTTATAAAAATATTTCTATTTCCTGGTTCCTTTAAGTTCAAAGTGGTTGCTATGACTTGTAACTCAATATATTGGGCGTTTGGCCCTTCACTGATGTAGAAATTCACACGCGTACATGGTCGCCATTTGAACCAACAACCTCCTGCTTAACTGTGCCAACGTCTTATCGCTCCACCATCGAGCTTGCAGGGGTCGACTAGTCAGTCAGAAATGAATGGGCGCAGGGTGCCGCACCAACGCATAGCTACTTTTGATGAAACCTGTTAAGAGAAACCACCCTTGGTTTTGTAAACCCACCCACTCCGTGGAAAGCAGCCAGCAGCCACTAGCGATGCCCCGCAGCAAGTTCAACGTCCGTCGGCTCTCGCCGCAGACGACGTGGGTGGTCACCTTGGAGACTGTGTCTTCTACGGCAAAACCTCTCAGCCTTTTGACGACCGCGGCGATGAGGTCTTGGTCTCTACATGGCAAAGGAATTACACGAGGCTGATTTATTTTTTGACCGAACACACTAGAGTGCACTAAATTTAAGCAGATGGAAAGGATTTCGTCTGCTGAGTGAATGCAGCAAAATTGGCCATTGCTTGACAATGCAGTTACGTGTTTCCTGTCGTTATGCCGCTGTCAGCAATGCCACCGAACAGACCGATGCAGTAAGTCCTACCCCTTGACGGTTTAACTCATCAAGGATATGATCAAGCTTACAATGCGCCTGGCTGTGGAACACAGTGCAGCAATGCAGAGGTGCACCAATGCAATGAGTAATGTCACCCCCAAGCAAAAGGTCCGAGAGAGAGAAAACGTCTCTGTTCGACACAATCTCACCTCGAGATTCGTCAAATACGCATGACGCCGAGGTAAAGTCACTGGTGCCCAGGCAATGAGAAACCCAATTTTGTTAAAACCAAGGTACTTTACCCTGCGTGGACACTCGTCATGACAAGAGATGGTTTGCTGTCCTGATGAAGAAGACGAAAAAAGAAAGAAAACAGTTCCACCTTTTTTCCTGGATGCAGAAGGGGTGATATGCGGTTGAATATTTACGAGCACGTCAAAGTTTCACAGAAATATTTTGGGATGTTATAGACCATAAATATTTATAACACCATTCACACGATACAAAAGCAACACAATGACAGGTGTTACAATTTTTAATTGTGATTACAGAGAGGCTGCAAAATAGGACGTGACAAACATGACAGAGAAAACTTGGTTTCCTTGTATTGAAAGTTGTCATCAATACCTTCAGTTTCTTTGTGGACTTCTTGATTTTGATGACTCTGTCTTGCCGAACAGGCTTCTCGATCTTGGGAGAACTTGATGACGAGCTATCAGAACTGGCGTCTTGCAGTTCTGAGCCATTTCTTGATTCCTTGCGAGGCTTTGGTTCTGAGTTGGTTTTACCAAACCTCTGATCCCTTCCTGTGGTGGACTCGCCGGTCAACGAGAGTGACCTCGCACCCTTTTTGTTGGCGAGCTTAGGCTTTTTGGGGCTGTCGTCTTTCGCCTTCTTGGTGGGGTCCAGATTAAGAGTTGACAAAGACGCCGACCTGTTCTTGTTGGCTTTTTGCGTTGCCTTGACTTGTTTCAGGCGTTTATTTTGGGTGAAATTGTCCAGACTTTTCCGGCTTGATTGTGCGTTGTCCCCTCCGTTTCGATGAGATGCCACAAGTGAATTGGAGACTTCTTCACTGTCTCCTGCTTTCGGGGAAAGAAAAAAAAAAAAACTCAGTTGCGCAGTAACGTTAGAAACCAACGAGATATATTTCTAAAAAAATAAATACTGGAATTGGCAAATTGCAAGAAATAGATTTTAACACCATTAATCACAATCCCTTGGGTGCAATCCGTGAATGCCAACATTACAAAATACCTTTTTACATAGGTTACATTTTCTTAACTTATTTTGCAAGTGAAAGTGAACTGAACAGGTCCTCACACGCAAGCAACAGAGAACAAGGAAAGTGACTGGGGCATGATTTGAACCTCCATCTAGAAAACGGGATGGGCACTCTATCAACTGAGCTTTGGAGCCCAGCGTTGTCGTTCTTCCCAGCTGTCAATATCTCCGTTTGAGGGGTAATAGTCAGAAGCCACTAAACTCAAACACCACGGTGCCATCGTTTTCTCAAGTATGCGAGCGAGCGACTTTTTAGCGTCATAAAAACTACTGAAAATCAGATCATTATCTGAAGTTGAAATATTTTGATTTGACCCCTTAGCAGCTCTGATTTTTTTTAGGCAAGTCCTGAATTCACACCAGCAATCTCTTACCTTTTCTTCTCTTCATCATTCCGCTCGACTCGTCTTCGGACGACTCCGATAATAATTCTTCCTTCTTCCTCTTCCTTGAGGTTTTCCCTCCCCTGGGAGGTTTACTGCCAGGTTTGCTGCCAGGTTTGCTGCCAGGTTTGCCATCGGGATCTGGCGACTCAACTTGCTGTAGACACCCGTCATTACTACTACTACACAGAGTTTTCTGCCTTCCGTCTTTCGCCTTTTCAAATTTATCGCTCAGATTTCTTGACGATTTGCCGGACAGTCTGGCGTCTTTCTGCTGTTTTTCTTTCGTGCTCGATTCGGTCGGTTGGGTCAGAACTTCATCTGGAATGGTGTCCGTGTTTGTCGACAGGAGCTTACGTTTTCGTCGTCCATTAGTTGGCAGCTCGCTGTGAGACCCCGCGTTTGTTTCACAAAACAAGTTTTTGTTGGCTTGGGTTTTTGACTTGTCTTCTAGCGGCTTCCTTGAGTCTGAACTGATTTTCGGCACAACAGGAAAAATGCATTTCTGGACCGGACTATGGTGGGGAACTGCAGTCGACTTATCTGTGCCGTTGGACTGACAAAGGTCTTCGTCGGTTTCTTGCTCACTCAACGTTTTCTCAATCCTTAGAGACAACCTCCGCACTTTGGAAGACTCCTGCTTGGCTGACCCCTGACCTACCTCTGACCTTCGACCTGCAAGCATTGACAAACACAACTCAACTAACAGCAGCTTGGACCACAACATGATTTTGTCAAAACCTGCTTTACTGACAATTACATCTAGTTTTTCTCTGATTGGCAAATGAATTTTTAATCCACAATCCTTCCCTCTTGCCCATATAACATTTTGACGTTGTAAGAAACTGGAAATGAACTGAGGAGGGATTCCCGCTTCACCTTCAGTTTACTGGTACAAAGCTTGCGACAGGGGGCTGGCTAATTCAAATGACATGTAACGAAACTTCAAATCCCACCTGGGTAAACCTTGTGGATTGACATCTTGGGTTCTGTCCATCACAGATTAGTGTTTGCACTAAATATTCAGTGCTGTCAAACAACATGTCAGCAAGCAATATCTAAGCTTACTTGGGTGGGACTCGAACCTGCAGCCTCCTGCTTGCTAGAGAGTTTTTTCAATGAACATTATTTTTCACAGGCCTGTAGAAAGCATTGATGAGGTATAGTGCTTATATCATAAAACCAGTGACCAGTGGAACCTGTTGATATCTGCCGTAGACTTAAATTTCTGATAGTTCCCTATGTGGAAGTTGTGAACAGACGTCAAGCATTTCTGCGTCAAAAGCTGAATGGATCTGTGCCAAACTGGACATGACATCTGACCTTTCTTCAGCCTAGTATTAGGATCCATTGTCTTGTCTTGGTTGCCGTCTGTTATGGAGTCGGCGTTGATGGACGGACCGAAACTCAACTTCTTTTGGAGGATGTCGGTCTTGGCCCCAAAGGTTGGTGATTCTCCGATCGCTGGTTTCTCTGAACCTATGACGCAGACAGAAAAGTGTGAAGTACTGCTTGAAGGGCGCTCTTGGAGATTCAGGGGAAAAAAAAGGATTGAAGCAGCACCAGATGGGAACTGAAGACACAAAGTATTAATCAGCTGATCTGAGGAAAAGTTGTTTGCAGTAATTCTACACGTTAAAAATAAACGCTCCCATGACGACACAGCAACTTATTGAGAGTACACACAAAACATCTCCTCAGAGAGTTACTGTATCCTGATGGGAGTTGCCTTGACCAAAGGACTCTGGGGCTGAGTCAATTCGAATAATTCACTATTCGAATATTTGATCTTCAATTTGATTGAATATCCGAATATTCAGTCGCACCGCCAAGCAGATTGTTGATGAACAAACTACATACAAAATCAGTTGCAATACCACACACGATTGTACATTGTGATCAATGTAATAGCTTCCCACATCTAGGAGTATCTCCAGCCACGATTTTGCAAGATTTAAGAGATGAACAAGACTTCTGGCCCTGTTGAAAATTTATATTCCTTTTTAAATTGTTTATTGAATAATATTTACTTTTTAAATTGTTGTAAAGAAAATTTTCCCTTCCTTTTCATGAATTTTGCATTCGAATATTCAAATTAAAAAAATAATATTTGAATATTTGACAATCGCTCGAATATTCGGTGATTGGGATATTCGGCACAGCCCTAAGGGATGCTGCCTTGCCCTTTTGAGAATGAAAGTCCAAAGTTTTTATGAAATGGCTGATCATCTCTGTGCTAAAAGGATCTAAAAGCAGTAACATAGCAGCCCACAAATATTCACAAAACAGATTTTGAGCCTGAAGAGATATTTTCGGGCAACCGTTTTCGAACAAACATTTCCAACTGTCGTACACTGCTCACTCTCAACTTTTATCAACAGAGACCTGTCTGCAAAGACTTTTGAGCCCAACACTGGCAACGAGAACATCCCGTTGTTAATGCTCAAGGGTGCTTACAAAATACCAACAGTTACGTAAATTAATGATAATGTCAAACCTTGGAATGGCTTACCAGATATTGGCGTGTTGGCGCTATTCCGGACTCTGCCAAGCGCATTGAGGCAGGCGCGCATACTGGCGGGCGTGTCTGGGATCAGAGACGGCGTGCCACCGACACCTGGGACAGGTGTTCCCACCTGACGAAAGGAATAATAAATGCTTTATTGGAGGATATGTGAACAATGATCGGGCCATCTGCACACACGGGGACAGCTGATGGCTTAACCATATGCTGCCAGGGAGCCTGGTTTCCGGCACATAGGCTTTACACAGGAAACCGGGGAGCCCGAAACAAGACAAAAGAGCTGTGGGCCCTCTAACAAAAGACCGTACTCGAAACAAAAGACCAAGCTGCTGGGAATTGCCAACAATTTTTAAGTTGTTAATAACGGAAGAAATCTGTCCTTATTTTGAGAGATTATACCACTGTTTGTGGCATTCAGCACGAGCAGATTACCACCGGGGACAAAAGCGCTCCAGCGATGAGCGATACAATACTGCTGCACGCTAATCTGGCCCCTATTGAAAAGATGCCAGTAGCGCGCTGTGCCAGTTTTGGGAACAAAAGAAAGTTGCATAACACTGCACAATCTGGGCTCTTTTTACAAGGCAGCAGGCCTGGCTGAATTACTTGGGCATCAATAGATGTTGTCTGTCAGATTAGAGTAGCCACCAGACAGTCATTCGTGTGGGTGTAAACATCTAGTAAATGAAGTTATGAATTTTGAAAGCATTTTGAAAACAGAAATAAATAAAAAATCACATGAAATATGGCTTGAAACATTTCCGGCTGATATTTTGTAAGGACGAGTTGGCAAAGTAGAGGAGAATGAACCCAGGGAGACACGTTTTGCAGGTGCCCTCAACCTGAGATGTCCAAAAGTCGTAGACATTTTATTTAATGCAAAACGATGGCTTGTGCTGTAATTTGCAGTTAACTGGGCACAGCAGAAACGTGACCCAAAAATTTTCACATCAAGTCATAAGACCTGACACAACTGAGCATTTTCTCACAATGTACGGTATTTAGAAAGCTAAAACTTCATCACATTAGTAATTAAGTCCCCTCTTAAAAGTGTCTTTTTAATTACAAAGAGGAAAAAGTAGCAAACTTTGAGTCGTCTAACAAGATAATCCTGAATTTTGGGGTCCAAATCCTACAATCCAGCAAAATTCCAAGAAATCACACCTTTGTCACTTACTGGAGTGAAAGCGTCCTGTGTTTCGGCCGCATAAACAAACGGCTTCACGGATGCACCTGGGTATCAATATACATGTAAAAGACAATGTTATTAACGTCAAGCGTTGAGACTGGTCCATACCTAGCACAGGTATGAATACCAATTTATGCAAATGGACTAATCTGAAAAGATGTCATATCTGCAACAGAGGCTTTGTGTGGGAGCCATCTTGCAGGGCACTCCTTTTGTTCCACAGGGAAGCTTCCTTCGTGTTACCCAATGGTACAAAAGCACTGGCCTTCAAGATGGCAGCCATACAAACCCTCTATAGCATCACACTGACGTGCGCCTTCTTTAAACTCAGGGTGCCTGCGTACTATGGAAAAGACTTTTGGACTTTTGTTGCCAGAAATAGTAAGTTCATTTACAGCAATGTATTGTATTGATTTTCATGGCCAAAGGAATATGCACAGTTTTGTAGTCACTTTTCTAGGCAGCTTAAACTCCGTAAAATATCTTGACAACTGCTCTGGATTGTAGGCAAAGTTTTGGAAGTATTCCCAGCTTGGTGGCGATGGACGATTGGATCCCTGCTTATGGTGGATTTACCCGGTGAATTGATGAACAGTCTGGAGGATTGGCCTGTCTCTTTCTTCTTCCTTTTCCTCACCATTCGCTCCGTGCTGCTCTCCAAATCCTCCTCAAACGACTTGGGCTGCATGGATTTCATTCGCTGCGTGGAGTACAGAAGAAAAACTTGCAAACTGCACTTGGAACTCAAAATGTGGTCTCCGGCGTCGACACAGCATGGATGGATTAAATCAAATAAGATCAAATAACAGCAGCCCCCCCCCAAAAAAATCTCAACTTCTTCAAGCTTAATTTCAAACTTGCCAAGCACGTAAAGACATTCAGGAGTACATCGGTGAAGATTTTGTTTGTTTCAATGTTAATCCTTTGAATCCACTGGGTGTTTTTGAAGGTTTATGGGAAAGTTTTGGGAAGATTTTGTAGGATTTTGAAAAAGGAAAGCCCAGCTACTGTTTCGCAGGGCAAACACAGCGTAGTGCCGCGAGTATAAAAGTTTGATGCACTTTGATGCACTTGGCAATCAACAGCAGCCAAACAAACTGGCCACGTTGAGACAATGAGAGCTAGTCCCATTGAACAATGCCACTGTTGGATCTTGTGGTGACTGGCAACCAGACTCCCAGGCTGTTTGGCCTTGGAGGAGAGTAGGCCTATTGGATCTTGTTACACTGGGCAGGCAAGCCACTGGGACAAAAGATTCAGACTGATGCGTCTGGCAGGGTTTCAAGCCACAGTGCCCTGGAGGGTCAGAGTTGGCATAAAGATTGCGGCACTGCGTTTCCGCTCACAAATGGGTTCGGTGGGTTCCTAGCAATACATGTTTCCTCGGGAGTCACGGTCACATACCTTGGCTTTAGGGATGACGATCGTGCCGTCGTCACTGGAATCAGTAACAGGGAACAGAGATTCCGGTGCACGCTGTTTGTTTTGCTTACAACTGGCAAGATAACAGAAAATACAGCAAAGAACACCAATTACAAATGCTGGTACTTTGAAAATTGCTGTGGTCTTTCGAAGAGCTGCTGTTGAAGTGTTTTGGCTGTTACCATCTGTAAACCACTGGTGCTGTTAGTCTACCTAGTGATGTCAAACATCATACTCAGACCAAACCAAAAGAGTGACTGAATACTGGTCTGGATTCTGGTCATAAACACAACCCGCTATTCCACAACGAGGCTGCAGAATTAAAAGTTATCTAAAAATTGACACGAATATACTTGTGTACATGCAAACTCCACAACTTTCGTCGGACTGTAACAACCATGCCAAAGCTTTCTGCTGACAAAATTTTCACACTGAATTACTTTGACAGGTGAAAATTAACGGCTCGGGAGAGGAATTGTCAAACATCAAAATTACCCACCTCAGGCTGAAATGACGGGTGACAAAATGGCAAGGGGGTAGACTAAGTGTAAGACTGAACCAAAACATGTAACCGAATAACCGGTAAAGGGACCGATTAATCTGGTATCTAAATAATCGTCGCAGCCCTAAAGCCAAATCGGATACATCAATGAAGACCAGAAAGTTTAGAATAACTTGCATGTAAGCATTCAGCACCGTAGGGAAACCCATCACAGGTTATTCAGTCTTAAGTCAAGTTACAACCTTTTGTCAAAACAAGCATTCCTATGTCGCTGTGCACCCTGATAACTGACGACTGATCTTGTGAAAGGGCTCGTGGCTGGTTTCATGAAGGAACTTGGGACAGACAGACACTGCAGCACCTACCTATCCACCCACAGCACTGAGACCAGGTGGACGCCCCGCTTGATGGCTTTATCCTTGGTGCTTTTTTTGCCGTCCTTCCAAATGACGTGAGTGACGGGTTCATCGCTGGTGAACTTATCAACAACCTGGTCCAAGGAAAAGTAACGAAATCGAGAACCACGGTACTGTTGCCAAGGTCTGGTGTGGAGAAAAGGTTTTTGAATTTCGAATCTGAACAAGATCTGTTCTTTGGGCGGCACTTGATAATCGAGTACCAATTTTGCCTTGCAGTGAAAAGAAAGATATAAGCTTTTTGCACATGATAAAAACTAGGGTGCCCCAAATGGCCTACAAGTGTCCCACGAGAAACCTAGGTCTACAACCCTAGATTTGGATGAACACTAATGATCCCAAACCAACCAAACTCCAACACCAGGGTTTGTTGGAATCCGTCAGGACGAGTACTGCCTTGGTTTTATGTTGGATTAGGCTTATGGCAGACGGAGTCCGACTGTTTTTGTGCACAGTATACGATATGGTGTTGAGATTTTGCAAGGATGTGGAAGGTAGCTGGTTCATGTAAATCACCCTCGGGGGTTAGGGTTGATGTGATGACTGATGTGTTCCATCACAGGCTCCAACTTTTTGGTCGTGACATTTTACAATCAGTAACATGCTGTTCTCAACCGCGTACAGCCAATGATTATGCCGCAGTGTAATATCTCTCCAAACTGGTACCACCAACCCCGAAAATTGTGTCGTCTGCCTGTCATCCTTCAATGCCACCAGCAAACGTTTGCCAGTTTTCCGTTTTCCGACTGTTTCCCGCCCGCAGAATGACAGATGCACCAACTCACCACAGCTCCTAGACGCTCCAGCTGTTTTCGCACGCTGTTGGAGCGATTCTCCATCTTTGTCCTGACTTCAACATACGCTACAACATCTGATTATGGAAAAAAATGCAGGTCTACGCGTATTTAGAGTGAAATTTGGAAATGTTTGAACCATGCAAAGAGAATAGTTTAGAGACTTTTGCAAAATACTGGAGCGCTACATCAAGTTCCTTAACTCCAAATTGAACATTAGTCTTTGTTTCAAGTTGTTAATGGTATGTAGGAAACTGACAAGTCTGAACCTCCTTTGGAAGAGTGTACTTCAGACTCATCAAAAGCTGCTTGATGGAAGACTACACTGAGGTGCAGAGGCTCTTCTGAGTAGTGACCGTTCTTTTTTTTGCACCCAAGGTCTGCCTATCTGTGCAGGCCTACCAAGACTTGGATGCATGCTTTGTTGCCAAATTTGAAATACCAAACTGCCTCAAAAGTGAATAACTGAAAAAAGAGGGCTTCATTTTGTGAGATCTGCTGGTCCGATTTCGATATTCCTTATGACATCAAGAGTTGATGCGTGAGCGTTTTGCTGGCAACTCTGGAAATCAAAGACTGGCAACAGAAATGGAGCCACTTCATTCGGTATTTGAGTTTACTGGCCTACTGCACCTTTGAGTACATTGTTGACAGCCGGTTCTGTGTCCGGCATGTCGTTCTCGTTGTCGCTGTCCACAATCATACCCTCGTCGGCTGAGCTGCAACCTGCTGGGCTCGCGGTGGGAGACTCCAGGGAGAAACGCAATCCACGTTGCTTCTGAGAATGGAAATTAAAATAGGTCGACAAAAAGGCAGGTTCATAATACTCATTAAAGCAAACGAGTGCAATTGTGATGTCAGATCAAACCTTCACGCTATGAATATGGTAAAGTTGAGCAAAGTTATCTGAAGCGAATTTTGCTGCAAATGTTTCGTGACGTGAAATTCACTTCACTTTCTTGTTCATCAAAAGTGCAAGTCAGCCTTAACCTGAGGAATGAACACAGAATCTTGGAGAAAGCTTGTTTTTGGTTTCATCCAGGGCCGAATTGTGTCCTAATGTTCAGTTCAATTTTAACTTACACATTTCAACAATCTGATAGTCAGGCAATGTCAGAATACTGAAGTCGGTCGAACAAATTAGCCCTCCTGTCATAATTTTCTGTCAACACAACATCATGATAGGCCTGAACTGGAGTTCCTCATAACCATGCCTACAATTATCAGTTATCATATTTCTCGATCAAAATAAAGATTGCTCGTTCACCTTCCTGAATTATCCTATCCTTGCTACTGTTTATCTCTTACTTTTAAACTTGATTCACAAATTTTGTTTGTGGTTAAATTTATTTTTCTCTACGATAGCTTAGAAAATCTGCGAGCAGAGGAGGAGTCTCTATTATCGCAGTGTCGAGGACTGGTTTCTACTGGAAATACTTGTTGGTAGTACTGCAAAACGTGACGTTAACACGTCTTATGCCCTGACTGCATAGGCCACTCCTGCGTGTTTTGTTAGAGGATCGTATTCCTCCGTAGAGTTACTGTGGCAGCAAAATCTAGGCCTGCGTATTTCAATGGGAGGAAAAGTTGAAGTGTCTTGCGTGCGTCGAGCGAAAACGGTCAGATTTTTACAGATTTTGAAGTCGGAAATATCGACGAAAACCAAAAATGTGCCTTTGGCATTTAAGAAAGCCAGTAGGCAATGAAAGAAGTATTTTGTTGAGTCTTTGGAATTTTGAGAACCATTGTCACTTTACTATATGTAATGTCATGAAGCATTAGGATGACCGATCCAGTCCAAAATTCAAAAAAGAGGAATAACGCTCCACTACCATGACTGCCTCAGGCCATTGGCATGGCCTGGGTGAATGGAAACTCACTGGCACTGCAAAATTCAAACTTTCCAAGACTACGATAATAGAGTTAGGGCCGACTAACTCTATCCAACTCTAGAAAGGCATTGTGGGAAGGAAAGAGATCCTGAGAAAACATTGCCCCTTTTTCCTTCCCACAATGCCTTTCTAACATTGTGCAAAGTAACCCATGCAGTATTTGCGATAAGGCATATCAGGGCTCTAGGAAGTTGTCTAGATAGTAGCCTAACCATGCTAAAGTTATTCATGTTTGTTGTTGCGACATGATTACAAATTATTTTACACATAGGCCTAGACCTAAACCAACCCCTTTTTCTCCACGTAAAGACAAGCTGTTTGAGGATTTCCTTCTCGGTAGAAAGTTCATCATTGCTGTTCATGTGGTGTGTGAATAGCAACAAATATCAACAGACAAACCACTGCCAAACTGTCGTTGTCTGGGCATAGAGCCGCTGGTTGAAAGCGAAACAAGTTACAACTTGTTGTTTCTGAAAATGGCGGTCTTAAAAAAATCCCTCTTACCAATCAATAGAGGGCGGTATTTAAGTAATCCGTTCAGAGCTCTCCAGTCTTTATAATCACTGTTCCGTTTTGAGAGTTTTGTGCGACGTATTTTTATCACAAAAGAAAAACTGGTGTGTGAGGCCTTTGTCCCTAAGATCAGGGACCATGCACTGAAGAAAGTGCAGTCACAGCAAAAACGGGACCATTTGCATACAAAGGTTATTGTGTATAACTTTGGGGAGAAAAGAGGTGCATCGGGGTTTATAACGGAGAGTCATTTTATTTGGTAAACAAGTTGGATGTCTTTTCAACGAAATTTCACTCCGTAACAAGGAGACGAGTAGGCTACTGGGGCACAATTATTGGCGAGCAAACAACCTAAATATATGTATTGGAAATCAAAGTTGACTGTGTTTCGTTGTCTTTGGTAAAAGAGAAATTTTAAAACAAACGTAAAAAAATGAAGTCCTTTGAAATTTTTTCTACTCTATTTTCCGAGGACAATGTCACATTTTCATTCATTCATTTATTATTTCTCAGGGTACCAAAACCAACACAAAATACAAAAACCGATTCATATCAACATATAGGAACAATATTTGCTGACACCCCTGACGGATAGCCTGAAAGCGAACTCAATCACTGTCGAGAGGGTCTCCATAAAAATGGCAACAAATACAAGAAAAACATAAGCTTGGCCTATAACAGGATATAAGTATTGGCCCGATTCGTAGGCTACATTTCCAGTAACGAATTTCCCAGGATGGGAGATCGCAGCAGGTCATCACATCGGTTATGGTCAAGTTAAGAATTATCCAGGATGACTTAAATTTAACTACTAAAGGTCTCCACCCGGACTGGTATTTACGATTATTTGGAGTGCCATGTCTGTTCTGTGTATGACCTATTGAGGGCAGCAGACAGGAAGAAACGGGTCGTATGTTCGTATTCGGTAGTTCCACGGACGTATATAAAAAAAACCTGGACTTGCAACGCCTTTGTATGAAAAAGAAGCCAACCAGCGGCCATTTTACCGAGCCGAATACAAAGGCGTGGGTTGGCTCCCTTCTATTGACGTCAGGAAGAACAAAGGCGGGCATTACCAGGAAAGCTTTGTATTCGGCTCGGTAAAATGGCTGCGAGTGGATTCAATGACTCTATAAGCTGATTAAGGGCATTGCGAGTCCAGATTTTATTATACACGTCCGTGGGTAGTTCGCGCAAATTGACAGGACTGATTGGCCGTCCTGTTCACGATTCGAGAACGTATGCGACGAGCATTCAGAAAAGTGAGCAGCGCTAGGTCATAGACCACCAGCTGATCCTATTCAAAACTGCAAGGGTTTTCGTGATCTGCGCGGCGCCCGATTAAAATCAAAACTGTGGGAACATTCACCCCTCAGTACATGTATGGGGAATTTACCCACAGTTGAAGAATCCCAGTCAAAGAATCCCATCCATGAAGCCGCTTTTCGATTTTGAAAAAATCCTCTGTTTAGGCTACTTAATCTGGCCCATGTAGATTCAAAACGGTGCGTTTGCAACATTTGAAAACAAGAGATATCAATACCAAAGAGCAAAAACAGCGAACTTATTTTGGAAGCACATGTAAACAAATACAGGCAATGCAAGTGCGTTGCGCGTGATACGCACTGAACGCGCTGTCATCCACCGTTCCGCCCATTGTTTGCCCATACTTTTCAAAATCACGGTTACACGCACAAGACTGGTGGTCTATGCCTTTCACAAAAGTGCGCCTCCAAGAGTTTGCAACGCGTTGGCCAATCACGCGTCACGATGCGCAAAATCTGCCTACCCAATGCGCGTTTGGAAAGGGTTGACAGATTTCGCGCATTGTGATTGGCCAAGGCGTTGCAAACTCTTGGAGGCGCACCGTCTGGTTCGAAAGTGATTTCGTCACAAAGTCGGACACGCCACGATTTGCAGGCCCCCACTGAACTATCACCGAAGTAGTGCACGTTAACTTCTGGTTCCATGGTTCCATGTAAACGGCGACCAATGCATGTAAAGTACTTTGACAATAATATAATATAAAATCAGTGCTCTGGAATATGTGATTGCCAAAGAACACTGATTTGATGTTATATTCTTGTCAATATCCTGATCACGGTGCTACGCAGCCCTTCCATATTTCTTTGCATGTAAAGTATGTGTAGTGCATGTGCAGTGGGCGTGGCTTAAACTGAAGTGACGTCATACTTACGAATCGGATTGTGAATCGGCTGTACAGAGTCCAATATTAATGTTTTGCCCAAGGACATGAAGACTCACCAAGTGAAGCCACCGGCGGCCATTTTACCCGGGTTTACCGCCGACCACAGCGGACACCGTACCCGTGCCCAGATTTATACCTACGGGTACAATCCACTAATTCAAACCCCATTAAAAACAGTGTAAAATCAGCACTGTTCAGGGGCCAATAACAAGCATACCAACATCTCTGAGATTTCTAAAACACAAATGAAATTTTTGTTTGGTCCCCAATCTTTCACTTTTCAATTTTTTGTGGGTTAACCGATGACACTTTTAACTTTCTCACAAAACAAAATCACCCCCGAAAAGTGATTTTTCCGAAGTCCGATTGCAGCCATTTTGTGGCAACCCTCAACTTTCTTGGGCACTTTGGACCATTTTTCAACCGTAGCTTAGCCATTCTGCTCTCATGTAAAAGCTCAAAGACCTAGGGAGTTTTGGGGGCCAAACAATCTCCTTTTCAAAAGATACTGTGGGGGGCACATTTAATGCTAATGAACTGGACGGAAATTCCCACTTGAATTAGTGGACTGCACCCTACGTGTACCTGCGTTCATGAGGGGCTAGGGAAACTGCAGAATTTTGTGGGGTGCATCAGCAATATCCAAAGCAAACACAAGCCCAATTTTGTCGCGTGACGAGTGGGCGTACAGAGGCGGTTCATGGAGGCCCTTGACTTTTGGGGGCCGTGCGTGCCGGAGATGCCTTCCAGGTGTCAGAAACTCCTAGCCCAAACATCTCGACACAAAGGGCTAGGGTGTGTCCCGCGCGCTCCCAAAACAATCACCGAAATTCAAGGTGATTCGCTTCTGTGCCGAGCTTTGTTAACACCTGCGCGCAGCCTGGCTTTCAACTCGCCCATTGTTGACGCGCGCTGCGCCAACATTGAAGGTTGGCCCACGCGACATCAAATATTTGACATGCTTTTTTCACTCTTTGCGATAGTTGACAGCACATGACCGCGTCCATCATGCCGATGATAATAATGTTGATTATTAAGTTGAGGTCCTGATCCCTAAATCTGTGAGACAAAGGAATGTTCAGAGGTTGTGAGCCCAATCTGCAGGTATCATAACAGCGCCTTGAGCACCGTCATGGTCAACCTCGACTTCATGGGCTGCGTTCGCGTTCCTTCACTAGCCCCTGGTCATGTAAAATACGGAACGCTGACTGGCTATTCAGGATGGGAAAAGTTCGACCAAGAACCGCTAGTTAACTGGTGGTTGATTCGTGACGTACCTAGCGCACGTGGAGTGATGTTGAAGTGCGAACGAACCTAGTCAACCGTTGTCAGGTCGTGAGGCCGAAGGGGAGAAAAAGTGGTCCCAGGAAGGGCAAAATAGCCAAAATTACAGTGAAAATAGTCGTTCACAAGTGACAGACCGTTTTCCCGGCATTTTTTCTGTTAACTAGTCTTCTCTGCACTGTGCTGCTGTGCCTCAGTAGGCTGGTCGCGAAAAGTCCAACCATCGTGGACTAGCGTGCGTTCGATCAGAGACTGCCGAACTATGGTTAACTGTGGTTCTTGATCGAACTTGCCATGAATATACATAAACCTAAAGTCAGAGAAATATGGAAGGGCTGCGTAGCACCGTGATCAGAATGTTGACAAGAATATAATATCAAATCAGTGCTCTGGAATATGTGATTCTAGAGCACTGATTTTATATTATATTCTTGTCAATAAACGTAAAGTCAGTCGCGCGCGTAGTTCAAAAGCTTCGCGCTCGCACCCACGTATTCTCCTGCACGTCACGCACGCGTAAATCTGCGTCGCCCGTAAACACACTGACTAAAATCCTAATTTGAATATCCCAAATGGTAGGATATTTAAGTTATACAATTATCAAGGGTCAAGGGTTAATGGAGATCAATAGAGTACCGAAGTGAATACGTCACGCGCACAATTAGTGTGTAAAAGGCATGAGCGCGTGAACCAGCGCGTGAACCAACACGCGCACGTACTCCATTCGTTTGCACTGCACTTTCTGGTTCACAGTGACGTCACACTTTGGTACTTAATGGTTAGATCGCGCAAGGCATGGTGGAAACCACTGATTTCCATTATGTCTATATGGAGATAGATCTGTCGGGAGAAAACCAATATGGTGCGGTCAGATCGTGCCCATGGGAACGAGGTGGCTTCATGGTAGATGTTTCACGCTTATTAAGTGGCCATTATTATGCATCTTAAAAGTATAGAACAAAAAAAGTATATATAGATGTATAATACTGTAAGATTTGAAAAACAAAACCAGAAAGACAGATCCCTTGGGTCGAGCCAGCTCTGTTTCATAAAAAGAAGGGTCGAACTGCACATTTAGCTATAATTTTCTCATTCATTTCCAGTAATTTGGAAAGTCATGCACCTTAGAAATAAAGTCATGTACGGAGTTTTGCTACAACCGCTGCGGACACCACATAAAATAAAAAGTGTCATGAAACAGTCGTAGTTCCATTTCTGTCTGCTCGTTCCTTGCCCCCTGATGTCAACGGAATAAAAAGTGTTGAAAAACACACAACGAAAACGAAAGTTAAGAACGGGTTCTTTACTTTGCCACCACGCACGTGCGCTCCATCCAAGGCGAAACAAAAAGGGGGTCAAACGAGGTGAAAAACAAGGATTATACGCCCTCAAACAAATTTGCGATAACTCGTGACCTTGGAGAGAGAGAGTGAGCCACGTGACTCGAGTGTATTTGTTCCTCCTTACCTAGAGGTGACGAGGGGGCGTTTGGTATTTTATTGAAGGATTCTGATGTTCATTTTTTTTTACCCTATTCAAACTGGGGGTAACCTTCACACCGGGTCCTGACCTGCTTGCAGCCAGTTAGTCGAGAATATATTTGCTGGATAAATCCACACCGAGCAAGATTCGTGTTTGCACATGGCCGCGTATTTGGTTTCACTTCATGACCAACAGTAGCAGCGGAGCCGTGCACCGTACAAACAGGGGAAACTTAGGCGACAATTACGGTCACTGCTGTCAAATCTTTGTCGAGTGTTTTGGCATTTTACTTGTTGACTCTGTTTCAAGAAAGAAGTCAGTCAGGCAGTGACTCATCAGCTATGATTGTCCCCCCCCCCGACAAAAGTACTGATTCCCAATTCCCATGTTTACAAACACAGAACGAAGCCCAGGGTGGATTCACAAGACTGTCAGAATGGGGTGGGGGGGTAGATATTTAGTACTTCCTTCTTTGCCTTCACAGACAATGCACCGGTGTGTGATCTGAAGTTAGGACTGTTTTGAATAAGCCCGTCTCAAGCCTGTCGCAAGTCGAGTTTTACTGCTATCAAGTTTGAAAGCGCGGCAGGCAATTACTGGAATAGATGCCGCGAACAGCGCAGCGAGTTTTCCTCGTCACAGTTTATCCCAGTGGCCTGCGACGCACGAGTGGACGGCAGTCTGACTTGATTTTTGCAGTGGCGTACACTAGGGTAAATGGGGGGGCAGACGGATTGCACACATTTTTATCGGGAGGGCGCACCGAAAACCCATACCACGGCTTATAATTTATGCAACTTGTGAGAAGTGATGGGCTCGACTATGCGACTCTGGTTTTAAGATGTTAACTAACGTCATTTTTCGAAGCAAGATTGCGCTGTTTGAATAGTGCATGTAAAATTTACTTTCGAAGATCATTTTACTCGTCTAAAAATCTAGATAGGCCACAGGAGGTGAAAATGTAGGATGACACCACCCAGAGCAGAACCAAGAGAGGGCGCAATTTTCCCGTGCAACAGAGGCTCCTTTGGCGGGAACTGCACTTCGCTGGTTCACAACTGACTGTGAAGTGCATACATTACAGTCACGTTGCTACCAATAACATGAATACGCTCAACCAGCACGGATCTTTTCAACCGATGAGGCGTGCTTCTGCTCAAGGCAGATATAACATGGAAGGGGAACATGTCGCTCTAGAAATGGTTATCGAGGGAGGGTGAAAAGTGCACCGCATGGAAAGGGGAATTGCAGCGTTGTAGATTCCCACAATCGCGATTGTCTGTCATTCTCCCGTGCACCTGTCAAGCCCCCGCCCCCAGCAAACATCTCCGGTACAGTAGAGCTATACTTATCAGCAACACCAAGACAAGTCTAGTTGTTTCGTGGGCCTTGGGCGCCAGTCTTCCTGGAGCCTGGCATTTCGCGTGGATATGATAGGCCGGAGTAAGCTATCAATATAATTTGAAGCTTTTACAAAAATCAAAATCCACATTGTGGAACTTTCCTTGCTTGTCTTATTAATGTCCCTCGAACTTTTCCTGGGCCCCGGGCAAATAGTGGCCACTGTGCATGATGGATAATCCGGCCCATTGTCCTGAGCGAACAAAACCGACAAAACTTGCTTCCGAGAATGAATGCGCCGTGAAAGAAGGCTGAAACAGGATTTTTGACTGTTACGAAACTTTTTACGAAAGATCTCGGTGTTCATGTAACTGTACATGTTGAAGGCAGCGAGATATCGAAAGTTCATCTGCTTCACAGCAAAACCCTTTTGTTGTGCAACGGATGAAAAGTACGATTCCACGAAAGAACGTCACTCCACACATAGCGATTGTAACGTTATCTTCCATTAGTTTTTTCTAACATCGATACATCTCGTGACGTCACCTTTGAGTCAACACTGTCCCCACGTATCCAGGTCGGGGTATCAAAATACGTTGAACTTTGCGAGGCCTGCTGTTGACTGTTTCATGTCGCGATGAAAATCCAACACACACACAAGAAAAACGTGACGAACAATGAAAGGCGTTGTATGCATGTGTCCATGGCACAGCATCACATTTTTTGTTGTGTTACGCAATTGAAATGAAACGAAAAGCAAAACCAATCGGTTGCTATGCTACAAATTTTAACACTGGGATCTAAACCTCGTTTCCAAGGAGGGGCTATGTTGAGTCATCCAAAAGAACAAATGATTTACAGTAGTTGCCAGTCTCGCAACTTCCAACCATCCATATGTAGAAAGCTGTAAATCGCGCGTACAAGGTCACTGCCCCTACTTATATACCTAATGGAGGGGTCCAGTCCACTAATTCAAGCCCCATTGAAAACAGTGTAAGATCAGCACTGTTCAGGGCCCAATAACATGCATACCAACATCCCTGAGATTTCTGAAACACAAATGAAATTATTGTCTGGTCCCTAATCTTGCAATATCTTTTCAATTTTTTGTGGGTTAACCAATTACAATTTTAATTATTCCCATAAAACAAAATCAACCCCCCAAAAGCGATTTTTCCTAAGTCTGCTCGCAGCCATTTTTCAAGTGGCAACCCTCAACTATCTCAGGCATTGAAGACCATTTTTCAACCGTAGTTTTCAGCCATTCTGCTCTCATGTGAAAGCTCAAAGACCCAGGGAGCTGATCCCAGGAACGATTTACACAATCTCACCATTTACACGATCTCACCATTTGGGGACCAAACAATCTCCTTTTTCAAGAGATACTGTTGGGGTCACTTTTAGTGCTAATGAGCTGGCCAAAAATTCTCACTTGAATGAGTAGACTGCACCCGGATGTCTCGTTAGCCATTCAGAGATGCATAAAACTCACGACACTACAAGTTGGTTCGCGAACCCCCCATTGCAATGTGTGGTGGGAACCAGTCTCAACCACTCCCTATTCAGCATGTAGATTTCATTGAAGCCACTTGTGGCCATCATACCGTGCCATATAGAAAGGTAATACAAAGGCTTGCTGGCTAACGTTGACCAAATTCGTTCATGGCGAGCCAACCATCGCCTTTGTATTCAGCACGGTAAAATGGCCGCCAATGGCTTCAGTTGCTACAAATATGACGTCTTTCTAATATGAGGTCTGTGCCTTATTCACAAGGAAACCATTTTTTGTCTTGTTCCCCGAAGGCTGTTATATAAACTGCAAACGGTTGAGCAAGATGGTGCCTGGTTATTTTAAAGGTTGACTTGTGTTCCAAGCCTCCCTTGCGACTTTTTTTTTTAATTTGAATTAAAAAACTCGACGTTTGTTTAATCACAGATCAGTATTTTGTCAGAGAAGATAGTAAGGCCAACTAATTATCCGCCTTGAGCAGAAGCACTCCCTTATCAGTTGGAAAGAGCTGCATTGGTACGGAGTGTTCATTTTGTCGGTAGCGAAGCGCTGCTGCCGGGTGGATTTTTCTTGAGCCAGACAA
Source organism: Acanthaster planci (assembly GCF_054643075.1). Taxonomy (NCBI): domain Eukaryota; kingdom Metazoa; phylum Echinodermata; class Asteroidea; order Valvatida; family Acanthasteridae; genus Acanthaster; species Acanthaster planci. The sequence goes on along the minus strand of NC_141794.1, from coordinate 11,469,120 downwards.
GATGCCAGGTCTTTTTCCAGATTTCCCGTTTTCAAAATTCTTCAAAAATTCATCATTTCATTTAATGGCCATTTATACCAAAATGAAGGACTCTTTGGGCACTACTCTAAAGCTGGCGGGTAAAATTCATTGACTCCTGAATATTTCAGCCAGGCCTGCAGCCTTGGAGAAAGAGCCCAGATTGTGCGGTGTTACGTAAGATTCTTTTGTTCCCGAAACCGGCACTGCATACTGCTGACCTCCTTTCAATAGGGGCTAGATTAGCGTGCAGCGGTGCTGTGTGGCTCATCGCTGCGGTGGTGGAGCGCTTTTGTCCCCGGTGGTAATCCACTCGCTCTAAATGCCTCAAACAGCCACTATTGAGAGCGGAAAAATGTCGGTAATGCCCAGCAGCTCAGTCTTTTGTGCTGAGCACAGTCTTTTGTTATAAGGCCCAACTCTTTTGTCCCTGTTCCCGCTTCCCAGCTCTGCATATAAAGCCTATGTACCCGAAAACGGGTCGCCCGGCAGGTGGTAGTTGACTTTAACGCCTGCGTTGCATTGTCGTTCGTGAGCCAGCGATGCAGTTGCCGCCCGAAGGAGCCGCCGTTGCTAAGAAAATTGCGCCCACTCTTGGTCCAGCTCGGAGCCCATTATGTCTTGGAATTTCATTTGATTGCTTTCAATTCAACTTTCAAGTTCTCAAAATGAAGAGTTAACCTCGCTCTGAATTTCGTACGGCTGATTTTTGAATAAAATCTATAGGATCTACTCTTTTGACGTCACAGTCGTTTTTTTCCTTAGTGACTGCAAAAACTATGGCTGGCCGTCAGTACAAAAGTACAAGAATTACTCACAAAGTGTTTAGAATCCCACGCAGCTACAAGATTATATGATACACACACTACTATGTACTAAATGACCCTAAATACTGCATACAACCCTATTCAAAATTAATGGGACAATTGTCCATTTTGAACAAATATGAAGTACAATCAAAGACCGACCAATTATTTCTGAAATATTTTGCCGTCTACGCAATTTGCTGGCAAAATGAGAGTGGCCTATGCACTCGTGGGGCACAGAAATGTCACATATATGACACAGACGTCAATGGAAAATGCGCTATGTACCAACCAAACGTATTTTGTACTATTTCCGGGCAGATACGACGAAGTAATGTGGACCTACACAACTTCACAGGGGCTTGTAAAAAAGATAAAATAATCAGGCTTGGCTTCGATATATCTGCTGGCATAGATGCCAACGTAGATCAGCAATCACTACATGTAAAACTGAGACAAGCATCCATAACTTCCATAGACAAAAACCACTCGAGAAGGTCAAACAGTTTCAAGGACTTTTAATAGGAAGCTGAAAACATTGCTGGCAGGCGTGATTGCGATCGCCGATGTTCACATCATGGAACATTAATTTCCAAGGGGTTTCGGATTGTAGGCAATATGAAGCTCTTCTAACCGGAAAAAAAGCACTAAAACAGAATATTTTCGCTAAGAGCTCACTTCTATTTTCACGACCTGTACTGGTCTATTTTAGATGCGCTGGAAAATTGTTCCTGTCGATCCACAACATTTTGCCACTTTTTTTTCTGAGCGTCTGAAATTTGGCGGGAATCAGCACTTACACCCCACAAAATGTTTTCACACCCTTGGTGTTTGTCCTGTCACTAGAACTTCATACTTTGACAAGGTCACTTTCTTTGGAAACTAAAACTTTTCTTTTAATACCATTAACCCCTTTCCCCTGACCCACAACCCTACGTAGGCACGGGCACTCCAATTCATGTCCTGATGAGCCATGCTTCAATACTGGCAGTGCACGTTGGTATGCAATGGTCACCATGCAAGCCGTTTGTGCAGGGGCCTGTTTGATTCGGATCCGAACCGTGATCAGTAATCCAGCGTTGGTCCCATCATACACCAAATCCCGCGTAATGGATGGAGCGAACCAACCAGGTCTGGGATCACTGCTCGAGGTATGGATCCGCGTGAAACAAACAGGGGTGAGGGGTGTAGGAAAATTCTCCGCCAGGCCGAGGCGCATAAAAAGTACCCCAGGCCTGCAGATTCTTTCGAAAAGAGGGGTCTGTTTGGGATTGTGTCAGTATGGCCCAGGATCATCTCTGTAGATTCAGGGGCACCCATCAGGGGGAAAGCAAACAAAACCGTGATTGCAAATTTGTCAGAAGAGCCCGAGGAAGGTGAGGGCTGTCATTTGAAAAATGGCCGCTGAGAAGACTAAGGATCATTCACTTTTGGGGGGTGAGCTTGTTTTGGGCGGATAACTTAAAAATTCATCAGTTAACCTACTCAAAAATTGAAAATCAAATGAAATCTGAAGGACCAAACAACACATTGGTTTTTGTTTGAGAGGCCTCAGGGACTTCAGTTGCCTGCCATGGGGCTCCACACTTGGTTGATTTTACACTATTTTCAATAGAGCTTCAACTGGTTCAGTGCACCCTGAGATGCAGATGTCCACATTGAAAGTACCAGCTCTACAGCTTACGAAATAGACTGGTTCCGGTCACTTGTGTTGACTTGTGTTCCAAGTCCCCCTTGCCACTTTCTTTTCAAAATTTGAATCAAAATACTGACGTTTGTTTAATAACAAAACAATATTTTGTCAGAGAGGATGGGTACTAATTATCCGCCTTGAGCAGAATCACTCCCTCATCGGTTGGAAAGAGCCACATTGGTCTGGGGTGTTAATTTTGTCGGTAGCAATGCTACTTTAACGCCTGCGTTGCATTGTCGATCGTCAACCAGCGATGCAATTACCGTCTGAAGGAGCCGCCGTTGCTAAGAAAATTACGCCCTCTCTTGGTCCAGCTCGGAGCCCGTTGTGTCTTGAAATTTCATTTGATTGCTTTCAATTCATCTTTCAAATTCTCAAAATGAAGAGTCAACCTCGCTTTGAATTTCGTATGGCTGACTTTTGAATAAAATCTATAGGATCTACTCTTCTGACGTCACAGTCGTGTTTTTCCTTGGTGACTGCAAAAACTATGGCTGGCCGTCAGTACAAAAGTACAACAATTATTCACAAAGTGTTTAAAATCCCACGCAGCTACAAGATTATATAATACACACACTACTATATACTAAATGACCCTAAATACTGCATACAACCCTATTCAAAATTAATGGGACAAATGTCCATTTTGAACAAATTTGAAGTAAGTCAAAACCGACCAGTTATTTCTGAATTTTTTGCCGCCCATACAATTTGCTGGCAAAATGAGAGTGGCCTATGCACTTGTGGGGCACAGAAATGTCACAGATATGACACAGACGCCAATGGAAAATGCGCTATGTACCATCCAAAAGTATTTTGTACTATTTCCGGGCAGTTACAAAAACGTAATGTGGACCCATACACCTTCAACTCGGGGGTCTTAAAAGACAAACAAACAAACAAACAAACGAACAAACGAACAAACAAAATGGTCAGACCACGTTTCCATATATCTGCTGGCATGGCGGCCAATGTGGACCAGCAACAACGGCATGTAAACCCGAGACATCTATAACTCTGACAGACAAAAGCCACTCGAGAAGGTCAAACAGTTTCAAGGACTTTTTATGGGAAGTTGAAAACATTGCTGGCAGGCGCGATTGCGATCGCCGATGGTCACATCATGGAACGTTAATTTCCAAGGTGGTTTCAGATTGTAGGCTGGTCTATTTTACATGCGCGGGAAAGCTGTGACTGTTCATCCACAACATCTCGCCACTTTTAGGTTTTTTTTTTCCGATTGTCAGAAAATTTGGCGGGAACCAGCACTTGCACCCAACAATATTTTTCACATCCCTGGTGTTTGTTCCATCACTAGAACTTCCTACTTTGACAAGATCACCACGTAATGGATGGAACGAACCAACCAGCTCTGGGATCACTGCTCGAGGTACGGATCCCCGTGAAACAAACAGGGCAAACTCAATAAAGTTCAGAGTCCCGTTGTGGGCAATCGCAGTCCCTCAGACCCGTCAAACGAAAAACAATGTGTTGTTTGGTCCTTCGGATTTCATTTGATTTTCAAAGTTTAGAAATTAATTTGTTAATCATCCACCCCAAAAAACAAACTCACTCCCCCCCCAAAAAAACAACGTTCCCGAGTCTTCTCAGCGTCCACTTTTCAATTGACATCCCTTAACTTTCTTCTGACAATTTTTCAATGACATTTTCGTCAGCTTTGCCCCAGATGTGATCCCCGGAATCTATAGATATGATACTCAGCCATACTTATACAATCCCACACTTTCTTGGCCCAGACAGACTCCTCTTTTCGAAAGAATCTGTAGAGGTAATACGTGCCTCGCCCTGGCGGAGATTTCTTGAATGGAGACAGTGCACCTGAGAAGCCCACACTGAAAGTACCGGCTCTAAAGCTTACGAAATAGAGTGGTTCTGATCCCTCTCTTGCTCTGATGTGGTACAGCAGCAAGGGCAATAGCTGCCTATCCCCATGGGATATAATGGATTCATTGTGATCACTATCTGACTATGCCTATGGTTGTTACATTATTCGTACGGCCACCGTCTTTACCCTGTTTAACAGGGGGGGGGGTTCTAGTCTTGGTGCAAGACGCTTTATACTGTTCTTAATGGATCACAACGCTTCACCAACAGACAGCGGTTCATGCGGGCTCTCAAACAGCGCTGTCTTTCGGCTGTGACCTAGTTAAGATCTAGACTAGGCCAATCTGTTTGTTGTGCCACAAGAAGTAGTTTGTGAAAAAAAATTGACCTATGCGGCGGACACTGACAACGAGTTATGCAATAGGTCTTTGTTGTGATATGATCGAACTACCGTGGTAGGCCTATATCCAGCAATCCCAGATGTGGAAGCCTTGAGAGCTTTGTACCCTTGACACAGACCGGAATTTTGCTGTTTCAAAAATGGGACAATTAGAAAAACTTGCCCCGTTCGTGACAGCAACAGATCTGGTTATAATTTCTGGATGCGAGGAAGGTGCAACATCTCGGTGTCCCAGATTCTAAAACAGAGAGCCTGTGGTGTACGGTGTCGTAGATAGAATAGTCCGCTTGATTTCTCTTCCTTGGACAGTAAATCAACTAAAGAAAACTTGTACTTCTCCCCATTTCTAAATAGCGACGAATATAATGACTTTGAATTATCTAAGGTCTTTCCAAAATATTTTTGAAAAGGGCCTACTTTTCTCGAGGAGATTGATCTACAAGAACCATGATCACCATACGAAAGCGAAAAGCAATCATTAAAAAACCTCAGATGACGTCATAATGACATCACACCTTGAGATTGGGCTTAGGGTTACTGATCAAACTATGTGTGTTGAACATCTTGAAGAAAAATGTCAGGTACTCGTGCGACCCGAGTTGGACCAAGAGCGGGCGCAAGTATCTTAGCAATGGAGACTCCTTTGGTAGGAACTGCACATCGCTGGCTCATGAGTGACTATGACATGCAAACGTTGTAGTCGCATCGCTACCAGCGAAATGAACATTCCCCACCGACATACCTCTTTTCAACCGATGAGGGGGATGCCACCAGGCGGATTGTCCTTAAAAAGAAAAAAGTACGCACAGAAAAGCTATAGGTCACCTCACTGTATTCACCCGCGGACGTTTGCGGTTCCATTGGTGTACGTAGCAAACCCAAGGATTTTACTGTCTGCCCTCTGCGTTTGTGATGAAAATGTAAGAAGTTGCTGGCTGTTGTACGCCATGTTACATTATTTGCGCCATATAAAAACCGAACTTGCTTCCAGGTCAGTGAATTTGAGGTGTTTAAAATGGGTGTGCAAACACTGCAGCTGTTGCTTATAACATGGAAAACTAATAATGCGGGGCCATGGTTCAGAAAAGTCTAAATCTGCTGGCATTTTGGCGGTCTTCCCGGTCAAGGATAACGTTAAAAATTTCGCCAGCACATTTTTAAAAGTTGCACATGTGAAGCTTACTTTGTGTTGAAACAACGGTACAGTATTTATTTACATTCAGGCCTTCATACACTGCATAGGCTTACTCAAAGTGACAACATTTTTATGGGGACAGCTCACTACACCCACTAAAAGCAACAGTAAGATCCTCAAAAAGACGAGGCATTACGGAGGACAAATCTTTTTTGAGTTGTCTTTAGTTGTGGCTCCTTGGCAGAGTGGAACTTTTATTCTTTGCAGAGTGAGTTTTATAGAGGACTCACTCTTTTTGAGAGTTGGTTTTCATTCCTTTGCCTCACAGAGAGGTCAAAAGTGACATTAACGAACCAGTGCACCGTGAATGGTGATTGTCGTGAAAACACCTCACAATATCCCACTACAGACAGAGAGCGTCCTCATGTACATGTACTTGTTCTAAACTACAACGCTAGCTTGTCCAAACACTTGCAATCCAATCAGCAATATCCAGAGAATTTTCCGACGGAGCAACATTTCCAACGATTACCTGGCCGGATATGTCGCGGGTTAGGTCTGACCCAAATACGGCCGGTGAACACCCCACGGGACGCACACTAGCTACTGATACGGACTCTCACGACCCAGTTTAGAATTCGGCCCATGTTGCGTTTCATCAAACATCATCTGCACTTGCTACTCCCTGAACGCTGTCGGTTCCTTCTGCACGCACGTAGGCGAAACACACATGTCTACGTTTCCCCTCCAATCTATCCATATTGATTATACACTCCGCATCTGGAAAGTCTGGAAAGGCTCTTTCAATACGGGCGTTTCACAATAGTACGCCTCCAAGAGTTTGCAACGCGTTGACCAATCACAGTGCGCGAAATCTGTCGACCCAACGCGCGTTTGAGAAGGTCGACCCGTGTCATTCGGCGCTTCCATGGAGAAGTGATTGTTTAGCACTGTAACTTCGCACAGGTGCTTTAGAGAATATCGTAAATCAAAGTAATTTTGTATATTTCCAGTGCTGGCTATAAATAGTTTCATTCCCTCATAACTTCTGAACAGGGGACAAACTGGTAATCTTTCCTCTGCTTGCGAGTTCCCGGGGTTGCGTTGGGAAGTGGGGCGGTTAAGTTGCTCCAATCGAGATTGGTGAATCTCCTCGTTGGGTGCGGTAAGTTTCCAAAATACCGACGCGGTGAACAGCAGTGTCACCGTGATTTCGATGTGTGCCAAGGTCGACTCCCCCCGTGGGGCCAGCTAGCAAGGGTGAAGGAAAGGTTAGCGATGTTTGTCAACACTGGATAAACCAGGAAGTGAGTGGGGGGCACTAAAAAGGCCCTACGCAAAATGCTGATGGTTGATGGGCACGTGACGGCAATGTCTCCTTTCCAGGGGGAAATCTTCTGCATTCTGATCTACGGTGTATGTGCAAGACTGCAGAACTTCAGAAATAGCCGCACAAGCGCAACCTCTTCTGAATTACGATATTCATAAAGATGGGTAAGTCACTAAGTGGAGTTGAGGTTAATCAACGATCAAATCGGTTCCCGAAACAATTTCAAGTTTATGAAGCAAACAACTTTCAATTTGTGCGAGGGAATTTTTTAAAAATACATGTATTGTTGCGGATTTTTTTTCACAAAGAATCAACAAGGTCGTGTTAATCTGGGCATGGAGACAGGAAAACCCTCCATGACCTGGACCGACAGAAGTTGGATAATATATACCGTTAAATGGTTCTATACAGTATACTTCCGTTTTTCTTTATAACAAGTACAACAATAATGCAATTATTTTCCATAGCTACTGGTTCTCAGCAGAAGTCGACTGACAAAAGATGTAAACAGTCGTCCAATTTCAGCTGAGAAAAAGTGCTGGCAACTTTCCAGCCTCTTATGCCGTCACCTGTTACGCAGTGGTTTCCTGGAAGGCCCTTGGCAACCGTTGTGGGCAAATTTGCCAAAGTGTGTCGCTCAACATGCCCTCCGCCACGATCAAAACATTACCAAGAACACGACAAGGCCTTCCAAACAGCGATTACATAATCGTGAAACGGCGCTCATAAAACGGCCTTGAGCCGCTCTTCACCATTGCATGCATTGTCGTGATTGGCAATTGCAGCTACGATTCCTACTACAGATTATTATGAAAGATAATTAACGACGTGGATCGTGGTTAGGCAGGTGGAAATGCACCATAATTATCGGTCACAACTTAACAGGCAGTACGCTGCACGTGCCGGTTAAAGAGGCTTCCTCTGCGAAGATGAAAGAAAAAAATACGCGCTCTTTACTGATAGTTGATTGCACCATCGTTTTGAAGTCTTCAAAGGAAAAAAATGACGACGGCAAAAATGCCACATTAGCTGCCGTTTGTGTGAGGTGGCTGCCACACTGAGATTTCTTTCAACAATGACATCCCAGTTTTGCTCAGGAATATGGAAACTTGCAATCGCGTAAAATAAAAAGGCATCAAAATACACTTTTGTGAATGGGAAATCAGAGTCAATTTCAAGGATTGCATTAATGATTTCACGTAATACGGGCGTTTTGTAAGAGAGCGCCTCCAAAAGTTTCCAACGCGTTGGCCAATCACAAAGCGCGAAATCTGTACAAAATGTGTACAAAAGGGGGCTACCACGCAAAGCCTCCATAGGGAAACTCATTCAGTCGCTTTAAGATCAATTTCTGCTGGAAACTTGGCAATTTCATCATCAAGGCCGTTTCAAGGAATAATTCTTCAAAATAGCAGCTGCTCTCCCGATTATGAAATTCTCAAGGTTTTCCGATAATTTGTTACGTAAGAGTGGCATTGCCACACCACAATAACGGATTACTACGCACAGCCCCGGAACGCACCGAGAGTCCCGCACGCAACTTGAGCGAAAGTACATGTACATGTACATTACATATGAAATTGCCAATAATATCTGGCGTTTGTTTTTCTTGGAAATACCCAGTGAGTCGGGCGTGGATTCAATGATACCAGGGGACTCAGCTATATGGGTTCGAGTCCTCGGGGGAAATGCTTGCCTAAGCGCGCCTGTAAGTGGCACGGCCAGTGACGAGGAGCAGTTACGGAGTTGATTTCGGGAGGTCGTGGCTCCCGCAAACTCGCCAGTTCAGGCTTTTGGTGGATCCCTATTTGGCAAAGTGCCGAGGGGACCCCTGAAGTTGAAAGAGTTTGCAACAACCTGGCCAATAATTTCAGAGGGAGGGACAGAAAACCGTAGAGAAACCCTATCTTGAGGTCGTGCGTGCACGCGTCTGGTGAACCGATCACACTCGTAGCGTACTGTCAAAATGGGTTTTCATTATGTTATTTCATCAGAGCAAGAGAAGCGAAAATTGGCCTCTTCTGTAACACGAAAACTCCGTTGACCTTAAAGCTTGGAATATGATTTCCTGAGTCACGTGTAAAAAGTAGTGGATGCAGAGGCGAAGAGAAAGAAACATGGCGTGCTCTGTGCAAGCGTGCTCATTATTTTTCGAGGACAAATACGACACGTTGCACTATGCAACAAAACACCCTCTGAAAATTAGCCAAAGCTCAACATAAAAGCGGAACACCGTTCGCTGAGTTTGGATATCTATATGATTGTGATAACCGAGATACGGTTTAGTGACCAAGCGGCAACTGCACACTGTGATACCGGATCGTAACGTTGCAAGTCCTGAAATGTAAGAGCTGTGCGTCCGTAAATCAACTGCATCACCGCGATTAAAATCATTCTAGCGAGGATCAGAATCTGCCAATTTTCTTCAGTTCAAAAGAGAACGTTTGGGTGCCCGTTTCTTTCAGTTTACATTTAAAATTCATTAATTTGAACTAGTCCATTGCAAAAAGACTGTATCCGAGGTATTTTCGGAAAATTAAGTGAACCACTCCGCTTCAGAAACGTAGAGGGCAATTTGGGTTGCCACAAGTACTGAAAAAAATACTTTGGTAGTGCTTTGATAAACTGTGTTTATGACGGTACGAAACGGCCTTTTCCGTCCGCTTCCAAAGATGGAAACCATTGTGATTGGTACGTACGAGAGCTAGAAACGTCTTGAAAAGGGTCAGAGTTGAAGGATACGCGGAAAGAGAGTGGGCTGGTATGGTGGCCCCGAGGGGACATAAAAGACACGGGTCAGAATAGGTTGAGGGCATACCATATTATACTGCACCATAGCCAGGCAGAGCCATACGTCAAAACGTCAGCGATGGTGACAGAAAGGAAATGTGCGAGAAGATAGAAGCAAGGTGAAGTAACCCCCCCCCATAAAATCATATTTACACTGCAAAACCCCTGGTGTTAAGAACAACACTTTTGGTGTTATCAGATGACCACACCAAAATGTGTTACGGATTTGAACACCGCTGGTGCTTCTTCATACAATGCACTGGAGGGTGTTTAAAGTGACACCAACAGTTTTGACACAAGGCCAACAATGTTAACATCGGTGACAAGTGTTAGAATGGTCCTATGACAACACCGGATTTTTGCAGTGTAGCGCCCTCGCTCGCTTCCTTCCTGGGAGACCACGTTTTTACGACAGAGAAAATGTGGTGAGAACGGCACAAATGCAACTGATTAACGGAAGATAAAACATTTATAGGAGTCTGAACTGCTTCCCTGAAAAACTATTTTGTGGAATTCAATACACTTGATGATATCAGGAGGTTAAATTGAACACCGCAGTTTTTGCTGTGGAACTCGAGACTATGTGGGTCATTTCACACGTCGTGTAATTGGCACGATTGTCAAAGGCCTGGGCTGAATTACAAACGCCAAGGATGTGTATCCGTGCATCACATGTATTTCGGCTACGTTTCATGGAATCGTTTAAAAGCTTCTTGAAGAAAATATTTAGTTCATAGAGCATAATGTTCAGTTCTTGTGTCCAACAAGTCTCCTTTCATTTTTGAGTGTCTGAACGCTGCAAACGCCAACGACCTTTGGCAATTTCAACAAAACTGATGGCCACCTTGAAAAAAATTGCAAAATGTATCACCTCCTCGATCTGAAACTCGAATAATCAACATGTTTTCCTCGAAAACCCGAGGAAAACATGTTGATTATTTCTTACACTTAGCCTGAGTGGGGAAATGGTGGAAGAAACTTTTTCCCTTTGGAGGGGAGGTGGTAAAACATCGAGAAGTGAAGCGGGCTTGCGCCACAATCATACCCTCGAGTCCACAATGCAGCGCACACATTGTGATTATTCAATGAAATCGACCTGCATGTTTTTGCAGCCCGAACCGAATCGACAATTGATTCCAACCTATGGCGAGTTCAACTTTAGAAATGGAACAGGCAGCGGGACAAAGTAATCAGCGCGGCGGAGTAAATGGCACTTTTGGCGCTCTTGTTGGGCTTTAATGTGAGGCGATGCCGTTCCGCTGGCCATTGTTCGGGTCTTTGTTACGCTTCGGTTGTTTCTGAGAAAAAAAACACTGAGCTTCGGCACTGGGAATTGGGGATGGAATTGTTGACCAAGTTCTCGGCTGGGCTGTGTGGGTGTGTTTTGTTTGTGATGCAGGTGGGGAGGTGGGTGGTGCGGTGTTGATGGTAAACGATGCTGGGTACACGGTGCAGGTCGTGGTGGTGATGAGGGTTGGTTTTGGTCGTGGTGAGGAGTTGATGGTGAACACGGTGGCGAGGTGGTGATAATGAGGTTTTGATGGTCGATATGGCGGGCAGGTTGTGGTGGTGATTGTCAGGGTGGCATTGTGGTGATAATGCTTATAGCTATAATTGTGGCCACAAATTCCCTCAAAATAAACCACAACGATCCACTCAGCTATACCCAGCAAGAAATGAGACCGAGGGGTACCCCCCAACATGTCCAATCCCTATACACATTCCAGACTATTGTTACTTAACACATCCCCCCAAGATGTCTGAAAGGAATTCCCCAGATTCCTGCGAGACAATGACCAACACAAAGCAGGGGGGGGGTTCTCTCCGTCTCATACCTTGCTGCATATGTACTCAGCAGCTTCGAACTAATGTCATTGAAAGCAAGCGTATCACGTAACTTTTTCATCTCATATACTGGTACTCTGCGTCCCCTGAGACGATATCCCACTCTTTGCTTTCCACACCACGTGCGCAGGTTGCGCAATGGACGGCACATCAGCAAGACCTTGGGCCCTTGTGGGTAAGGCTCTCGTGGCTCCTCATGGCCAGTGCATGGTACATTTTGATTACCTGGACGCCACTGCACCTGTTAAAATATCCAATGCAAGACCCCACTTTGATGTGACATTAAACGCCCATAGTATTATTTACAGTGCGTGTAACGCGCACCCAACACTTATTTGTAATTTCAACCGACCGGTTGTTTCAGTTGAGTAGTTTGCTCAAAACAAGTTTGAGTCATTGTATCGCATTTTATTCCTAAGAAAAATAAGAGGACGGTTTTTGGAAACGTGTATTCCATTTCCTTTCGTTTCCAAAAGCGGTTGGAGCATGCGCGGTTCGCGAGGGAGAGACGAAATTTGAGCATGCGTACTATTAGCGGGATGCTGCGAAGATGAGCACGCGCCCACCCGTGCATCGAAATTTCGAATTCCTCGCCAGAAATTCATCCACGAGAGGGCGGACACGTGCACCACATTGCGTCTCTTCCGTCTCCATATTGTACGGCATCTGCCCCTTTATTTAGCGTGGTGACGTTGCGTAAAATAAAGGGGCATCGTTACATGATATCTGTTATCGTTTTGACATTTGAGAAATGTTTCATATGACTGTTATCGCGAAACAAAGCAATAGCATGAGAAGGCCCACACGTGTACTGATAATTTTTGCAGCAATACCACCACTGCTACATGCATACGCTGTTGTGGGACATGATCCATTACATTGATCGCACTCTCTCAGAAGTAGGCCTAGGCCTACATGTACTTTTGTATAGTAACTCTTGTCAGCGCTTTATGCGCGGGGCCCAAATCAAGCGAGCAGGTAGTACCCGTATCGCTATTTAACCGCCACAGCAAACAGTCATTGAAGCAAATAATAATTACACATTAACCTATAGTGGAATTGACAGAAATATGACTCAGCTCAAAAAAATTTGAAGTATCTGTCAAATCCAACTGTTTTTTTCAGCATTGTTTTCTGTAATCTAAACGCCACGAGGATGTACTGTACATGTGTGTACCCAGAGTTGAAGTCGAGTATATATCAACAGGTAGAAGCAGGCCTACTCAAGTGCGAGACCGAGAACCATACAACACCACTCGGACCAATCGTAAAGTTTAAGCCAACCACATTCCATCAAAATCCTTAGAAAAGTTGCACGCAATTTTAGAGTTCGGGCTTGTGTCATGCCGTGACAACTTAACTCACACTGTGATTTGTCTTTCGTTTAGCTTTATTTTGGAAGTATCTGCCAACATGCCTGCCCAGCCAAAAACCTTTTCTCTTCAAGTTTTCCCCTTTCATTCTTTCACTCGGTCTTTTCCAGAGGCGGAAATTAAGTCAATACTGCGGTATAGCACATGTCGTGAGTGGTACGATGGCCCAAGTGAGCGCCACTGTGCAACATTGGTCATCATTTTGCAATAAAATAAACACGCACTCTCAAATTCTGCGAAAATGACACATCACAAGATAGTAATTAAACAAAGTAGCAGGCGATCTGTGGGATGAATTTTTGTGCAATCAATAATTCTGCGACGGTTACAGACCAATGCAGCGGCAGTGCACTGACTGCTCGAGGTTGATGAACGGCTATAAAATGACGAAAACACTGATACAAAAACATATCCTCATGGCTGGTTTCCTGTTTGAAGTATAAGCAGTGCAGTTTCTGTTTCGAGTCGCCTGGCTGAAGTACAACCGTCCCTACCCGTTCATCAATGCCACGTACACTGTACGAGTTGATATTAACCAACTGATATCTGCTTGGGAGGATTTCACCTGTCACATTTCACTTCTTCTCGGGTGTGTGTTTGCACAACCGACAAGGACAGATCGTTTATCTACGTGAACTTCAACATACTTATTTTCAGTATGCAGCGTATTAAACAGACACAAGTTTCACCGCTAGAGATTAATAAAAGTCGATAAAGTGATGAGTTTTCTGTGTGAAATAGGCAATATTTCATTGTTTATTTTCACCGTCCTGTATTGGCTCCTCGAGGCCACTGTATATACAGCCTCTCTGCACCCGTTTGACCATTTCTATCTAATAGGGTAAATAACAGTTAATTAGACTGTTGTTTTGTCGCTGTTAATTTTACTCTCAGCTTCTCAAACTGAAAGTTTTACTCCAAAAGAATTATAAACCAATCTAAAAAGAGTGACAATGACTCCTAAGAGGACTCACGTAAAGGGACAACTCTTTCTTGGAGTTGTCCTTTATAAGGCTCCTCCAAGTCCTCGGAATAACGGAAATTGTTACTCTTTTTGTAGAGGTTTTCACCCTTTTGAAATATTTTCTCGTTTAGAATGGTTTCACTCCCCTTTGGGGTATATTTATAGGGGACTCGCTCTTTTTGAGAGTATTTCAACCTTTGACATTTAGAGAGATAAGCGAATACATTTTCTCACCATGCCTCGCCGGAGCACAATTAATGAGGCGTCCTCAAGGATTGGTCTGACGGATTGGTCTGTCTGTAAGGTGCGAAGTATAGAGGGCTCTTACAGACAGTATGACATTAAAAAGCAAGGTTCGCGCCACGTGCTAAGGTCCTAGCTAAGGATTTCGTTTAGGGGTAACTCCCGAAATTACGAGTCCAAAAGTGTGACATTTTCATGTTCCTGTCACATCTGACCTTTATTATTTGGCATGGGAAATATCACCGGAATTGATTTCAAACAATTACTATTTGTTTGGCAGGTAATTTGCATTAATTCGTTACTTTTGAAAATTAAAAAATGTGTTCTGAACTTACAAAATCATACGTCAGATATAACAGGGACACGAAAAAAAATGGACTCCTAATTTCTGGAATTACCCATAGACCTTGAGAATTGCGAAAAGTTTGTTGAACCAAGGGTGAGTGATGTTTGCGTAGTGCTGGTGGTGCGGGTGAATTGAAGCAATAGAAAGTTCAAGTCACGAGGGCTTCACATCAAGGTCCCCGGGATTCGTTGGAGTTTTGTGTGCCGGTTCAAAGTTTTGGCCTTGAGTTATCCCAGGATTTATACGAGGAAAAAAGCTTGACAGGCACTCGAGAGCGGAACATGACAAAAATGGGCTCGGTGAAAAACACCTGAAATATGACTGAGTGGTGATGTCCATCCATATAAATAACAATTATCGATTCTTTTGGACGATTCACATGGACGAGATCTAACCAACTCTTTTTCAGGTGCTGATTCTCTCATTGGATTTGTACACGATTTTAAAGTGAGGACGTGCTCGCTTGTTAAAGTCCTCGATCAGTATTCTCCTCTCTGGGTACACCGTAAATAATGCACTCTGTGACTTGTCCTACTTGCTTAGGAAGACGAGTCGCTGGAACCAGTGAACAAGCACTAATTAATTGGAAGAGTACCGGCGTGTGTCGAACAAACCTGGGTTGACCATGTACCTACCAGTTAGTGTTCATACTAACCAATTAGTGATGCCCAACACTTCCAAAACTTTCGATATCAAGGAGCACCGATAAAAGTGAAAGAGTAAAGCTTGTTCTTACTGCACTGGGGCTGATACTTGGACAGAGTTTGGCGTAATGGGATGGGGAGGGGGCACAGCACACCAACGCTGCATCGGGTACACGACCTTTAACTCCACGGCGTCCTAGCGGTAAAAGTGTCTCCATTTTCTGTCTGCGTGTTTGATCAGTATGCGCAATTCGACGATGTCTTCGTTCCGACAGGCCACCCGCAGAAGTCTTTTTTTTTTCCAACTTGAAAATGTTTCAACACGACTGATGTATTTTAAAAAATTTGAACGCATCTGGCGACTCACTGACCGAATCGATGTCACATGTTCTGCAGGTGTAGCGCCCCCTGGATTCATTGCCGAATCAGCACTTGACAAGGAAGCTCATGTGAGTGTATGAGTGTCGGAGTCAAAATGACATTTCAATTAACTTGAAAGTGGTCCACCGCTACTATCAATAGCCCATCTTTCCTGTTGTTGAGGTGGACTGCCGTTCCGTGAGTTCTGATGTGGCACCGGAATTGCTCTTCCCACCCAGACAGCTTACAGAAACAAAAATGGTATTTGGATATGGATACCGCGGGCTTAATCATCTTCCCTGCTGATAAAGTATGTTTGTGCGGGGGAAACAGCTATCTCATTTTTGAGGGTCGCAGTATTTTTTGGCCAACACTGACGTTGCATAGGGTTTCCAAAGAGGAAGTTATGCAATGAACATGAGAAATGTGCCAATTTCGGCTGACACATATCCCGACCTTAGCCTGCCGTTCAGAATGCTTCTTACTTAGCGAGGCTGATCCCAACTAGATCTCGTTGTCACGGTTTTCAGGCATAATATCGATATACAGTAAAGTAGCCTGTCTTCTCTGCTGCAATTTCATTGACATCTTTTCGTCGCGATGGTATACACTTTGAAAAAGGAAATTAAGCGTGATGCATGAGATTTGGAACTATAGTGAAAGCAAACAAAGAGGCCAACAGTAAAACACGTCTTTTTTTAGATAAATCAGTTGGCAATGTCTACTGAAGAATTTTAACAGTCTTCATATGCCCAAGAAGGGATAATGCTCAATCACTGCTGTTTTGTGTCAATTTTTGTCGATATGTCACGGTGTGTGCGTTTCTGTGTTCGCCACCTGTTTTGCATGCACCTACCCGTGATATCATCAAGAAAGGTTTGGTTGCAACTTGCTGTTGCAACTTTGTTTTGTTGGGCCCAACCGGTTTGGGATTCACCTAATGTTCTGTTGAAATTCTTTTCTGTCGAAGCGTTTAATTTCGTCACTTGTATGTATTTCTGAACCTGTTTTGTTATTTTACAAAGTCTGTTGCGATTGATGCGAATAGATAGTTGCTGTCTTCTTCAAGTGGGCGAGTTGTTTCTTTTTTTCATGGCGATTTATCTCCAACTGTTAAAAGCGTTGGGACGACATGACAGTGAGTAATTCCGATTACATTGCAAAATGATTCATTTGTAATTGTTTTTCCGCATCCATTACACTGCAAACTGTGGTGATCGACTGGTGGTATCCTGCATGTGTGTGGATACGAAAGGTGTTAAATTTACACCACAGAGTATAATGGGTGACATTTTTCAATCTGGTGGCATTCGATGTGCATTGAATTTGCATGTTCATTGCACAGTATGATATATAAAGTCTGATAACTTTTAGGAAGAGTATTTTCTCGTGACAGATTGTGAGTTAACAAATGACAGAAAATGTATTTATTGGTCTGTGCATCAATGAAAATTCCAAAATGGTTTTGTTTAACTCCAGCTGCAGTCTCCTTGTCGCTGTGTTTTGGGGCAAGGACAAAATGGGAAAGTTGTAGTTTGATAAACTTTGAGGGATAGCCCTTCCGGACGCTTAGCACGTTGTTAATTTCTCTCTGCGGTTTAGGCCAACAGTTCGAGCAACTTCATGCCAAACGGACGTTGAGCTGGATTGAGCTTAACAAATGAATGTTAATGAAACAGTTTTGTGGGCCGCATGCGCAATCGTCGTGTACCACCGCCTGGGACACTAGAGGGTGCATCCACGTATATAAATAATTATGTCCGCCGAGCTCATTAATAAAAGTTATACACTCAAAATATTCTATATTAGAGGGTCCTGAGAGCCATGGAACTGAGGAATTGAAGAAATATGAGACTGAACCTCTGGGCCGGACTCAGGGCTTCCAATTCTGAGCAATTTGGATGCAATCGGGTCCGAAAGTGGCACTTTTTAGCCGTTTTGCAAAGGGATGCATTTTCAAAATGGCTACTTTTCCGGGCAGTGAAATTTCCTTCATTTTAGGGGTGGTCTACTTTGGGTGAGAATTTCTCAAAAGTTCATTGGTCAACCCACTAAAAGTTGAAAGGAAAATGAAAGAGGAAATGTCGAACATCGTTTTTCTGTGCGGCCTGAACACCTGTGAGAGTTGTGAGTATTTTTTAAAAATTGTGAAGTATGGGGATTTATCACTGCTGTCTATGGGAATTTATTTTCTGCAGTGCACCCTAGAGCTCTCGCGAAAACACGACGGGCTTGTGCGCATTTTGAGGAAAACTGATGGTATGAACCAGCGCATGCACACGACGCACCTGGTCATGGTCCCTCGCCCGACAAGAAAAGGTTCAGATAGATTTTAGTTTGGCATGATTTGATTTGGACATTTTAACCGACGAACCCCGATTCATCTAAACAAGTGGTGTTTCAAAACGACAGGTTTTCTAATTTTTAAACATCATAAGGATCTCAACAGAAAGCAATAGTGAAGAAGACTCCCTAACCTGTGTAAGTTCGCGGTGACTTTCAACAAGCAGAAATTTAAGAATACTTCTACAACTGAGGGGATGGTAAATTCTACACTTTGACTATTACCGGGTCTGCAAAAGCCATCTCTCTAACTGTCTACTAAACCCACTGCTTATGGGCAAGGAACATTCAAGCTTGACACAATGCACTGTGTGCAATGCCTCATAGTTTTAAAGTGCAGATGCAACTCTACTAACATCTGACTCTTGACCCTCTCGAAAAAAAACCGCAAACGAGTAGGGAAATACCTGCCCTGTTTCGTAATCTCTCGACTTTGACCAGAACTCTGACCGCTTTCAATACACCAGCTGTCACTAGGAGAGGCGTTACCGTGGCAACGCCCTAAAAAAATCCAGGGTGTTTGGCAGCGCTGGGCGAAGCGACAAGGGAATGGCTCACACAAACAAGTTAACCGTAGCGTGACACGCATGGAAAACATGTTGGCCCAGGGTTGGCACTGGGCGAAATTGGCAGGGTCCTTTTTTGATTGTGCGTATCTCAGGCATATTTTGACAAATAGGTACAAAGTACACGGCTTCTTATCGGTGAGTGTTTGCCGAGTGCGGTGTGCGTGCACCACTGCCGTTTTTTAATCGGGAGTGTTTCAATAAAAAAAAAATTTCCAACGTGGCGTTGCACAATCAGTTTCGATTCGATATTCATGTGGGGTTTTTTTGCGTGGGTTTTCGAACATTCTCAATGTAAACTGTCATTGTTTATTTTAACGATGACAGGTCGCGACATGATAATAATTGACAAGCATGATGATCAGTTCATCTTGCGCAGTCTCAAATGTCCTCAGGTATGAATGAGTCAGGAAGGAGATCGTGGTTTTGTTTGACGAAACTTTCCCTGAAATCACGTTGAAACCTTTCTGTCTCTCTTCGCAATGACAGAGCTAGGTACACATCAGAGTCTAGTACATGTATTGGGAAAAACAAGGTTTCGTTTGAAGAAATATCGCCCTCTCGATCTCTGAAACGCCCACTCGGTAACGAAGGAGACAGTGACACACCTCTCCTCTCACGGTGTAAAATGCGTTCTTTTATGGAAATATTTTTACCTGGATTGGGGCATGGATGGGTCATGGGAAAGTGAAATCTGCCAAAGATCAAGTAAAACGTTTCGAGTTGAGAGGCCGATGTGAAATCAGGCTCGTGTGTTGCTTGATGTACATGTAAGTAAAACTGGACCGGTGTGTGGAAGAAATTGTTCGAGGGTGGAGGTGCCACGCTCCATCATATGGAAACAGTCCCAACTGGGGGACCTGTGCTTAGTGTGTTAGATGCCAAGTGTATTGCAAAGCTTTTTTCTTTTGCCGAAATTGTTTGAGTGTGGTTTTGATAATCTGATTCACTCTCACTGTGGATTACATTCAGCTGTTCATTCATTGCTCAATCGTGAACAAGAAAAGATACGGCCATCTTGAAAAAAAAAGATTTTTTTTTCTAGAAATCGTCATTTGTGCTGAAAATATCGGAATCTGTTCATGTTCATTAAGATTGCGTAAGTCTTAATTGAAAAAGAAATTCCCCCTCAAAAAACCCCCAAAAGTCACATATAGGCTACTTCGTTAGTTGTTTATTTTAGTTGACATGCTTTAATGCCGGTGCAAAGTCTGCCGAGAATATCAAGTTTATCGCTCCGGTCCTACAGAAAGGTTTTCGGGCGTTCTCTGGATGAAAGATTAATTTTACGGCAATCTGAGGGTCAAGTGTACCAAAGCCTTCGATAAGTGTGTACCGGATCTTTCTAAAAAGAGGCTGTTTACTTCACCGAAAAGTGCGGGGGTTCTATCTCGAAAAAAATGTTTAGTTTGCAATGGATAGAAGAACCGGGTTTGGTATTTTCCAGTAAGATTGCCAAAGATAGGCAATTATTATCTTGTTTTTGTTTGCTCACTTTTCAGCTGTTTATCCCACCTAAAAATACGTAACGCACAAGAAATGTTGTTGACTCCGTTTTTCGCATCATTCTTGAATTTGCAATAGGATCTGCGGTGAACTTTGAGCAGGGTTTTTAACCGCCCTCAGTGCTTCATCTGGCAGGAGTCAAGTTTCCGTATAGATTATTGGACATCGCTGTTCTGGAGCCAATGCGAACATCGAATCCCACACCTTTGTGTATCTAAACCGTGCCTCTTTCTATAGGCAACCGTGCAGGAATTCTAAGTTTGAAAATTGTAACGGCCGCCGTCCAATGCTTGACTAAGGTTCGCATAGGCCTGAGCGATTTGCTGGTTTGTTGGTCAGAAACTCAAGGAGCATTTAAAAAAAACCCAGGATGACTCATCAAGCTCAACACCCACATCAGTCCCATTTGGTTGTAGACGGTGTCTGGTCATTTGTTAGATAAGCGCGATGGTAGACTGACCGCAGACTTCGCTCAAACAAAGAAAAATAACCGGCCAATGGTCTGGAAAGCGCAGACACAGGCCTATGACAAAGCACACAAGATGACCAGGGAAACCAGCTGTTACAGGTTCATTAGATCATGATTAGATCATCGTAGTTGTGGTTACTCAGATCACTGCAATCAACAGCTGGTCAGTGTTGATGGTTTCTGCCACTCTATCTTCTTCTGATTTTGTAACAGATCTACTTGTCCAAGTATTATGGGGCAATGAGTCAATGTGTCTATTGGGAACACTGAGATACGTGACACGCTACCAAAACCATTAACCATAACGCTGGAGGATGTGTGACAGAAATGATGCGATAGAATGGGCTCCAAGCTGGACCAAGAGAGGGCGAAATCTCCCAAGCAACGGAGGCTCCTTTGGTAGTAACTGCGCATCGCTGGTTCACGAACGACTACGAAACGCGAACGTTGCAGTCAGCATCGCTACCAACAAAATGAACACTCCCGACCAAAATGGCTCTTTTCAACCGATGAGGGGGTGCTCTTGCTCAGGGCGGAAGGGCGGATAGCGTTGTCCAACTGTGATCCGAGTATCCCTTCCTTTTCTACTGTAAAACGTTGAGTGCAAATTTAACATCCCGATTTTAATGATGGGCCAACATCAATCCAGTATAATGTCCTGATACCGAGGGTGTCATTTTAACACCAATTCAATACCACAGGTTTTGCGGTGTTTGCACCGCCCTGATTTGGATGAAAGACGGTATGCGAGTCGTCTGTCCTCAGAGAGGCACAGCGATAATAGTTGACTATTTTGTTGGAAAATAAATACATATCAAACTCTTGACTCATTCCAACTGTTTTATACAGCAGCCGGCTGTGAGTTAACCACAAAGTAACGCTACGATGTGTTAATCTTTCTCTCTCCGTACCAAGACAGCATCTGAGATATAAATTAAATGTTGCGGTGCAGATATGAGCCAAAGCTCCCTCCTTTCTGCTTGCATCGCCACGCCCCTGCGAAGCTACAAAAGCGACGACCAACGCCGGGAGTCTATGCTTTTTTGTGACGATGCTAAAATCCCCGCTCGCTGACCGGTAAATTAAGTCTTGTCATTCGGCTTAAGTCGAGCCAGATGTGGTATCGTTTGGATTTCAAGGGTAGTTACATGGCAAGTTGCCAAAGGAAAGAAAAATTGGTAGGTGATTCAACCGCTGGAGGGGTTCTCGCTTCGCTTTGACATATTTATCCCTAACCTGTAACCCAATTCATCTATCATCAGAATCACTCTTGACCTTTGGATCCTACTTAAAGTGATTTCGTTCTTTCTCTTTCTAAAGCTGGGGCAACTTTTGGAGTCAACAAAATGTCAGCAAGCCAATTCCAGCATGTAATCGAATGAGAACGTTTTTGTGCCTAAATGATTAATTTGCAAGAAATGCGCATGGAGAGATTAAGTTATTTTCGAGGCGACGCACAAAATTTGCCGCGAAATCTCTGCTGCACCTAACGTGGACCACGACTTGCACCGAAGTCTTAAGCCACAGGCTCTGAAACACCTCTACACTTTGTTGCAGAGAATGAGCGGGCACACCCATGCCAACACTGCAACAGGTGATTCAGGACTGACAGTCATCGTACAGATGAAATTATCATTCGGCAAATATGGCAAAAATGGAAAGCCAAAAACCGCAACGGTGATTCACCGTGAAACTTCGCTCCATTCCCTGCCACCTTATTGATTCTGACACGAGGGTTGGTCGCATTGCGCAGCGCATGGATTCGTCGTCACGGCTGCGTAGAGTCGTGACACCTGTTTTCATGGAGGAAAAAAAATCATCAAAAACACTGGTATCGAAAACCTCAACTGTTATATTTAATTCAAAAGCTGACATGGTCACCAGCTTCACCTGCTGACCAGGCACGTGTTTATCGCTCGGTTGGGTTATGCTTTTCGCGACCCCTGGGAAACTGCCAACGAAAAGCTCCCGAACTTTCATGACTCATGCCTAATACACCGAGCCGCGAACTCACTGCTATACAGCGTTACCAGCGGGCCGCAAACGAGGCATTATCACCATCAACAATCGGCCTTTGCAGTCCGGGTAGTGATATTTGTGTTTCCGCTTTTCACGTTGGAGGAAAAAAAAAACATAAGAGTGCGTCCCCGAGGCGTTAACGGAGCTGGAACCGCGCAGCAATAATGCTCAGTCTCACTGACAATGACGTAGCGCATGGTTATAGAAAACTCAACCATTGCAACATTATAGAGTTGGGTCCTTTGCTAGGAGACCAGTATGCACGGGAAAACTACAGGTTTTTGCAGCTGTTCAAGACACGTCAAATTAAGGCTTATTCCCCCATCTTACAGGTTTTTTTTTCAATAGTATTGGTGACTTTACAAAATAAATGATCACTGCAAATGGAGTACTTTGGAGGGCTCCGTTTTGTCCCAATTACTTAGAATATCGCTGGAGATTTCTACTTTTTTGTAAAGGCCCACTAGTCCCCCCCCCCGAGGGTTTGCATGGCTGACACCTTGCGCACCAGTGTTTTTTTTCCACAGGGTATGCACAAAGGAAGCCTCCGCTCCCTGTGGAACAAAAGAACTGCCCTGCAAGATGGCTACCGTGCAAAGCCTCTACAGCGGATAATTAGTGGGCCTGAAAACTGTGGCTTGGTCCGCGCAGGCAATTTGGGACTTTTACTTGCATAAAACCATATACAGTTGACCACGAAGAACGAAGAAGTGATGGTTGATACAAAGCGTAGTTTGAGATATTCAAAGCAAGGAGCATGGCTCGGCTTGATGGGCGAAGACATAAAACTTAAACCTCATAAATTTGGTGAAACTTCAGCGGCTGCATAACTTTGGACTCGCATTACGATTCTCGGCGATTCGGCAGTAATTTATATCAGTGAAAGTTTAGCAAATACTTGGGAGATGAAATCATTTTTGTTAATATGGACGGACCTTCAACAAAAAAGCAGAAACATGAAGATTAATGATGGGTATAAACTGATAATTCCTACTCAGAAAACCCCCCAAAAAATTTCAACACGCATAGCGGATTAAATATGATAAACGCCAACAATATTTAATAGTAAGTGGGATTGGCTATAAAGCACTTGATACATAAAGCTTTAAGCTTTAAATCTGCATATTTCAATTCTCCGGACAACCGTAGAGGAAAGAACCTTCAGCTAAAATGTTCGGTCAACCATGGCTTGGGCTAACTTTGCAAAAAACTTTTCCCTCCAACTACAAGGCTTTGCACTAAGCGCAAGAGCCCCTGCTTCAACATGAAAGGTACAATTCGCATGGAGTAGTACATTTTAAAACACCTCGCCTCCAGATTCTGCATCTTGATTGGCTGAAAAACAGTCACATGATATTCGCCATTTTGCCTATCGTACCTATTACACGGCCGAACGGGTTCAAACATTTCGTGAAGAGGTAGTTTCAAAAAAGTGCTGGTAAATTGTCAACAAATTACTTATTCAAATCCATCAGTTGTCGCTTAAATGAAGAGGCAGCTGTGTATTCAATGACCCCGTCCTTCATCGGCCCACCCGGCACACTTCGTTAACTACCGATTCCAAATTTCCAGTGGCACCCATGCAAAAGAAATTAAACTCCCACCGCCAATCCACTGGTCCCACCTCCTGTCTAGTCCTGTGTGCAACGTTCGACCTGAAGCCGACTGTTTCTTTTGTACAAGTCATGAATAGATTTCCATTCCCTGATTTTTTTTTACAAAATCCCTGCTCCAAGGTAGACGGCTGTTCAATATTCATTAAGGACTCCTAAAACATTCGCCGAAACCTTGATTAATGGAGAAAGGACTTCATATTAATTTGTACTGCCTTTTAATTATCAATATACCAATATGTTTATTAATCGTGATGCAGCTGTGCCGAAGTTGTTACAACTAGGCGCATGCGTTTGAAAGAGCATGGCGTGCGTTTTGGTGAGTGTACGTGCGTATGCGAGACAAGGCAGACAAAATATGCAAAATATTTCATGGAAAGACAGCAATTATGTTTAATTACCCACCAGACGGTAATGCAATTAGGATTACGAAAAAACACTCACAAAGAAACTGCTTCACTCGTAAAATAAGCAAATCAGCCCTGTTCCATAGCACAATGCAATGATGCTCTAAATAGGCCTATATCTGTCATGTTCTTTTCAGAAAACTGCAATACGCACGAGAGGCAGAAATGAGTAGTTTTTTCCCACAGTGACGCGTTCTTCAAAGTTGGATAAAAGGACAAATGTTTCATCGGTACCGTAGGTCAGCTTACGTTTATGAAACCTACCCGCCAAATAAACAATGATGGATGAATATAAATTTTTAAAAATCGGGTATGGCGTAGCTAGGATTTTACTGTTGGGGGCACAGGGGGGCACCATTATCTTATGGGGGGTACCAGCTTTCAGCGGTGTGTTTTTTGGGGGCAAGTGTTTGTTAGCCTTGTTCAATATCCATTCCTCCGTTTTTTTCAATGGGTGGCAGGGGGGGGCACTGGAAATTTAGGGGTTACGCCTCTGCGGGTTGTTGATGCAGAAATTAGAATCAGACAATTCTAAAATGAGCGACGGGTGAACGCTGCTGTCTAATGATCAATTTCTGTGAAACTCAGTATGTCTATAGGCATTATTCTCACCGAGTTCGTCTGAAGGAATCAAATGTTGGCCTAATCTTACAAAGGTTTCTGTCATTCATATTGGATGATCATTTGAACACTTTTCATATTACGTATATAGTTATTGGAAACCACGCAGTGATCTTTTTTCGAGATCTATGTTCAAATATATTAGGACTTTTGTGTGACCGCTGTTTTTCCGACTTTTCAAAAAAAAATGGCGTCAAAACGTGCGTGGAAGCTTGGTTCAAGAACATTGGAACTCACTGAATGAGCTCAAACGACAGAAGTGAAAAGTCCGCCTAGCGTTAATAGTCGAAGGACTTGACAAATATAAATCTGGCTACCGTGCAGAGCGACCGTACCCCGAAGCTCCAAATTCATCCGAGACTTTAGTCAAAACTTGTTTTTAAGTTCACGTCTGACGGAATAGTAGCCAGAGACATTTTCTTCGAAGGTTTCGCGTGTTGCTGATTCACACGGCCGTCTGCGCGCGCGTCAGGAAATATTTAATATTTCAGGTACTTCCCACAATAATTCTTTTTGATCGATGACGATTGGACATGTCTGAAGCTCGATCGTTCAACCCAATTTTGTCTGACGCAGTCCATGCCTTTGCCTTACAAGGGGCGTGGCCACAGTTTGGTCGCGGTTATTTCCTCTGACATTCGTGACGTCTATAGGCCTTTTCTTCCCATTGAGAAGATCAAGAGCAATCGCAACTCAGCCTAACCTTGTTGGTTACAAAGTTTGCTGACAATTACATGTATAATGAAAGCTTGAGTGATTGGCAGAATAACGAATAGGAGCAGAGCGCATGTTGGGATGTGATTGAGTCTAAAGCTGACCCAAAATGTGGAGAAATAATCAGTCAACTCTGGGCGACAATAATTGCAGTTAATTTAGATTGAAGTTGAAAGCTCTGAGAATGCATCCAATTAGTGGTTTTGAATATGTAACCTCATTATCCAGCCTCCAGCAAAACGTCTAAAAATAAATGTTGCGTCACCATTAAGTAAATACACTGGTGTTAGGTTCTTACCATTAGCCAAGCTTTTGCAGTATATTTTCAAAGAAAATGGCCTTGTATAATTATTAATGTCTGATTTATTCTGCTGGGTGCTGTTCGGTGACTTAAGTTTCAAGTCATAAAATACGTGAAAACAAACGCTGAAGCGATACTGTTTACTGTGTTGCGGAAGTCGGCACCTCTCAAAGGGGACTTTGGGAAACCGACTGCCGCAATTATCGGCGCCAAAACAAACACAGCTTACTGAATCGATGCATAGTTGTCCAGATGCGCCAACCAATCTCCAGGGGAGGCTGGTCTGGAAGCAAGCGCAATGAAATGCCTTTCAGTGACTAACTCAAATAATAGTGTTGCATTTTTCTCTCTTGAGAGCCCTTCAGTTCAGTTTTCAATTTCCGGAATCGATCTGCATTCCGGTTGAGCACCATCCCAATAAAAACCTATAGGACTTCACAAATATGACTCCCCAGTATCTCTGGTCCTGGTGCTTTTGGAAACCACCAAACCGTTTCGAGTCTACTTTGACAAATTCCGGGGAAATCAAGATTCAGACATCTAAATTCCAAACGTCGTAGAACACAAAAAAACCCGGCAAGATTTTCCTGGTGTCCCAATGATAGTTTTCAATACATGTACACGTAGATTATTACACTGTCACCTATTCAAGACAGATCATCAGACTGACGAGACATCCTATTATCCATTGGCAAATAACAAGTTAAATTGTGCCATTCGATCTTCCCAGAATAGTTCTCGTTTACTGCGTTAAACACAGACTATATACAAAGCAGATTTGTCAAAAGTTTCGGCTTAAAATGTTGATTATGATGTTTTGAAATCGTTTCAACGAAAAACACTTAAATGGGAGGGAAAAAAGTCGCTCCGAGTTGCTCTGGGTGGTACCCCTTCTCTCTGTGACCTGACCCTCTAAAATGTGACCCCCTGGTCCCCCTACCCCTCTAATCACCGCCACTGGTAATTGCAGGTAGCACATTGAACAAGGAACATCCGCTGTGTACGGGGGCCCACTCCGTCGTTGATTATCAGGTGCGAATTGGCCAGGGCAGGGCGCGCGGAAGAATGCCCCCGGGCAAAGGGGCGTTGCACTCGGCAGATCACCCGGCCTATAATCAGTGTTTCTCGTATTTTCATTTTCACAGAGCACAACAAAACGCCAACACCGAGTTCCCATGTCAATCTTGGGCCATGGCTCAAAGACAGTTTGACGAAAGCTAGGTTTCCGGGTCATGATGGATTGATTCCTGCCATTTGTTTTGTTTTTTAATCGATGCAAAATTTGGAATGCGACGCATTACAGGGAATCGATTAGACAATTCAAATAGTTTCATTGTCTGACAAACTTCGGAGGTTGTCGCCGAATACTGTTGATGAAAGCGACACTGGGCTTCCCGGACCACTGTGACCATGAGCCGTT
Organism: Acanthaster planci; assembly: GCF_054643075.1. Classification (NCBI taxonomy): domain Eukaryota; kingdom Metazoa; phylum Echinodermata; class Asteroidea; order Valvatida; family Acanthasteridae; genus Acanthaster; species Acanthaster planci. The sequence continues at coordinate 11,441,349 of NC_141794.1, read as the reverse complement.
CTAGAAATGGCTTGATGACCGCTTGAATTTGAATCAATGATTTCATTCCATGCCAGAATCGATTCAACTAGATCCAACATGTAAGGAATCGATTAGGTAATCAAAACTATCTACGTTATCAATTCAGATGTTTGTTACGATGACACAAGCTCGCGATGCTTTACAAGTAGCTAACAAAAGAGTGCTCAAAACCAAGGCCCGCTTTCTTCAAAAGAATGGTTCAAAGTAACGCTCAGAATAAAATTGTTTCATTATTCCAACGATGTCTTCTGAGGAATGATTCACCATCGCTCTCCCCACAAAGCATTCTTAGAAGAGCTTCAGCTATAACGTGACGATGCAAAATTTCAACCCATCAACGGCTGAAATATCACTACAAACATACAAGGGTTAATATTCTAACTCAATCGACCAGTGACCGCTGACGTTAAAGTGACGTGGAGGATTTTTTGGCCGGGTAAACATGCAGTGCCGTGAAACCGCGCCATGGCTGTCAGTGATTATGGTCTTTGAACATGAAAGACGGACACACGTGCATGTAGGCCTATGCCACAAGGAAACGAGCAGTGTCATCACATTGTCAGAGGATGGTCGTTAAGTGCTCTTTAACGAGGCAAAAGACTAAAAAACAATTGCTCATCGGAAGCCCGTCTCTCAGGAGATGCTCCGCTAATGACGGTGTTTGCATCTTCAGTGTCAGGTGTTGACGCCCGCTATCTTCGTCGCAGCGCGGAGAAATCCCTCCAAGGTTTACCTGTCTCTCCACAAACAGGAGATTAAGTCCGGGCGGTTGGCGGTCATTGAGCGTCTAGACCGGAGCCATTACTGTGTTTTCTCAAGTTCACCTGCCCCCTTTTGCCCCGAAACTGGCCAAACCGGTACCGGTCACTAGACGGCTCGATGACCGTCTCCAGCAAAGTCTCGGCACACCCATATTATTAATGCGACCACTCACCTGTGATTAGCCGCTTGTGTGTAACCTGACGGGCCAATTATCTCCAGACAAAACAGGCATGACGTCATCGGGAGTTTGATTGGTGGGCCTGCGCGGTTCCCCCATACACCTGTCGCTGGTGCCTGTGATTTATAGCACGCAACAGGTTGTTTATGCAGTGAGCAGTTCAAAAGAGCGTTTCCAGTCAGCAGTCTCCGATTCTAACATGTTCTTTAGCTTAGCTTAGGTAAAAGAAAGTCTGCTTTCCACAGCTCTTTGCTTTGTCAGTGTGACCTCATGAGGTTCTGCTAGGGATCTTTTCTTAAAATTAAGCTCACACTTCAAGACGACCAAATGGTTTTTAGCATAATTATAGTGACCATGTTTCTGTCAATAGAAAGTTTGCAGGGCTGCCATCTTGCAGGCCGGTGCTTTTGTTCCACAGAGTGTGCACAAAGGAAACCTCCCTGTAGAACAAAAGAACTGCCCCGTAAGATGGCTGCTATGCGAAGCCTGTATTCCTCGTTTACTGACTTTTAATTACAACCACTTTTGTTAAATTGTATCTTGCCCAAATAAAGCTATCTCAGCACAATTCGGAAGCTTTCCTGATCTTCTAATATCCGATGCAAAAGACGGCCTTTTTTCAAACATTCCCGACATTTAAGCCGAATTGCCCAAAATAGCAGTTCTGGAGGAAATCGGGAAATAGTTCCTTGCTACCTCGGTCTCAAGCTGACAGAGGACATGCTGAAAATTGTCAGGGTGACCCGGGGAACAACTTGCAGTTCTTGGATTATTCTTGTTGTATTCGCATCTAATTCTGGATATTCGTTAAAGTTCTGTTCTTCTTGGTGTTAAACAGCCAAGAATCGTGCCAAATCATCAGAAACGTGTCAAGAGTTGTACCAATATTATCAGACTAACTTATGAACACAGTTAGATATAGAAGTCGGCATAATTCGGGGTCATTCTGGAGTTATTCGTATATTTTTCTTGACATAAATCGCTATACAATTCCTTTTTACATGAAAAGGCTATCATCCAGCTTCCAATTCAGACCGAGTTATTGATTGTTCTTGTTTTATTCCAAAGTTATTCTTACAAGCAGCAAATCGGTGCTAACTTAATTTTACTCGGGATGTATCGGGGTATAGCAATATGTGTATGTGTGAATCCGCCTTTACGTCGAAGATGTGTGGTGTACATCCCCTAACGAAGGCAGGTCACATTTGATTACAGTCACAGTAATATACAAACTTTTTGTTCGGATGTCAGTTATGTCATGACCATAGGAATACAGGGTTTTCATGGCTGCCATCTTGCATGCCAGTGCTTTTGTCCCGCGGGGTATGCACAAAGGAAGCTCCCCGTGGAACAAAAGAACTGCCACGCAACATGGCTACCACGCAAAGCCTCTATCCAGCTGCTGATTGGCCCAGCTTCATAATTTGCACACAGCAGAAATTACAGATGTTACATTTGCCAACCTTGGAATCGACATGACACCAGTGGCATAATATGCATAATGAGCTCTATACAGGCATGAAGGTTGTCGCATAAATATCTTAGTTTTACACTCTGCACCACAATCGTGGCTGACCTACAACATAATCGAGACAGCGCGCGACAAACTCGTATATTCCCGCCCGGCTCAGACTGCGTCATATTATTGCTTCGCAAATGACCCCTTTTTACCACCAACATCCCCACCGGATTTGGTCCTAATCCTTTGTAATTGGAGGGTATGCATGCATGATTTGATGCATCATTTGAGCTAAGCGTTTTGTCATCGCAGTCGTTAATAATTCACATTAGGGCCGGCAACAGACACTTTCAGCTCTGCACAGCCAATGCCAAAAGTTGACATTTCACTGGCCTCTGAGCTGGAAAGCTTGACATTTCGAGATAACAGTTGTTTGGTAGAAGCGAAATATATTTGTTTTAACAGAAAAGGGGGGAAAATGTCAACACTTTGAACCAAACTCAACGGCCCATATGCACGCTGGACACGGAAATTTATGCTTGTTGATATCACTGAAATAAATGCATGAAGCGGATTGTGACTTTATTCCGTCAGGGTTGCAGAAAAATTAAGAGATTTTGGCACGACGAATTTGGGATGACGACACAGATGGATCACCATCGTCGGTGTTAATTTAAAACCCTGCGTGTTATCAGAGGCTACACCAGACTAGGTGCAATCCTCTGATAACACCAGGGTGTTAAATTAACTTAACACCAAGTTAATATCACAGTTTGTTCAGTGCATCTTTGTTTTCCAAAACCCACAGTGTTACGTTTACACCGTGCAGTATCAACCTCAAACCAGTCGACAAACATCAACATGTATTCAGAGCATGTCAATTAACACCACAGTTTTGAGGACAGTTATGGGGCTACACCAAATCCACCTTCATGTTCATAATATCTGGGCTAATGTACATGTATCTAGAACTATTGATCTTTCAAAAATAACTGTTCTTAGAACCTGGGAACTCTTGTTTATTTAGAATTCATTCCGAACAGTGAACCGGATTCGCAAGTGTGTTAAACGGGTGTACTTAACCTCCAAAATGGGTCAACACTCTCTCGAGTTTGTGCATTATTGAACTTGTTCTGAAATGATGAAAGCACCAGGGAAATGCGACCGTGCGATAAATGAAAAAAATATATATCTCGCTGCGTACATTTCACTGGCTCGACTCCAAAACTGGATCCTGCAAAACCAATTAAAAATTCCAGGTAAAAGCATCTCCAACTGGTTTTATTATCGAAACAAAATCAAAAGAGTCAATGCTTTATATAGTTTGCAACTTTTTAACACCTGGGAGGTGAATCCGTCTGCAGGGTGTCACGCGATTTTTCAAGAAAAGAATTTAACCAATTGTGTACCTTTGACACTTTGCAAAAGTGTCATAAATTGCCTAGCGAGAGCGAGGCTCACCCTATACACGCATCTCCGCATTGGCGACGTACACGATTTGCAGGGCCGCACGGTGAGTGACACAACTGGCTCGTTTTTTTACGAATTGAAAACGTGAACACTTCGGAACATTGCAATCACAGAGTTTATATCTCCCCAAAACACCTCCCCATGGGGCGAGGCCTGAACCGTCATTCATCTTGTCCCTTTCAATCCTGAGATCGAACTGACCCACGAAGTAAATAACCAACAAATTGTCCTTGCTGCATTCTGGCCGACGGAAACACTTCTTGCTCTCTTTCAGGACTCTTAAACCAATGATGCGTTTGCCCCGAAGCTTCAAAGTGTCTACCCCACTTCTTCAATTATGTCCCCGCCCCCTCTTAGTCTAGGCGCGTGTTTATCAGTACAGGTGTGACGAATCTTCCCCTGGTCAGTTCCTGCAGGCGTAAGCCCCCCGTGCAGCTAGGGCCACGCTTCACACCTCGTGACTCCTGAAGGCCGACAGCACAAGTGTTGACAACTCTCAATTTCCCCTCGAACCGATACTGGTCAATCACGAGGTGCCCTCCATCAAGCGCTCTCGCATTTTTCCAGGAACTGTTGCCAGGCCACGCTGACTGCATTGTATAAACAGCTCGCATTTGGCTTCTCCGTTTAAGCCCCAATTCATACCCATGGTACTGCCAAATGCGTGACCATCAGCCCACTCATAGCCTCAGCCAATATCACAGAGGAGCTGGAATGGAAAGAATCTGAAGCCGATTGAAATCGTAGAATTTTTCTGTTGGACATCAACAATCTTTGAACAACCTTTACACCAGCTTGACAAGGCCGCGAATGACGACACTCAATTGGCAAAAATGGCTTGGCATTTTGCCAAACATTCGTCCAAATATCCATTTTAGCCTAAACTCCTGACAAATTGTCCCAAACGGTGGTGAAATTATAATTTACCGTATCTCAGAAACTGTGTGGTCCCACCACACGAAGTGCCAGATTGAAACAACCACTTCCATACAAACACCGTGTTTCACAAGAGCCATGAAGACTGTTCAGCAATATCATAACCTTGGCAACACTTCGCAAAACCCATCTGGACGCCCCACACCACATGTTCAAATCCTAAACATTATTAACGTTCAAGTGGTAAATACTATCCATCAATACTCAGGACATGTTTATAGTGTATTCACACATGTTCCCAAACTAGAAAGTGTCAAGTGTTCCACCCGAAAACAGTTCTTGTGGTGAACTTTTAACAGGTGTGCTGCTGTAATACTGTAGTTTGCGCGGCTCTCTCGTTCTACGCAGTTCGATGAATTTGCGCCCCTGGATCCCTCGCGTGCTTGGCTGGTGATCTGGGCAGCTATCGGTCGGGTCACTGACACCAGACTCGTGGTTGAAACATGATGGTGACCATTGCCAGGCCTGGCTGTGTATGCATGTACGCTACTACTCCGCTGTGGGGGGAGGGGCGGCAGAAGGCTCCGAAATTGTCAAGAGTTAGATTTCTGCACAGGAACTCTTCTGCAAAATACCGACAGAAGAGAGAGAAACTTTTGAATTCAACCGTGGAACGACAGCTTGGGCTCGGAGATGTCGTGAGGCATTTTCGGCACGTTCACTCAAAGACGGAACTTGTCGATTAAAAATGAAGCTTGCAATGGAGTGATCGATGTCATCTCATTCAAATTCCTTCACCTGAGATATTTTTGACGGAGGAAGAGGAAAGTGGGGTATTACTGAGCCATTCTTGAAGGACAGAATTCATCGATGGGTGTAGCCCCGAAACGCTGTTCCTCTTGCTCGTTGTCAACATGGTGTTATGAAATTAGCGCACCCACCCTAAACGCAATGAGTCAGACGGAAATCCTTAGGCTTTGGGCCCGATAATCGGTCAGCTAATGAGCTCAACGAGGGTGGAAAATGTGTCGGATCCTGCGCCCAATTGGTGCACTCGATTATCTTACAGTTCCGGCATCAAGAGAAGCAGAGACCAGCCGGTGAAATCAGTTGAAAGAACAGCAATATTGAGCAAGGCGACTTGATAGAATAGCCTGTCTGAGGTTGTAAACACCTGTTTGGCATAATGAAGTCAGATTTTATTTTCAAACAACGGCTCATCAACAGTAAAGTGAAGTCCTTTCCCCGTCAGCCTTCGAAGTTGGAAACAAAACAAGAAAAACTAACTGAATGAAAACTTGGAAAACTAGATGGAAAAATTTGTCGACGTGTGATAAGGTGGGGGTGAATCATGAGGTGGCTTCGAGCTGGGGAGACTCTGGATCGATTTCCACCGATATCGATAATGCCTCCTCTGGGAAATCGATCATAGCGTCCAGCTGAGAGCGTATTCCCCCATAGGTGTAATTGTGCGTGAGAAATGTAATTAACCATGTGGATTTGATATCCAACCGTTATGCATGGAAGCCAGAAACAAATTATCAAATATGTATCGTGAAGCTTTTTATGAATCCGGTCACTGACCTACCATGTTTTTGGGGTCAATGACCTCATAGTCACAGTTATCATCGTAACGCCATGCACGCCAAAATTTCTTATCGTCTGCAATGCAACTTCCCCAACCAGTTATTTTCTTTGAAATGAATTTCCATTGGCACTTCCAGTCCAAGGACAGCAAAATTGTGTCGTCCTACCCTCAGTAAATAAAAGTCCATTTCCCCGTTGAGAAAACTGCCAAGTCCGAACTCGCTAGCAATCGTGAAGCGGACAGCATGCTCACGTCCCGTACGCTGTTTCTACCGCCAGATAATACACGGCCGGACACGTAATGTACATCTAACTTTACAAATAGCGAAGTGTGGAAGGGCACTTTTGGACAACACTAAAGTAACATGTCAGTCAACAAAGCCTGCCTCTCTAATATTTGGTTGATAAGTTATATTGCTGAAAATTTTAACGAAGACGCGCTCTAGTATTCTGAAAATCCCTTGGGGTGCACAGCATGGGCCAATAGTTCAAGGAATGGACACACAACTTTTTTGTGGTAATCTCGATACAAGGTGCCTCTCAGATAAGGTCGTACCCGAATCACTTGGCTGCGGCTAGAAATTACACACGAGTCTATTGACCCAACTCGAGTCTGTATTTGCCATACGGTGCTACTTCCATACCACACGGTGTTAATCCAGCACTCCAAGATGTTGCTTCAAATTCACACGGTGCTGATGCACAGCGTTAATTTAACACTTTACGATGTCAATTCAACACCTCATAATTCCTAACTGAAAAGAATACGTTGCATGTGATTCAACTCCACACAGTGTTAATAAAACACCGCGCATTGTCACGTTGATACCTCAAAGTGTCGCTTCGGTGCCTCACGTTAGTAAATCACCGTAGTGATTCAACAGTGCATTGATTTTGTTTGCTGATTTGGTTTTTATTCCTTTTTCTTGAACGCAAACAGGTGACAGTGTGCTGCACTTTAACGGGTGAGGTATCTACCAGCAGCTTTCGAATGTCATCCACTCCCGTAAATTTTTTGAAGCATACACTTAAATGAACATTAAACGTGCCGCTAACAAGCGAAACCAAGGACAAATGTGTTCATCCTGCTCTTCATTTCGACGACTAGAGATTACGTGACCGTGTCATTTACCGAGTGAGAATTTGACTCTACGGCATTAAAACAATACATCTACAGAGATAATCCAATGTCGCATTAAGATGCTGAACTTGAACTACTAAGGGGATTTAAGTCTCAAGAGGGCTCTTTTTTCCATTAAATTTACGGAGACGAAATTCATGACTATTGACAAAAACTGTCCGCCAACATCTACCTTAACTTGTCCCTCATTTTTCGTTTGCATTATACCCATAAATCTTATAGGAAGTCAATCGTCAAGGAGATATGAGATTCCTGCGTCCGTATGGTTTTAAATGTCTATTTGTACTTCCGTGCCACCTCCCCCCCAAAAAACCCTACTTCGCAGGCGCAGTTACTTCGACAAGTCTGGATCAACCGTTCCCATAAATTGAGGCTTCTGTCAAGACAACAAATACTGAGTCGGAAACCAGACGTGTTTCACGGGAGATACGCTGATCAGTTGGACAAGCGGCGCGCCGTCCTGTAACTTCAAGTCACTCGTGTGACGGCGTGACTTCGTGTACGTGAACATGTACATGTGTTTGCTTTGCGTGGTTGGCGGCACGTTCTCGCTGGCCTTGTCTGGTTGACAGGCTGTCGTCGTAATCACACTCAATCATGTAATGGAGGGTACCTGTGACTTCATCTCTACCTGCACAATTATCGCCTGCGATGCATGTGCATGTACCCAGAGCGTTCGTCAGATGCGCGAGGATGTCGTAAACAGAGGGTTCCTTCCTGAAGCCGTAAACTAAACATGCATGTGCTTCTCGAGGTCATGCGTACGAAGCAGGTCAGGGAAAAAATTATTTTCTTGTATTCAGTTTTCGTTTCCGGTTTTAGTAAAACAAAAAACAAAGGGTGTCATTTTCCGAAGAAAGTACAAAAGACGATTGTTTCCAAAGACGAAAACACAAGATAAAAGCATTCCAGTAGTCAAAAATAGTCACCGTTTTCACGGAGAGGCGAATTCCTCACTGGAGAGTAAAACCCAAGTTTCGAGAAAATCGCATTTGAAGTTGGTCTCTTTTTCAAACCGCTAAAATTCATGCGACTTTTGTCTGCTTGTGAAAACTTGTGGTATTCTTGCTGTAGCGCGTGCCAAATGCAAATTTTTACATTTGTTTACATTACCGGCATCAAATTCGCCTCTTCGTGAAACTTGCCCCAGGTAGATCTTCGTGATTTGGCTGATTTAAGCAGATTTGGTAAGAAAAATAAATGATCACACCAAGTTGTATGCATCGCAGAGCCTGTTTAATTTTGCCAATTGAAAAAAAAATCATGATTTGGGGCCATCCATTATCCATTAAGTATCCATTATGTCTTCGTGGAAACGGTGACGAAATGTGTGCGTTTGCATTGCTTACCACAGAGGACAGAAACGAAAATGGAACAAAGACTTATCCTTGGCGGCGATATAGTTCGGGCCAATGCGGGTGTTTCACAATAGTGCGCCTCCAAGAGTTTGCAACGCGTGGGCCAATCACAGTGCACGAAATCTGTCGACCTAATGCGCGTTTAGAAGTGGTCGACAAATTTCGTGTGTTGTGATTGGCCAATGCGTTTCAAACTCTTGGAGGCGCACTATTGCGAGTCGCCCGTATTATTGCTCAAAAGTATCAGTCGTGTGCTTTATTCTAAGGACGAATGTCCTCCTGGAGGAACAGTGCACACAATACCATGTCCTCTGAGCAACGCAAGACATACCATGTGATGTCTTGAGAACAAAAAATGTCCACAATGACCTGTTGAAGGGTTCGAAGACGTTCCAAACGTCTGTGGACATGGAGAGGTCCTCACAATGTTTCCTTCTTTCCGAAGGCTAAAAGGCATTTTGTTTGGAAAACCATTCAAAGAATCCAGTTGAAAGGAGTATTCGCAGTGGGAGAATAAATGAGTGTTTGCCTCCCAAATTTTCTTAACTACAGGAAAGTAAAGCGGTAACACAGAGAGGGATAGCGACCCCCAATCCCGGGCAGGACCGCTTCACTAACCATACCGACTTCCCATATAAGTTGCTCCCCGCGACCATCTTGCGGCTTGATTAAAAAGAAGTGAAATTTGAAAAGGGCATTCTGGAAAATGTCGCCCTTCCTTTCACCACCTCAGAACAATTAGTCGGGGAGGCTAGTATTTCTTTAAAAATGTATGATCATTCCTTGTTATCTATCTCTAATGCATATTGAAAGCCACGCGCTCTTTCAATCTCATCTTTAATGATGTGAACGTGTTCCCGACCGAATGTTCACCTTCACTCACGTCTACAAATTTGCATAAGCCAATAAACCGGCGCTTAATAACAAGAGTAAGGCCACCTTCATCGATAAATTTGGAGAGATCTGAGCAAAGAGACAAGCATTTGTGTACCTTGGGCTGTTGTTACGAGCCACTGGGCTTGTAATGACAATGTGCTCATGTCTTTAAGGCCTGATGTGCTGTTAATGGTGTCTGGGGACCTGACGGATATAGGAGGATATAGCTCTTGAAAGGGGGTAGGAACCTCACTTTACTTGATGCATGATTCTCGAACTCACGTTAGAACTCCAAATATATCTTCAATGTTTTTTTCTGATCGAATGACAGAAATGAGAATGTAGATCGATGCAATTAGTATGGCAGCGACGGACGGCCGCAAAAAAAACATGTGAAATGTACATGTACATGCTGAATCACTCCCTTCAGTGGCTTATTCGGCCCTCTCAAACACTACAGTTCTCTCACTGTTACACGTTTGGATATCTTCAGAGAATTTCGTGGTGTGGCTTCATGGCTGCAATTACTTTCTGCAGAAAATCTTGGCCCAATGCAGCCGAAAATTCTGCGGGGACAGTAAGACTGTCTCCCTCACGGATTACGAAAGGAGGTTTGCTTGCGCGCATGCCGACGCGTCATAACTACGGATTCTGCGCCAAACGGGTTAGCACAAAACACAGCTCTGAACCACAGATCGGCCCTTCAAAGCGTAGGGTGTAATGGCTACCAGGCTGGTTTCAATTTTGGTCATGGGAAAGACCTGAACACCAGCTGTTTCTTTCTGCATCACAGTCATGTGTTTCTCTGGCAGTGATAGGAAAAACTATGGCCGGTCGTCACTTCAAATGCAAAAGAATAACCCACTCAGCCCTTACAAAATCTCACACAGGTGGGAAAACACTGGAAAAGTAAAGTCTTTCAAAATTAATGGGACAAATGTATGTTAAGAGGCATCAACTAAAGGTTGTATGTTTCTGTAAACTCTGGCGACCCATGCGAAAAACAGAGCAGTCTTTGCAACTATTTTTGTCAAACCGTGAGGTAACACAACAGAGCAGGGGGCCAAAATAAGTTATAATGCCCCGGAGAACGATGCCTTGTGTCCATTTTGACAAGGGGAGTGTTTTCAACTAAGCAGGATTGGCCATGACTGAAAAGCTCTTTTGTGAGATACCCGCATGAAACAAAGTCAACTTGCGTGTTTACACACACTCTTGTTTTTGACAGGAATTAGCGCATGTCCAGTTGCCATTTGACCCAACAACGCGGAAATACAAGAAAATGACAGAAAAACAGCGAGTCATAAAATGCACCATCGTGATTGATATGTTCTCAATTAGGTTTTGCTTTCCTCCTTGTCCAAATGAAAACGCCTGTTTAGATTCGCTTGTCGTATTTGATTTATTCATGGTCTTCGGGTCTGGGGAGTTTTGCAGGATTATGATGCAATATTTACCACTGTCAGTGCAGAGTCCAGAAATGTGCACGAGCTCCATGGACACATGTGTTTGAACTTGTTTCTCTGTATTGAGCACTGGGGTTGATCAAGATTACGATCTATTTATTGTTAGGTCTTAAAAGGGGAATCACTAAATCATTAGGGGCATTATTCTTCTGACAAGATGGTAGCTCGGCAAATATTCCTGTGCCACGTTGCACAGCTATGCTGGCCGTATTCTGTACACAGAAAAGTCGAGTTTTATTCCCCTTTACGCTATCGTCACCTCAGAACCAAACCGAGGCTGCACGTGCAAGACGAAGGCTCATCCAAAGCCTCGGGGCGTCCACCTCTCTCCGCTTCTCACGGTTGCGAATCCAACTCGTCCGCTCCATAGGAAAGTAATAGGGCGATGATTTACTCTTGGAAACTCAAACGGAACAGTACCGATCCTCGAAGCCAAAGATGGCAGTTTTTCGCTGTTGTAAAGGCTTTAAGAGGTTTCAGAGACAAGGCGAAGCTGGGACGAAGTTCTAGCTAAAGAAAAATTGTCATACAAGCTTCTGTTCAAACAACCTCTTCAAGCAGTCGAGGCGTGCCAGCGTAGCCTCCCGGGCCCTCTCCCCATTCAGGTCGATCGTGCGAAGGGCTTCGTTTCGACCTTATTCCCCACCAAAATAAGTTTAAGAAAAACAGCGCCCTGTTAAGCACAATTTGCTAACTTCAAACTTTTTGCCTGTCTTATATCAAACAAACATACTGAGATTTCAAAGACAGTCGAGTTAGTAAGACAGTAACTCCGGTCTTGACCCAAACTACGGGACTTCAACTCCGTCAAAACAATAGGATCTTCTTATCCACAATGTCAGGCACCCGTCAACAAGTTATTTGAGTCCCACAGCACTCAAAGTCAAACACAAATTGTAAAAAAAACAACAATCTAACTAAAGATCCATGTTTCTTACGAAAATCAACTTCGCCATTAGTCTTGAGTAGACTTTGATCAAGTTGACTTGTTTTGACGTTGCGAAGCTGGACGTGAGAGCTCCTCCAAAACGCACACAAAAGGAACTTTTGTGAAGCCTATTGATTCGCTACGCGTGTGCACGGGCCCCGGGCATGTCCAGGCGCGGGATGGGGCTTGCGCGGGTCTAAGTACACGGCCCCGACTTGTTACGATAAAGTTAACAGAACCAGGATTATGACAAACAAGTTTTCTGCGGTTTCTTGTTTACTACTTCCGTGCAGACCGCAAATCAGTTATATTGATAGCAGTATGGGGAATCGGCTCTGAGTGACAGCGGATCGAGAGGCCTGTGAATTGACAGGTCGGAGTCCGAAGGGGTGGGTGAAAGAACACCGAATCTTATCTCTGTTTTGTTCTGCCACGGTTAAACTGTACAAGGGGCTTCATAGTTGAGCCACGATTGGACAAATCGCATTGGCTCTTTGTCACTACGGAGGCATCATGATTGTTGCATTTACTGATCTAAAAAGAACCCCCTGGACAGCTGGTCGAAGCTGTAAATAAGTGTAACTGTAAGCACAGCGCTGTGTTCCTGTCTCTATGGCGTAAGCGACTCATTATCGGGAAACGGTGAGGATTTGTCTTTGAAGGCAAAAGGCTTTGAAGGCGTCTTTGAAATTGAAGGCTCAGAGCTCTCCCTCTTGTAGAAAAAGGTCCAACCAAAGAAGGTGATGCAGCAACAATAAGAGAGGGCGGTAGTTTTACTGTATCCATATCACTACGTTGTATCCAGGGGTAGAAATATGTCCTAACTAAACCCAATAGGACAATCCACACAGCCATGTTTGAAGGCACAAGTTTAGGTCATTTCGAACAGGTCTTTTGTTCCTACATGCGTGACACTTGAGGTTTCTAGCCGAGCTAGTTAGGCCAAGCCATGTCAGAAGTCTCACATCCTCACAGAACCAAAGAGGCTATGTTCCATTTCAGTCTGATCCTGTTAGAATCGGAGATCATCGGAAGCCATCTTTGCTAACGGTTAACGACTATGTTACGAAAGAGTTTCGTCCTCTGAAATCAAGTGCTGCTGATAATCCTGGACTAATCTGGTCATCTTGGTGCCGTTTCTTGGGGAAGGTGAAAAGAAATCTTGCTCAATCCGATTTGAATGTCGCCGAGGAGGGGATTATGTTTAAAAGGCGTCTCAGGGCTGTGTGATAAGATTCGGTCTTTCACAGTAATGGATGAAGGAACTTCAAGGAAGTAAGAATTAGCGCTTCCATGTGTTCCTACCTCCGTGCTTGATGCCTATGGTACGTCGATTATACCCGTAGATGAGAAGCTTGCACGTGACTAGATTGGTTGAGAATTGGTAGGGATTTATTACGTGATCTTCAAAAGTGTCACTACTCGCTCTGTCCTGCGCATAAAAGAAACTGAGAACCACTATTATGGTGCGAATGGTGAAACTGCCCGTGCCTAAAAAAAGCAGTCGTAAAGAAGCGACCCTTTGCAGTTTTGGACATTGATAGGAATTTGCTGAATTGCTATGGAAAGAGAGAATGAAACTTGCAACATTTGGTTTCTTGAAAGGACCCTCACGTAACAGCTTGGTAACCAAAGCAATTGAAGACCTACAGGTACATGTAGTTAGCATTTGTCCACTTGTTAGCCTGTGCAGTTATCTGCGCAGAGGGTCGTATTTGTGAGCGGACGCTCGTACCACGAGGGGGCAGGTGAACTTCCAAAATACTACAGTAACGGTTTTCAAAGCTGAAAAAAGTAAAGTTTTCTTCCTCAACTTTAACTTGTACTCATAACAAGACTGCACTTCAAAAGTCACGCTACGCTGAAGTGAGAAATCATCCTTTGGAAACATGCAAAATCAGCCGTTTTGCCACACAATTGCAGGCTAAATCAATTTTAGCGGCCTCTGTCAGATCTTTGCCTGTTGCGTTTAATATTCTTCTAGCTCCGGACGCTTTCAAAGAAACGAGTCCATTAATTAATAACGGAATCAAGTTCGGAATTAACTGTCACTGTTGACACTTTATAGTACTGGCACGCAAGACAAGTGTGTGTAAATATCCGAGGATGGCTTCCAACCATGGAGCTATTAAAACCGATCCGATGTCGACACCGGTTTAGTCATCCCAGCAACGGTGTTCGATAGAACAATCGTGGTATTCCCATGTTTAATTGTCATTGATTTATTCTGAAAAGGGAACATTGGGAAACTGAAAATATGTACGAAAGAGAAAAGACGTAAGCTTTAAATCTTCTCTATTAAAATGCTTGTTACCTGATCGCTTATTTGGTAAGCCACCCCACAAGGCATTCGCCTTGTGATGTGGTGACAAACCACGGCATAAATTCATATTTTTTTCGCGGTGATGTTTGATCCCACTCCTTTTCTTGAACTCTGTTCCAAAGCACAAGGTCTCTCGCTTTTTTTTTTAAATCCCGATCCACCTGCATGTTTTCACCGTACTGTCACGCGGCCATGGTCTTTAATTTTTTTTTTGACAGCCTTCTCTTGAGATCTGGCAAGACCTCGCGATCTTTTTAACATGACTGTGAACTACGGGCCAGAAACACGATCAATCATGCCTGGAGCTTCAAAACTCTAACTCAAATAATCCCAAGGTCATAAACAACACGCGCTGGTTTCCCAATCCCGCCTTACGCCACACAATCGGCCAACCAGCACGCTGACATGTCAACCCATGAACCCCTATGTCAACCAATGCAGGTGTACCTGTATATGTACATGTACAGTATACATGTACATGTATGTGTGTGTATTAACGATGTGCCACGATGAGTGTAGCGGGCGCTAGACTATAAGCCAGCACCGCGATGGAAAGTGGGCGGAGCTATGCGTCATCATTGGCCATGCCGCGTCATCCACGGGGGCAGACCCTTCTGGTCGCTGATTGGCTAGCGCCTGGAGCTGCCAGTGGTATAGCTTAAAGCCCAGCGCGTTTAGTGTGTCAATGAAGCGAGAACAGCTGATTCGGCCAGCTGATCGGTAGAAAAACGAAATCGACGGTGTTTATTACAACACAACTTGGTGAGACCTCGCTCGATGCAGTTCGAGTGAGAGCGGTGCACTCCTTGTTCGAAAAGCTGGTTTGATGAGGTATTAGTAACTGCACATCGACATGAGAACCGTTTCGGAAATGCTCCAACAGGACTTAAATCTCAACAGGAATAACTTAATGCTCCGCGGCGGGTTGAGCACCGTGACCCTGCTGTCGGAGCCAGGCAACGCCGCGTTGCTCCAGCAGGCCGGATGCAAGTGGCTGGAGGAGATGAAGGAGAAGAACGCCGGGGATGGGGCCAGCGGTGGAAGGGGCAAGCGGGAGACGAGGATTAGACGGCCCATGAATGCTTTCATGGTGTGGGCCAAGGATGAACGAAAACGGCTGGCAGATCAGAACCCAGATCTACACAACGCCGATCTCAGTAAAATGCTAGGTGAGTTTTTTAAATTAATGCTATATTAACGCACACACAAATAACCACTTCACGGACCCATTCTGCTACGAGGTAGCTATACACGCTGAATGAAACCATTTGCTGCACTTGAGTTGAAAATCGGATCTCCTAAGTACATGTACATGTTCACGTTTCTATACAGACGCGGCCGCCGATTTGTATGACTTTTTTTCTGTAAGCACAGATGTCGACATGGTCAGGATGGTCGAGTTTAATCCGCGCCTAAGCTATGCGCTGTGATCAACACCACCAATATTTGGCACCCTCCACCACCAAACAAGCTGCCTTCATTAGCCACGTTGGCTGACAAGTTCATCCGGTAGCCGGTACACATGTCGCGGCAGGAAATTTACGACTTGAGCCGAACCCTTACAATTTATGGTTTGAGCCGAACCCTTACCCGTCATTATGCACATGCACTTAACTGAATCAGCGTAAATAAAACGGAAACTGATCGAGTGTGTGCATGCCTGCCCACGATGTGGTGCTGTGGTGTATGACTATGGCACGTTTGTTGCATAGCTTAAGAAGCTGTGAAACGCATGCACCAGTGGTGAATACATGCATTTAGGACATGCTCACTTGGATGCGTGGTACCTTGATCGTTCTTGAACGCATGTTGGACCTGTTTACCGCACTTGTGTGTTGACGATGTATCTCGGGTGCAATGCGCTTTTCGTGCTTCGTCGTAACAGACCCGCTTCGTGCGCGGTTCGTGCAGCACTGTTCATGTCAAGGCCGTTGCTGAGCACCTCGAGCGCTCCAAGCTCAGCCGTGTAAATCAAGTGACAGGCCGGCTCCTCATGTTTCAGTAAACACTGCTCCGACCAGGGACTCCCTTAAAATTGTTGAGGTTAATTCCTCGGTGCGGTGATTTATTTCATAATAGGAGTTCGTGCTCTTTATAAACACCGCTGCCGTGAAAAATGTGGGGACTTCACATGTTGCTGTGGCGGAAACTGTGCGGTAATATCCGAACAGGAATCGTGAGTGACTACGAAAATGAAAATTGAAATTCAAGCACGTGTTAAAGGTTTTGTTAATATGACCATCATTGCGACCAGCTGTTGAGTTGCACGCGATGTGAAAATGAACGGCTCGCCTGCGCCGTGCACACAGTGAGGGTTGAAAAAAGCACACGTTCAGTGCATATGCTTGTACATGAATATACGAAATGAAGAGGTACTCGGCAGGTTATTGCGCAAGAGCCGACCCTGTTTAGCGGTGATGGATTTAACGGCTACACAAAAGTTGCCCACTGCTGTCGAAGCTGTCTTGCGTGTTTTTGTTTTGTTATGTTATGTTTTTTTGCCTCTATCTTCCGCGTATTCTCCGACTCCAAAAACTTCCAGCACGGTTCTCGGGACTATTTGGAAGTGACACCGCTGATACTGAAAATGTTGGAATGAAGTACATAATGAGCACATCTTCTGCAGTGTCCGTGATCTATTTGAAGTCAAACATTACGGTAGTTTCACACATTTTGGTCTGGTGCCATCTTGGAGGGAACCAGTTATTCCACTCTTGAGAGAAAACACGGCCCGTGATACGTGATCCTCAGCCAGTGAATTGGCCCGGTAACCCGCCTGGCAGTCAAAAGTGCCTGTCAAAAAGTTGTCCCTGCCCCCCCTTTAGTTTTAATAGTTTTGTAGTTAGGTACATGTATTAGTCGTAACCATTCAGTATTAAAGTGAGTTCACAACTTCTCAACTTTACGGACCACAAGTTCACGAGAATCCGAATGTGTGCTTTAATGAACAGCATACAAGAAGTTGGGTAAAGCCATAACGAGTTTATGGAGCATAATCTTGACAGGACACCACCAAGTGCATGCGTAAATTAAACCGCACCATCCTAATGGTATCATCCATTAGGATAAAGGCTGTCCCGGGTCTAAAACCCTTGACGTGGCGGATAACTCCCAGTGTACTGTGAATTGTATTGACGGATTCTATCGATTGTGCGCGGCACATTCGTGTTGTTGAAATGCAGACGGACGCAACATGGTGTACAGCGGGCAACATTATTGATGGACAGACGGGGAGTTGGCACCATGAACCGTGTCGGGACACATGGCATTGGGGGGGGGGCTGTTTTTAGTTACCGCCGGATCTTCACGAACCGTGACAACACATTAGTTGCCGTGGAACTGGAATTGTCCAGATGAAAAAAAATACGTGCATTTTGGAGCACTTTGGTGTTTTTCAGCCACCTTGGTATTGCGGCTGTATTACTCATGGGCTGTGAATCAAGAATAATGATGAATCGCTTGATGAAGTCACCTGAATCTAGTCCCCGATCCGTCACGATTAGATTCAAAACACATGTACCGTGCCTGGCGTGAAGTAGAGTCACTGTCAGTCTTGCTGACGCGATGATATTGCATGTGCGACTGTCAAACATGTTAAGGGTTGGAACAAAGAAACTTGAGCATTAATTTGCCTGTTCTTTGATGACGGTGCGTGGATGTTGGATTATTGTTAGAAGTTGTTCCCAAACAATATGACTTGGTGATGACTTTCGTCAGTCGGTAAAAGCATTCAGGCGTTGTCAAGCAAATATGAAACGTATTACTTGCGACACATGAAACGTTTGAAATCGCACCAGTGAGGACGATGTCAAGATGACCGGGCCATCTTGAAACTCGACAAGTCTTAATTTTGTTGACTGTCTGATTTTCCCGTAAAGCAGCCGTCAGAATGCTCCTTGGCAATAGAAGGAAAAATGTATAGATGGAAAGTAACAATATTTACTTTTGACGGGCCGTGTGCACGTATGGTATGACAGACGCTCGGCGAAATTGGCATGGACATCGAGGCGTCGAAACCGTGCTGGACTCTTTCCCTGGGGTAGCAGATTTAAAGACACTCAACTCATTCGAGTCGTGTAGAGTGTACAGTCCATGTACATGTACAGTGTATCCTGTGCCCATGACGTCAGGACAATAATTGGCCCCAGCTTGGTACGCAACCCTGCGCAAAATATTGCGAGGTATTACGTAACATAATCAGGCGTGACGGGTCCGTCTATGATCCAAGTTGCGAGTGCTCAATTAACGTGGGGGCATATCCGTTGTTATAAAAACTAACAGCTGTTACCTTGATGCGGTTGAAAAGTTAAAGGTGCTTTCTACACACGACAAAAAGAGTTTCTTGTGCTGGGTTAAAACGAACTGTAATATTTGTGTTGTGTTCTTGTCTACGTCAAATTAAATTAGAGGAAAACGCCTGTCTGTGTACCTCACACATGCACCATTTTGAGGCACCTGTCCTACTTTCAACGATCTGAAATTTCTTCCATGCACGTGCAATTTATTTTGTGGAATCACTCTTGACAGGAAAGTTAACTGCTTACTTCCACAGTATCAAACATCATCATGCAAAAATGCGGGCAAATTCCAGTGTTCCTCCTGCCAAGCTGTCACAGATTAAAATGCATTGCACCATGGGATTTGAAAGCGTCGAGCATGCACCATGTGCATGTTCATGCACGAGTACCCTATACATGAATGTTTAGACATGTACATGTACGTATATTGTACGTGCATAGTTCATCGAGAACGTGAGCTTTGGGGCATTTCGCAATCGTGAGGTCGACCCATTGAGTACAGCACTTCTCGGTTGTTTAGGGCTGCCCGTGCAAGTTCGTTTCGACTCCTCCCCAGCGCGAAGGTCACGTGGGCAGCTATCGAGGTACCCTTCACGCACTTTCACAATTGCTCAACTATTAAACTACGTGTCATTTACTCCCGTCACGTGGGGTCCTTGAAATGAATAAAAATGAGACATTCAGGGATCGACTGGAAAAATGAACGGTGGGTGTTAGAAAAGGGAGGTAAGTGCAACACCCGACCACTGGATGGCAGGCAGAATGGTCAAAATAAGTTCCAGTGCTTAACAGGAAGTCCTAAGCTCATTTCAGTGTAAAAGAATGATACAAAACGCAGTCTAAAGGGACGAGCTTTTATGGCTAGTTGAAGTGGGTTTGTGGTTTTGTTCAGGCGTCTTTCTCGTTCCCCTTTCCTCGTTTTATTTCCACGGAGCTGTTCCGTGTTGGAGTCGCAGCAAATCCAGAGTCTGTTGTTTACATTTGGGAAGTTGTTATGAAGTAATAATATATTGCGCAGGTTGGCCCCAGCCAAATATAATAAGGGTGTGCGGTCAGGCGATCACAGCTAATGCTGAGCTGCCGCAGAGCAATGAGGCTATTTATGCGAGGGATCAATGGCGTACCTGGGGATATCGGGGTGGGAGTAGAAAACAAGTCTTTTAAAGGGGCGCCCTCGTCTTGAGCGGACTTTCTTTTGGGTTTGACGATTGTGACGCTGCTTCAAGTTGATCTGGTCGGGCTCGCTGGACTTCGGAAGTGTTGCCGAAGCACGCAAGGCCCTCTATATGCTGAGGCATCCGCGGAAGGCTCTCTGAGGAATGGCGAAAAGTCGAGCATTGTGCGATCCCTTTCAAGGGCCTTTAAGATTATACAATCACTAAAAGATAGGTGACCTACTGCCCGGCTCTTGAAATTCAATGTCAAACACGTCTAAGTATACTTTAAGTACATAGTTTGTTAATTAAAAGCCACGTTTAAAGTTGTGTTTCCTTTTTTTCCCAAAAGCATAGGGAATTAATTTGATCGACAAGATGGATTTCCAGATGGATTCTGTAGTTCGGTCCTGGCACTGGCTCATTGAAGGGGGGGGGTGGAGACTTGTTTACTCTCTGCGGACTAATCAAGCGGAGCTTGGATTTTGGGTGAATGGAGTATTATTTCCCTAGAGGAATATCCCTTTAAGCTTGAAAGGGTAGCCTGAAGTTCTATTGATGTCGATGACTAAGAACCGCGTGACCTCACCACCACCAGCTGATCGGGCCCATTCGCCCGTAGTTGTTGAAAGGGGGAAAGCTCTGGTTTCGCTAGTGCGTAGGGAGCTGAGAGAGGGATCTCTCTCTCTTTTCTGGCAAAGGACAAAGTTTTTTTCCCCGGTGCTGGTTTGGTAAAAAACAGGCCGAGTAGGTGGAATTGGCTGGTCCTTGTTTCCTTCCCTCCGTCTTATAGGAATTTTTGTCTTGTTAGAGCCTTGGTTCCAGGCCGACCTTGGCTTTTTTGGCAGTTTTTATCAACTGACTATTTGGACTAGGACCAGGAAGAGGCCCCGGCTGTGATGGTGGATAAAAGAAGAGCCCAGGGAATATCTTAGGCTTTTGACAACCCACCTTGCAACCATCTCGTCTTGTAGCCTACACAGGTGCTCCTGACTTACTGGTGCTCCTCGCCAATATCTGAAAGGAATGGATAACCAGTTCAGAGATCTTGCAATCTGTAAAGGGGAAAAAGTCATGTTTCTAGTGTTCGGGGTTCACCTCTGAGTATATCTGATGTTTTGGTGCATTCTGTTGTGACGGATAATGTACCTCCCTGAAAGCTCTTTTTTTACATTAAGCAAAACGTGTGTTGCCATGACTTGTCACATACTGTGTGGTGTACATGTACATGATGGAATTAGATTTTGTATTGAATGCGTATCATCACACTTTGTCGTTACTGCAGGGAAGTCCTGGCGCAGCCTCTCTCTGATGGAGAAACGGCCATTCATTGATGAGGCAGAGAGACTGAGGGTCAAGCACATGGCGGACCATCCAGACTACAAGTACCGGCCACGGCGCCGCAAGGGCCCCAAACGCACTATGAAGAGGAACACCGGCACTGCACCGCCAGCTGGCGGGTCTACGGGGAGCTCTGCCGCCGCTAGCAGCCCCAGCACCCCGCTTTCGGCGCCCGCTACCCCTGTCTCAATGTCTGCGAGCTCCCCTGATCACATGGGCACCAGCTCCCTCCAGACGCCCGACGTCACCCCTCGCACCTCGCCCACCCCGATGGACAACGCCAACGGCACCGCGCCAGACCTCAAGTTCAAGCACGCCCCGCTGGGCACCATCGATCTCAACTTCACGGCGGCCAGCTACACGGAGCCCTTAGCCGCCATGGGCCTGCCGACCCCCGAGATGTCTCCGCTGGAGATGATGGAGGAGAGCGTCTTCACTTTCCCCAGTTCCGGACTCGAGGCGCCCAGCCACATGCAGCCTTACGCCACCAGCGCCCAGAGCCCACCTACTCCTATGGTGGAACCGGAGGGAGTGAACAACGCTGGATGCTACCAGTTCAACCCCATCAAGCCCCAGGGGGGTCCTCAGGAGGGGGTGGACGGCACCGCGTGCGACCTCCTGCCCATTAAGACGGAGCAAATCGTCCCTCAGGGGATGGACAACATGAACATGTCCGCTAGCGCTACGCTGAGCAGCCTCCGGGCTCTCGTGAATGCGCCTCCGCAGAACCAGAACAGCGCCGTGACCTCGCTGATCTCACAAGCTCTTTCTCAGGCACAGCAGGACCAACTGCAGCAGATGCAGCAACAGGAGGAGCTGCAGCAAATTGGGAGCATGACCAACCCCCAGGCCCGGCTCCAGCCAACAGAGGGCTTCTCCCAGCCCCAGTACCCCATCAGCGCGGACGACCTGAACGGCAACGGCCTGACGCCTGAGCAGATGACCACTCTGACCAAGCTCATGCAGCTCAGCGACGCGGAACTCTTCTATGAACTCAACCGTGACGACCTCCCCCGCGACGACCTCTCCATGGACATGTACCTGGACCCTCTGCCGCCGCAGAACGCCTACACGGACAATAACTTCTCTACAGACATGCTGACAAACTCTTTCATTTGAGGCAAAGTCGAGATGAGAGGCATTTTGTTTATTTGAAAGTCTCAAGTTGACAGATTGGAGCTGGTTCTTCATTCTACAGCTCGCTTGAGCGAACATTGACTTAAGTGCACTGCACGTTGAAAATTTCACAGCTTGTTTCCCGTACTCTGTCATGCCTGAATAACCAGTAGATAATATTGAGTTTATATAACGGTTTCTCGGAATTCAGTAGAAAACTTTTCATCACATTACGTTTTGTAAAGTTCGTTCGCCGTGTAGCGTTACCAGGTAATGTGTGACCGTAATTTGCTTTTCACACCAGACTAGGTGATGTCTCTTCACTAAGATGTCCGCAAGTAAAACCATAGTGGGGGGGGTCTGCTCTTCATGAAAAATAAGGAGACATAATTTTCAAATATTGTCCAAATCATTCAGATAACTATTGAACGTTTCACGATTCACACTTCGTAACTCGTGCGACATTCCAACTTCGTTGGAGACAAGAAAAAATGCGTTTTACTTATGGAATTGTACAAAATATTGTATAGGCTCATTTCTAAGTTATTCTTTTATGTTTTCCTGGTAGTTTCACCTGTTTTCAATACTGCAAGAGCAAGTAGGTGCAAACGTAATGTCTAGATGTTTGTAGACCAAATTAATGACGTTTCTGTGATATTCCTCATAGTGGAGTGAGTGCTTTGTTAGAATGTGCAATTTTTGGCAGGGTCACGTGCTGTTGCAGGGTATGCCATTCTGTTTATCCCAGTTTTGATGACGTAATGCATTTTGCAGTGACGTCAGCGCCTTTCCTCAGCACCATTTTGATTCCCACAATTGCACGGGACCCCGGCCAATGTATTTAAAAAAATGCTGCATCTGAAAAAAAATGGTAGTCAAACTAGATTGTGGAAAAAGAAAAGAACTTAAGACCGTTTTTAATATTTGTTCAAACTTGGCCGATTTCAGGTTATGCACAATAATTGTTTTGTTAAAGGAATTTCATGATTAATTAATGCATATTTTATGTACCAAATTCTTCTTTTTTCACTGTGTACATAACACCTAACTAATTCTGCTTATTTTGTTTCTCGGTATGGTTTGACGCCGTTGTTCGACTTTGAACTCTTGTAATTTTGTGAAGATGTTGGCAGTATTATGATTAAGACCTATCTTATCTGATTCTTTTATTTGCGTAGTGATAAGTATTCGGCAAGAGTTGTTGCGAATACCAGGGCATTAGAACGAACCAGCCGTTGCGATAAGGGTAACCTAACTGCCTTTTTGAAGACAGCGTGCGAGGTTGCCGGGGTTCAGAGTTGCTACTCTGGGAAACAGCAGTGCTGTCGGGGGTTGTAATCCTCTTTAAAAAAAGAGAAATGTTCTTAAACGAGTCGAGGAGATGAAGGGCTGCCTCTTTTCCCGACCAAGGGTCCCCCTGCTCCTGTCAGAGCGTCTAACAAGAGCCCCCAAGGGATCTCTTGACCATCTGAAGGAGGATGCAATCGTGTTACCTCGAGGAGAAGGGAATCTTCTCTTCCTGCGCCAGATAACCGATATGTCTTGAACATAGCTCCGTGGTCTTGAATGCCGGAGCCAGAGGATCGCTCGGATCGCAGTCCTCTGGGGACGATACTTCAGATAAGGTTCTAAACGTGTGCCTTATGGGATTTTTTTTCCTTTTCCCGCCACAAAATCAGTATGATTCACTCATCTGGGAAATGGTTCTTATTGGCTCGGCGCCAAGGATTTCTCCATGAATATTTAAGTTTGTTTGTGTCACTTTTTATCCTCTCGGTTGGTTGAACCGTTTCGTGGTGCTCGTTCGGCTGAATCTGAGTAGCAACATTGCCCTTGAAATTTTGTGAGGTGTGACGCGGGCACTGAAGCGGTTTAACCGTATTTTTGGCGGGAGAGGGTAGGAAATCATTGTCGCTTCCTTAGAACGTCTTCCGAGAATTGGGCAGTATTACTGTGACAAGACAATTTGGTGTGTGTGGTTATAGGATTCAACATTTTCACCATGTACCTTTTAGAAGTACACGTCGACCTTTGTACAACATTTGTAACAAATTAACGGTCTTTACAACCGACTATCTGTGACGCGAAGACAGAGTAAAACATGATATAGAAAGAAGCAAAATGAACTGGACCCCAAGAGAATGTTGCTGGGGCGAAAATTCTTCTTTGGTAAACAGGACAGTGCTGCGAAGACAGAATTCGAGTTGATTCTTTTTTTCAAGTTCGAGAGTTTGATGCAATTGATGAGTGAAAAAAAAGCTCGGCGCTGGTTCGCCGGTTTTCTTGGGCTGAATAAGGAGAAATTAGCAAAAGGAGTATTTAATGACACTATTTCAAGTTGCACCGGATTGACTGTGCACTGTAAAGATTGAGTACACTTTAGATGAACGCTGTTATTATAACGATGTTCGATTTCTGATCGTCTTTGAGAGGGTTTTTTCTATGATTTGAGGTAAAAAAATAAACTTTTTTTTCTTAAAGAATCAAGAGAATGTGAAAAGCGTCTTGTTATTTGTGCCTTTCAAATCCTTCTGTGAGTTCAGCAAGCAAGGGTGGACGGATGCCTTAAAATGAAAAGAAAATGAAAAGAACAGGAAACCCGTAGCCGATTCACGTTTCGAAACTGAAGTGAACCCACAACTGGGGATGTTAAAACGACCTAATGACAACCACAATGTAATGTTCCCACCTCCATTCTTTCTATTATTTGAGAAAGGTTTCACCCAGAGCTACAAGCCGTGTAGCTTTATATCTGTCAATTCCCTCCACTTAAAGTGTCACAAACCACGAAGGGGTTACAGTGTTGGATTAACCAATTATGACGTTGACCTGCATGAGGCTACATTAATGCTGTCCTTTTCTAGCTGTATACTTTTAAAAGCTTTGTGGGATGAGCCCTAACCATATGGGCTTATGTTGCCTTTACAATACCGTGACTTGAAAAAATCAAGGAAGAAAGCCATCACTTCACGTCACTGCCAAAACACCAACGACAAAGATTTTATCAAATAATTGCAGGTCAGTGGTGTAAGTTTCATTCCGGAAAAGCCACGCTAGGCTTACTGATATATTTTTCATACTTGGTATGTTCTGGCACGGATCAATTTTGCCAACAAACGGCACCAAGTCTCGACAGGAAACCACTGAAACCACGACAAAACGTAGCACGGTGCGTGCACACGAGAGCCTGTGTTTCGGGAGAATGGGGTTGCATGACAAAACATTGGACATTTTTGTGACACTGCCGACAACGAGCTGACACATGGAGCACTATGTCAACTGAATGACTCGCAGGTTTACTGAAGACAGGCCTCATCCACCGAGGGGTCTTAACCAAGCAAACAAGACAGACCCCTCGAGCTCGGGGTCTGACAGAAGCTGTCACTGAGCTGCGAAGAACCGGGTTCTTGAGCACTCATCGACGGATGGGAATGACAGTGAGTGACACCTGGCGAGACGTGGGGGCCGTGACGAGATTGTCCCGTACTGGCATTGCCCACAAAATTCCAGGCGGCACAGTGCTTTCAGTTCGATTCGGAGGGAAAGGTGGTTCTGGTCCAGATATGTTGGGGATTTGTGCCCAGAAGTATTAGACAGTTTGTAACTGATGAACTTTGGGAAGGTTTAGAAGTGAGGAGTTGTATCCGACGGGAGAATTGGTTTGGGTGTAAAATAATCCGTCAAAAATTCTTCCTGATTTGACTGGAAGGCTGGCACATGCGTGGTTCACTTGAAAATCAATTTCATCACAGGCGTAAACCGAGAACAAGTACTTACTTTTTACGTTCTGATGCGATACATGGTCACCCAGGGCTCTGTTACGGATTGATTTAAACACCAAAGAGATATGGGTGGGAATGTAAATCGGCCAGGTCATACATTCTGTCTCAAGGTCCCTCTAAACCTTTCGGGGGAGGGGGGCTGGGGTAGTATCCTTATCATTTATCTTGTTTGTTCCATTGTTCGGATACGGAATCTTTATCAGTGAATGACAGCTGTGGTGCAGCTATCGTGCTTGGGCATTAAGCCTCGTTTCACCATAGGGGTATAACTTATTTGACTTCTGCATCCTCTGTAAATTTATGCCACACTTCATGGTTTTGGCTTTGCTTGGGGAAATGTGCACGTGGGTCATTCTATAAATTCAGCGTCCAAGAGTGTGACAGTTTTGTGTCCCTTTTTGTTACACCTGACCTGTGTCATATGACATGGAAATATCAGTGATTGATTGATTGAAAACTAGTTCTAATTGTTTGGTAGTTGATTTGCATTGATTCACCACACTTGGAAATTAGAAAATGTGTTCTTAATTCACAAAATCACATGTCAGATGTGACAGGGACACGACAAAAATGGACGCCTACGTTTTCGAATGACTCGTGTACATGTATCATGTGTGAGCTGGTTGTGCTGCATCTGAAGAAAACTGTGCACAAATTGTGTCCAAAAAAATCAGTTGACAGTCACGTGCTGATGAGTACACATGGAACCTTGCGTGCCACTGCCTTAAAATTTTGTGGGCCTACTTGCGAGGCCTTTAGCGGGAAATGGGTCTTCCGAGAAAACTGTCAAATCATCACAATTTACTTCCCAGGTTTTAATTGCGGGTGTCATAAAGAAAATACATTGTAGGCCTACTTACTTATGCTGAACAGCATCATTAGCTTGTAAGTAAATATCCTTCAAAAGATATTCTAAATAATTTATCAAAAAAAAGCTGTCAATTCTTGATGTGCATTATGTGAAGAGTAAGTTGGCTCAATTCCAAATCGTTTCTTACCTCTTCGACCACAACACGGTGCGGGGCTTAATTTGCGATTATAAATAACAAGACACACATCTTATTGGCTAATAGCATTTTATTAGCCTCCAGGAACTCCCAATCTTCGGGGGACTTTCCCCGGGCCATTCCCTGACGCAAGCCGCTTAATTCTTTGGGTGTCTACCCATCCTGTGTCCACAGGGCGGGGGCCCACCGCGCTTCCTTCGCCCTAATTGCTGTCAGTTGGAAGATGCTTCCAATTCTCTGCGACGTTCGGGAATGACGGGGAGATGAGGAGAGATAGTCGAATTACACGCCGGCTGCTTCGGGTACATCCTTCCGTCAGGATTGAAAAAATTGAGTATCAAGTAGTCCATAACAATTGCATGACGAAACCAGGTGATGCAGGCAAATATGGTGAAATGAAAAGATAAAAACTGAACTAAAGTGGACACTATAAAGAGGGGAAGAGAACGGAAGGGAAGACATAAGGTAAGAGATAAAAGTCAGGGTGGCGAATTTCCAATCCGGAAAACACTGATCAAGGCGCTACCTACACCTCGCTCGTCGGGCCTATCAATCATTCCTGAAATCTCACCCTCCTAGAAAACAAACAGGTCCAGCCTGGCTGTGGCTGAAAACAAAACCGTTTAGTTGGTCTTTTAGTACCTCAAACAACGAACCTCAAACAGGGGCGGGCAACTTTCAAAAACACCAAAAAATACACGTGGACAAACTTCTGACCGAACTTTACGCAATCGCTCGTATAGACAAGGGGAAATGATATCGTTTTGCTCGAGCACAGATGCACAGAATTTTCTAATTCTGTCTCAAAACAGAATTTATGTTTCATTACTGAAACAATATGCAGCACAGGGATCCATTTCCATTCGGTACAACACCGTTTATTAGGATCAGAATAATATTCTGCATATTAAAAGACGATAATAGCTTTTTCTTGAAACATAGTGGTGTATAAAGTTTTAAAAGCACAACTGGTCATTCGCAGGTACCGTCTGTAGATTGATATAAATTTAATTACCGGTACAAGTTAACTCCAGTACCTAAAAGTACCCGTCGAATGGAATTGCTATACAGTTTAATTTGATCTTTGAGGTCCAGGTTCAATATCCATTTGTCCTAATCCCGCTGCTGAATCGATCCTCTCTTCTTCATGAGCTTCAAGCACATTTTTGAAGAATCCCTCGCCTCGTCACCACAAACAAATGCATACGAAAAGCCTGGCACAACTCCCTGTTTTGTCCATTATCCACTGCCATCTGGCAGGTAGTGTACGACGGTGTCAATGTTTGTAATCCGGTGGCGTTATCTCTGGCGCTTAACCGGAATTAGAGACAGAAGTGGTGCTGGTACTTCCAGAAAATATTCCTCTGGCTCTTATAACTTAATTCAGCAACAGGTTTCGCTAAATATACCAGCGCGTCCCAATGCCAGTGAGTTAAAAAAATTTCCATACCGTGCCATGCACGCTGTACCATCAATATAACGCAGTGTGAAGTGTGGGCAGACTATACTGTCAAGAACTGCAGTAAACAAAGGTAGATCACAAAATATAGTTAGGCCTATCCACTTTCATGGCAAATGAAGCATATTTTTTAGCTTCATATAATAATTCTGCCCAATATGTCAAAAATGTATACAAAAGACCGTTTCTATAAAACTTGACATTTTACAAGCCCAGTGTGCCAATCTAAAACGAATAAAAAAAATTCCACAAGATGATGCATATTTGATACAACGTATTTGATGAAAAGTGAAGACAATTACTTGTCATTCTGGAAGATTTATACTCCTCATCAACAAGCAATCAAGGTTGAAGAGCGAATGTGCTGTTGCCGTGTTTCGAAGGATATAATAAATAACCACGTGCTGATTACAATGACAGAGTGAAATCCGGGGGTGCTCAAGCCAAAACCGCCCAGGGGGGATATGAACGAATCGAGGAAATGCCAAATAGAAATTGTTTACGGTGGCAGGGTATCACCGCCGCTTTCGGCAAAAGCCAGTTGTCAGTAAGCTAATTAGACCAATAGGCGTATGAGTGCCAACTGGGCGTCGTTAAAGTGCGGCGCAGTCCCCGAGCCCGTCACGAGGGGGAAGCGATCAATTTAAGGCCGAACACTCCTCATTACCAATCAATCCAGCGACGAGATCACTCAGGCTGATCACTATAGGAAATCCTTGCTGAGAGCAGACGCACTTCGCCACCTCTTAACCCCATCTTTCTTTTCTGGGAAGAGTATTCTTTCCTATCCACACGGGACCGAATTAATTTGAACAACACAGGTCAACGTTTCCGCGTGCGCTACGACACATGCGCAGAATGTACGTGCATCTTTAAAAGATAGTGACTTACCCGACGCCTGTACTCTCTTCACAAAATGGAAGTTACTGCTCATCCGGGCGTTGGGAAAAGGAACTCTGTCGTGAAAAAAAGGGACAAAGTCAAGGACCAGTTGTTTGGCCTAATAACCAAAAAAAATAAAGTTGGCTAAACAAGTTGTACAATATGAAATACCACTTCATTCAACAACTCTGGTCTTTGGCTGTGGGTAGGTTTAGGTGAAAACTGCCCGACTTTTATGCATTTAAAGGCCATCGGAGTAAACAGTTCATAATTCGACCTTCTCTGTGTAAATATTTCCCAATTGTTTTTAAGTGTGTACTGGGACATAGACCAGGAATCAGATTGGAAATTATCCACGAAATAACCACCCAAGGTATGGGTAACCCTGCAGCTGAGTAGGGTCTATGGTGAACCGGTATCTTTCTGTTGCAAAAAGGAATCCCTTAGAATATCAATTCCTTGTGTCGTATCTCAGCTTCCATACATAAAACACCTTAATTCTAAACTCAGGATGTTCCTAACTTTAAAAGAGAATGTTTGAAAACCCGGATACCAGTAGAGCCCCAATAAAACAATCCACAGATCAGAAAAAATCCAGACAAATCTCGTCCAAACTATTCCCCGTGTCGACCGCTGCGATCCACATACCTAAAATTTTAAAAATCAAAAGGCGTAGTGTTAAATTAACACCGTGTAGTATCTCTTTTTGAACCTTACATTTATAATATTCATCACCCGCTGTACAACTAACACCATGCAGTATTCTGTGAAAGTTTCATCCTACACTCATATCGCACGGTGTAAAGTTAACACCA
This sequence comes from Acanthaster planci, assembly GCF_054643075.1. Lineage (NCBI taxonomy): Eukaryota > Metazoa > Echinodermata > Asteroidea > Valvatida > Acanthasteridae > Acanthaster > Acanthaster planci. Next base: position 11,411,050 of record NC_141794.1, on the reverse strand, counting down.
TGCAGTACCCCCTATTGCAACTTCACAATTTATGCCAGACAGCGTAAAACAACAACTCAGTTTAGGGCCTATGCACCGCCTACACTAGTGAGCTAGCAGCAATGTTGTCTCAAGGTCAATCCTCCAGAATTGAGTAAACTGGGGATTTTTGCTCTACCGGGAACTGGTAGAATCTCAAGTTAGGTCATGTTAGAATCACCTAACTGCGGCTACGACTGACACGCGTCTATAAGATTCCAAGTGGCGGTCAGCCACTTGCAACTGGCTTCCATACGCGCACGTGCTACCGGTTGTCTTAGCCGTAGCCATACCAATTGGACGCAACCAAGTGCACAACTGCTAAACGCTGTAAAATGCCCCGACCCAGATATCCTTTGAGAAAAAAAACCCTAAAACCAATAACATTTTCTATCGAAGATAGCCGACTACAGTTAACTGTTAGCCATGTGTGTTTGTGACGTAAGAGCTATGTGTAAGCCTTTAACACAACCCGGATCCAGGGACCGTTATATTCATCATGAGTATCATTCTTATTAACCTAATCGCCGCCACAAATAATCAAACGGATAACAACGAGATACGAAAACCGGGCGCATCTTTGGGAGCCAAATAAATTGCCTCCGACTGGATCCCCAGGTAAGTAATGATCAACGGTGGGCTGTCGTGACGTGCATGTACATGCCCTTGCATGCGCTCGTTAATTATTCACTGCTCGGGCACACTCGCACATCAACCGTCCTTTATGAAACTTGATACTTTTCCCCTTTCAAGATTACCAGGACTTATTTATTTTTCACCGCATTTATCAAATAAAGCCCCCTTGGATTTGGTGTGCGTTTGTGTGTTACGTGCACGCTGGTATGAGGAATAAGAGTCTCTTGGTGTTGTGGTACATTTCATGAACAAATAACAACACTTAGCCAATGCCATCTTTGACAAGGTCTGCACATGAGGCCTCCGACGTGTTCAGGTGCTTGCTACGCAGGGTCGGTATGTGGCACGGAAATTCCTCCGGTCCATTACCGTGTTCTGTTTATTTCTAGAATTTTTGTCCCTGTTATGATGACCATCGTCGAGCAATTTTTCAACCTAGATGTTCCACCACGTCGGCCATCACTACCACGGCTCCGATCTCCATTACAATTCCTACAGCCTACAGTCTCATTTTCCATTCACCATGGCAGCTGGAACCGAAAAAAAAAATTCTCGAAGTTTCCTGGATTTATTTTTGGGCGAAGCATTGCACCCAAGCCGGAGCTTTACCTTATCCCTACATCTAAAAAAGGAGTTAATTTAAGGTCAAAAACGATCTGGATCTGTTCGAATTCCAAAACCGAGCGCACAAGGTGGCAGTCAACAGACGCATTCAAATAATTATGTTTGTATGACTGACTTTTCTTCAACTTGCTTGGCAACCCCTGTTCCGTGAGCACTACTGACCAGATATTAAAGGCGAAACTACAAAGGGCTCTGGGTTCCAGCAAGTATAGTGCCTTACACCTTACAGCTGCCAAACTTCATTAGTGGATTAGCGGTTAATAATCCCATTTTCTCATTTTTGAAGTGAGCGCGTATAGTGCCTTCGGGGAACAACGCACAAAATTGGTTACAACATTCACTGTGATGGACACACAAAACAATCTCACAAAACTTTACGGCGCTGACGTTTCCAAAAAAATCTTGCTTTGAGCTGTATCTTTGTCCAGCAGTGGTTCAACAAGTATACTTTCGACCGTTGGTAAACTAGAACCGCGGTGTGGTTGATAAGACGAAGACACGAGAAGTCCACACACTGGTCTATTCAAAGATGTGCGACCCAGGCCTGTCATGATATGCTAAACGCGGATCTGAAAACTGCACACACGCACGCAACGGGTTCCCTGCCACGTCTATTTATAGCGCAGTCGCTAGGATACACCAGCTGGTGGACGCCAACCAATCAAGACGTGTGTTCATATCACGAGGTCAACGGCAGCTGAAGTTTGTTTGTCAGAAAAGCCGTCAAGCACTTGCAGTTCGTTCCGAGGATAAAATAAAAACCTGCAGGGAGGCGATGCTTAGCCGGTCGGGGGGAAGCGTGCTTCACACTGATATCAGCACACGTGCCGGGGTTTTCTTTTTGATGAACTTTTCAAAAGCAAAAATTACAAGGTTTCCAACGGATTTAATATTTCAACGACTCGCTTTCTCTTGCTTTGCACGTACAGAACGCAATGGTTCGAAACCAGCGCGAGAATATACGTATCCTTCATTGCTGCAAATGAAAAAAATGTTGTTTTTATTTTCAGTTTGGGACGTCAGTCAAGGGCACATTATTGAGCAACTCTTTTTCTTAAACTGTGACATTCAAAAGATGGTATCAACAGTGTTACAGAAGCAAAACTAAATCAAAACAAAAGAAATACGGGGGAAATAAACAAAAATATCCAGAATGTTGATAATAAAACGTAAACAATCTGGCCAGTCAAATGTATTGTACAATGTACATTTATTAGACCTGTTGACAAACGCTCTGGATTTTGACAGGTTGACTTTATCTTGATAGTACGTCGGTAGGTCGAGTCGATAGAATACCGACGCGTACGCATCAACACAAGAAACACACATACTGTGTGTGTGTTGTAGAGGGTATGAATAGGCTTATTTCTGGTTTCGCAAAATGGCAGATGAATTTGGTTGCTACGGTGATTTGCTCAAGAGGATTTCTTTATCTCTCGGAGGGCGAGGGATCAATGAAACTTAATCCTTTACTGCCGCGTAGTTGGTCACATCTGAGTTCGCGGAACCACGCAAGAAAGGCTGTTCAGGTACGCTCAACGGGCCGTCAGCGAACAGTTGACACCTACTGTACGGTAGAAATGCGAGGTTGAGTCCACCGGCCCGGGCTCCACGGAGTCGGGGCGTGAACGCCGAGTGAATTCGTGTTCGGATTTAATGGCATCTCGATACGGAATTCATTCACGAAAAAAAAAACCGGCACTGCGCCTTTTTTTCAATCCAATTTGAAAGCCTTTAGGGGAAGGAAAATAAACCGTGTTATCTTTGTGGACGGAGTCGAGAACGAGCCTGCAGACAAGTTGGAGTCGTACATACGTCAATTGACAAAGAGGTGCAATTCTTATAAAGAGACGTGCGTGCTTTCACGATTAAAAGTGAGATTTCGTGAAAATGGCCGGGCAGAGACGTAAAGCCCCAGGCTGGATTGTGACGTCACATTCGAAATGAGGTTGTAATAAAACTTGTTTCTGATTTCTGATTCAGGGCGTGTGGGTATACATTCTGACGACCTTAAAATCTTGCCAAAATGTTAGGACAGTCCAAGATTGGTCAGGCCACAAAGTGAATTTAAAATTTAGCTTTTTCAGTATTCGTGTGAAATAGTCCTGGGTCTTATGTCCTTGCTTTTCTAATAATGGCCGCTATGTATTCCCATTACGGACCAATTAAATTCTGGAGCAATGACTATTCATCGAAATCAGGCAACCGAGATGACTGCACAACCGCAACGGGATACTTTGTGCCATTGGAAAAAATGCCCATTGCGGACTTGGACCAATGACGAGTGGGGAGCGATTACTTCATTTTGCAATCGGAACAACCAAGCTAAAATGAAATCTTTTTATCTGTATTAGAATATGACTAAAACATTACAACAACAGTGAGACACCGTGGATCTTCTGTCCCAAACACCGCCCAGTCCGGAACCATTTGTGGGATGGTGAGACTGACAGCAAAAACAGCTGAAAGCGTTCCTCGCCTCGATAGCGACAAAAGCCGGGTTTCCGGTTGAGGTTTTTCCCTTCTCCAGATGCATCCCGATCTTGCCCACTAGACTAGCCCCCAAATCTGTGCTCAGACTGGCCTAGATAATGTCTCAGTCAAATTTCAAGGCGTGCGATTGGGCCGGGGGTTTGGAAAGGAAACGGGTGGCCTAGAAAAGCCAATATAAGTCCCCCCCCCGATATTTCAGTATGCCAGAACTTCTAATAACCAAACAGATCAATTTACCTCCGGCGGGGCACTTAGTTATCGTCGGTATACTTCTTCCGAACCCCAGCACCAAATACACGCGCTGTCCTACGAAACCGCTCTCCATTTCTTCTTTAGCGGAGTGACGCACGCCACGGCTGAGTCACCCAATTTTTTTTTTCTCCTCAGCCGCGGGCTGGGCCCGGCCCAGCCCGAGCCTCGACAGTCCCCACGATGACTGGCAAGGATGACGCGGCAAAGGAGTCCCCGCCACTGACAGCTTGCCCGAGACAGACCGGCCTCAGAGTCGGCACATTTTCCCGCTCTCAATTGGAACCCAAATCGATGTGAATTATTACTCAAAAACACCCGTCACCATCCGACGAGACAGCCTTTAGGTGTCCCGCCTGTTCACCGCAAGTTCAAAATTATTAGTGGTTTTACGACTTATGACGAGGCCGCTAGACGGGTATATGGCTCCGGGCGCTAACGCCTCGTCGTCGCTTGGTCGAGACCCTACGTCCCCACTTTTTTCCAAGCCAAATGACCATCGACATCACTTAACCCAGCATCGAATGGGTAAAAAGCGCCAATCTTTTCCGATCCCCTAGCTCGGCTTAGATAAGCGGAAGATTTCAACGGTCTTCCTAATTTACCGGTGAGGGAAATTTACGTACATTTCAATTTCAGCATTTGGACATCAATCAGTTGTGTTTTGAACCGACCGTAGACCTCATAAAGCCCTTATAAGACTGAAGTATAATTAAATGTACTTCGTGCAGAAAATGTTGAAATTCAGTGGTATCTCAAATTTGTTTGGTTCTACCTGCCAAACTATGAGTTCCACAGGCCCCGTAACTAGGACTTTTCTTTGCTTTTTTATTTTAAAAAGCAGCAGGACTCGTGAGGTCGTACTAATTTTATTTTATTATTTTTATTTTTTTGTTGGGGGGGGGGTTTACAAGTAAACTCCCCAAGACGGAATCTTGGCTCAAAAGCGGACCTTTAGTCACGGGGGTGGGGGGCAGACGCACCCCCTACGCTCCCCCCACCCCCCAGTTACGGGCCTGTTCCAGTTGTCAGTCTAGAAATGGGTTAGTATACCAACTTCAAGGTAGGACGTGTCCAACTATTGAATTTGTAGATTGGAAATGCCACAATACCGCGTGACACGCACTTACTTGTCACTGGCTTTAAATTAATGCTAATTGCGTGTGATACACGGTACACCTTACTGCAAAAGAGAGACATTATCAGCTGTCATCTCAACAGTCACATAAAAACTCCAATGGAGCTCCCATCGCTCGCAAAGAAAAAACCAAAACCAAACAAAACAAACGCGAGAGCACTGAACAACTTGGGAACCGACGGTTCAACTCCGGTCGGTGATAGCATCGGGCACGTTCTCCCGAGACGGCATCCGAAGCGTCAGATGGCGGGGTGATGACCCACTTAATGACACCGCGAACTTTTCCAGCTCCAAGTCCCAGCGAATGACATCAACACGTTACAACTGCAGGGTGCCACGGGGGTGCATATCCCATCGAACGTCTACCGGATTCTGCACCTGGCCCGATGTCATCGCAGTCGAACATCATTAAAGCACCATTGACTACAGAAAGAAAGGACCTACAGCTTGAGATGTCTTCAACCGACATTCAAGCAGGACTCACGAAATCAGAGGCCAGAAAGAAAAGGTTGTAATTGAATTGCAACGGGAGCTTGGGTCATCTGTTGTTACTATTGGTTCATTTAGAAGCAGAAAAAAACAAAACCAAGCTACCGGTACTGAAAATGTACAGCATGACTTTCGGAAGGTTGAACTGCACCACAAAACCAGCAATCAACATGGAAATTAAGCTTGATAAGATTAAAATCAGTTGAAACAGCTCACACTAATCAGAGAAGATCAAAAGACAAAAGGAACCCAACAGCAATATGCCTTTTGCGAGTTAAATTTGAATAAAATCTGATACACTGGGTTATATTTGATTGCGAATAAACATAACAATTTGAATTCGCAGACTAAAGACACTGTTACTATACCTCGTGATTCGGGTCAAGCTTTTGCATAGCGACCACCACTGGTTCCCTGGTTGGACTGGTTCCCTTGTGCCCTTCTTGTCCATTGAAAACAATGTATTGGTGCAATAAGGCGTCTCTTATGTAACTAAGCAATCACAGTGTCTTTAGTATGGAAAATTCAAATTATGTTCGAGTGAATTTAAAGAGCTCAGTGTTTTTTATTCAAATTTAACTCGCCAAAGGCTTATTAAACGACATAACAAAAAGTTTCAGGACTGTTTCGGCGGAAACCCTGCCGCGCGCCGTGAACGTGAAGTCGAGATTTCGCTGCTGACGTCATCAATTCATGCGCAACAGTTTTGCGTGGTGACGGCCACGGACACGTTGTCGACGTGAAAAGGAGTTGTTCCACGAACGTATTGTATTTATGTCGTTTTTAACATTTCTCTAGCATTTGTGTAAAAAAACCGACTGACAGAGATTTGGCTGACAGTTTAAGTGCTGCAGGTTCTTAGCATGCGCAAAAGAGAGTAAAGGACAGAAATCACGCTTGATCACTCTCCCACAAGCGTACTGGTCGCCGACACTAACTCTATGGCGCACATCTACCTGACCGTATACGTGTCACTTTACGCAGACGGGCGCACGCACTACTCGCGCCGAAACTTTCTGCTGTCCTAAGTACAACGGTATGTGCTTAATTGAGATTTCAAAAGGAACCTCTTCAAGGCGATAGTTTGCTCTTTAATGTATCCGACGAAAGGAGTCCAGCCTTGTATGCCTTGAGAGGTCCCAGGGTTAGAAGTGTGTTACCATGGATGGTGTTACAGAATCTCTGCATGATCATCCATTCTGGATATGACGCATCCGAAGAGTTGACGCTGTTTGAAGAAACAAAACCAACGCAAACCAAAGAAAAATAAGCATCAAGCAGAAACCAAACCAAACAAACAACGTTAGCCACTCTTAAGGACAGATAGGATGAAATGAGCTCAATGTTTATTATTCGTTAATTCGGCTAACATCTCATCAACTTCGAGTCAGAATTTACCCCTAAATGTGCTGGGAAAACAAGGAGCTGATCTTGTGACCGAACGAAGACCATTTTACCAACTTGTTGAGCAACACATGACCATATTTGTGTATTGTATATAGTTCAGCAAGAGAACGAGAACATATACAGGAAAACCATGGACACGGGTAAAAGGTTGAGCACCGCAGCACTTCGAAACTCCTTAGTGATGGGCCTTGGTACGTTTATTGGTGTTGATTTATGTTCTGATTAGTCATTCATTAAACTCACAACTGTATTCCCTTGTCGACGCACGTAGCCCACTAATGCACGTGTACACCGACCAGGCCACGAACGATGATTTGTAATTTTGGTAACACATTTTTTATTACTTGTGTCAGAACGACCCAAACCGCCAAATGCTGCCAATGTAAAAAAAAAAAAAAGTCTTACACAAAGCGCGGCAGTGTGATCTTGCATGCTTGCGTGATGAGCCATCGCGCCACATGCCTGAACTGACAAACTATTCCCCACATTACATTTCATTAAGAAAAAAATGTGTTTACAAACTGAAAGCGGTTTTTGCATTGTCTTGTCCTTCCCAGTATCATGTATTAGTCATCCATCTTTTTTTTTTACATTAAGTAATAATATCCACAACGTTATGCATATTCAGCATCAACTTAGGTGCCTAATTATTTTTGCAAAACCTCTTAACTTCAAGGTGGGGGTATTCCTTACAAGAGTAGTGCACTTGTCTTCTACAATAAAAGAGGATTAGTTTTGTCCAAAAATACACGTCATTCTATTACAAAAATCACTGTTGATGGATGGAGCGTGTCAGCACTTCCAACGACGACGGACAGTCAATGAATCATACTTCGGTTAATATTAATGAAGAACAGCTAACAACGATTTTGCGGTGTGTGGAGCATCGGGTCTTTATCTTTGTTTGGACGCAACGCACTTCCAGCGCGTAAGTAGCTAGCCTTCGGAAATACACGACAAACCTTTCATGTGTTCACTGGCTGTTCAGTAAAAGACCCGCCGCTGTATCTACTCTCTGCACAAGTAATCAATGAAATGCGGTCACGTGACATTAGAAACGCTGGCGACAAGCTTTAAAATGATGATGTATGACTGTGATTCTGACGATGACAGGCAAGATAACAAAACGGAAGTCATTTTGGTGGTATTGCAATGCCGACCGAATGAGGGTGATCGAGGCGCTGATGCAATAATGCTCGTTTCTCCTGGATATAACTTGACCCAAAGAGTCGTATTTTACTCTTAGTTTAGGAAATGATTTGAGGGAACTCTACGCACGCGTCACATGTCTCTTAAGAGATGAATGGTGGTTTTGGGGGTTACTAAAGTATCACCTAACCAAACCGAAGTAAGAAATTTTGCAGAAACTCAGCAGATAGATTTGTCTGCGTGCATCTAACAGTGAAAGTGTACACTCTAAAAACAGCGTTTCGAGTTTAATTACCCACTTATTTAACGGGTTTAATGTTTCTTCAAAATGCGATCGGGAATTTGATTAAAAATGCTAAATATTTTCCATGGTAGGTCCTACATGTTCAACTTTGTGAGATCTGCTTAGCACTTAAACACACGTATTTCAGTGCAAATGTCTGAACATATCGTGGGTGAAATCTGTCAGAAAAGTTGTTCAGAAATGTGTTAAAACTCCAAGCGCCATACTGGAATTTGTCAAGGATAAGTTGGTATCATTTCTAGATGACAGCGTACAGTTTCTTCAGCCTGCTTTTCGAATGGTGGCTGATGACATAATGTGCCGCTGAAAGCTCGGAGGTGTTCACTTGACCTATAATCAACCTACTGGGTAAAAAAAACCAACCGTTGCGACGGGTCGTTACTGATTGTCATTACAAATATGAGCGTCTTTTTACACGACTCTTCCCAGTTGTGTACTTAACCCCTAAACCAAAATGATTAACCCACATCTGCCACTTCACTTTGTCACTCCCGCCTGATGAGGAGAAATTTGACAGTAGAAACTGCGCATAAAAACGACGAAAACACCACAATTACCGTAACAAGTGTCCATGAAAGCGTACGAGGTGCATTTCTGCTGGTCGGATGACGCTCCTTCTAAATTCAAGAGAAACTTTGGGACACCAAGCCAGGCAGAATTGATGGGCCTAGGAGAGGGGTTAGGCGAGACAGCGTGGCGCGCGGTCAGACATGGGTGATTTAATCAGCACTGAGCCCAAGGATAACGAACCCAAGTGGATGGTCAAAAAAATTGACAGAAAAAAAATCCGTAAAGTCATCCTACTTCTGCCGTCATAACACACCTGTCATTTGTCTCATCGTGCACGGCTGTTACTCGCCCCAGTCCCCTTCCTAAGCAATTCACAACTGATCGTATCATTGAACTGATTGACCTGTTCTCTCACGAAACGAGGAATAAACCCCGAATACGAAATATTCCACTCCCTCGAACTCTGTCATATGCATATAAACTGCTCTATTAAAATCTGCATAAACTTCCTTGACATAATCTCGAGATATATTTCAACCAAACAGACATATCTTTACACCAGCAGGCCCAACTATAATTTTAATGTACGTCGTGAACCTAAATCATAACCCCAAGACATGGCTCAATAAAAATCCTTTTGCAATAAGTTCACTGACTGACTGTAATTTACTGAACGCAAAACAACAACTTTCTCTCCATTTTGAGAAAGATTTTTTCCCAGGATTGAAGCCAGTCCTTTTTACGCTTTGTATACTGTAATCATGGACTCTGGTAAATGTATTGAATGTATAATACGTTTTATTAATGTCCAAAGTCTGAGAATCGACCATGAATACCAAAACCAGAGAAATTAGCACATATATAAACAACAAAGCGAGTTTTGAAGCACAGAAAGCCAAAACAGTGACTTCTTTGGTCAAAAAGGCTTCGAAAATCGTCCAAAAATGGCAACACAAATTAGTAAATGAGACAAACAAGCGGATTATGCAGATTATGCGGAAAAGCCCCGTTAGAATTGCACGTCATTTACACAGAGGTTACACGAACGGCAAAAAAAGCTCACGTCCCAAGTCTGCTCTGAAATTCAACAGTCCCTTTTCGTCAGTTGAGGTACGAAAAGCTAAAAGCCATTAGCTCTATGCAGTTATCCCAGGTATACAGTGTATAAGCTGAAGTAAATTACCGGCACCGTTGGAGGCTGGAACTAAGGACAGGACAGGATAAGTAGGGATTTGATTACACCAGTGGAGATCCTCGCAGCGGAAAAAAATAATAATTAGGAATTGTGTCGCTTTTTCAAAAGATGAGTAAGTGACTCATTGCAAGACTGATCATTGTTGGAGGATAACGGTACTGTATGTATTCAATTGATGATTTCTCGAGCGTAGTGTAATTCACTACTAAAGGAAAAGGCGGGTATCGATCTACGGGGCTCTTGATCGGCGAGGTGTCAACAGCGGCCGGCTAAACAAGTTGGAACTTGTTACTGCGCGCTTTGGCGGAGTCTCCTGGTATCGCAATGTTGTTTTTCCGCCACGCCGAGGAATCATGCTCCACACCGCCTGCATGTTTACACAGTAGGCGGCTCGGTGACGGTCGGCACGCTACAGCAGAAATTGTTATTTTTTGGTGTCAAATTTTCTATCCGGATTTCTGGATATCCAGCAGACGTCAGGGGGGGGTGTTTCATCGTCACAGACAAGAAACTCTGTCCTGTATAGCATACTGGTAGGAAAACGCAGTTTCATTTGATAGCACAAACAATCCCAATCCAGAAAAAAAATCTTAGGTGGCTGTAAAGCCATGAACAACGAAAGGCCGGCGATAAAGGTTTGCAGAACAAGGAAGTGTAAGCCTCAAAAAGATTTGTGTTTTGAGCCAATTAGTTTTTAAGTATCGAAATACAATTCACTGTCTACATCTGAAATAAAATATCACAAAGGATAATTCTGATTTGCTGAAAGCGTCCTACGTTGATTTCAAAAACAGCGAGAGGGTATCTCCATGACCTTCAATGAATCCCATTTCTTTCCAGCTTTTCCAACAATATTTCATAATTTGTAGTCTTCCACAAAATGAGTCAGTGATTTGCAATACGTGCAGCAAAACTTGCAATCGATACAAAAATGACGAATAACAATGCAATGTTAACTTCACTAAGCTTCCCTGTTGATACGACGAAATGTCAATAAAATCTCGCTCTATGTAAAGCCATCGGACCTCGTGACGATTTCATAAGTGCATGTTTCTATGTGAAATTCTGGTACCAGGTGACACGGTGAACAATGACGTGTCTCTAAGTTTAAAAACAGCTCACTAAAAATTGTAGGTAAACACCACGACAGGTCCCCCTTCTGTCGATTTAAAAGGGTCAATTAATCCTTTTTATGGGTGTGTGCTCATATGGCTATTGTCAAATTTCACGCATTGTCATCAGCGATCTATGGCAATCGATCAACTTCACTGGCTGTCTATTGGAAGGCGCAGTGATTCTGACGGGGAATCCCGGTGTAAACAGGCCCCTGGTCGGTCAACGGCTGTTTTGTGCGCGCGCTGCAGCCTTCCGCAGTCGCAGTGCAGGGCACAATTTACACTATGGAATTCTCAAGAATTTTTTTCCGCAGGAAATGCTGACGGAAGACCCAGGTGGCTCGCCGTTGACGAGACAAAGATTATCCGCCAGGATGCCCACAAGTGCTCGAAACAAAGTAATTAACCGCGGAATCGATTCCAATTTCAGCCAAGATAATTTGCTCGGCAATGACAACATGGCTGCAGATGATTAACAACGTCACCTTGACCAGTTGAATTTAATGATGCAAAATCAACGCGATGATTACTCCCAGTTCGCATAAATATACCTTCATGGTTCAGTCGAACTTCGAAAATAAGAGCACTAGACATTCGGGGGTGGGGAGGCCGCTCTGAGAAAAAAAATAAAAAGGGAGAAATAACACAAAATAACAAAAGCAAGAACTCCAATACCAGTGTAAACAATTTCCTGATAATACAAGGCTCCTATCACAACAGGGTAATAATTTTATGCGAAGTCAGAAGGACCTCTTCTTATTAATGAGGTTCGACTGTCATGATTTCCAGCATGGATGCCCTTTGCAGCGGTGTGCTGGTTGAAGAAACACGCGGACCATTAAAATTTGTGTCACGCATCCTTCTCATTAGATGCGGGGAGCAAAAAACTATGTCTGCGAAATGCCACAAAGTATACGACGGACTGCACCCAGAGAGGTTTGGAGTTACATGTATATAAAGTCTGACGATTTTGTCCTTGGCCTAAGTTGTAAAGTTGGAAAACGCAACTTTGCTTCCGGTGAAGGACACAGAACCGATGAAGTGTTTGCAGAGCAGGATATTTTAAAACCACTTTGCTTGAACAATTGTGAAAGGTAAGGGTTTCCGATCTCGACACGGAAAAGCCGTCAGCTTGTGGCGTTTGTCAGCTCCGATACGATGACGGTACAAAGGCAAACTTGAAGTGCAAAGTTCCAGCACCCTTCAAAAGTTTGATTTTTTTTGTAAAAGTTGCTCTCTTTGCAATGTTTATATTTAGACCTGAATGGCGAAGGCAACTGGGCTTGTTTTGAGCAACGAAACCGCAGGAGACAATGCGCTGGCCCAGGACAAATAAAAGGGGTGGATGGTGGAGTAAAGAAGGGGGCGGTTTGGTGTCTCCGTTCGGTGGTAATCCTCTTTGTGTGTTCATCCGATGACTCATCAGCGTCAAAACTGTTTTTTTTTCCAACTTTCTGTAATAGGCCCAATCGGCTGTGGAAGACAGCAAAACAAACAAGCGTTTTGCGACTTAAATTGGAATAAAATCTGGAGTTCTTTAAATTCACATGAACATACGGTAACCATTTAAATTCTTCGTACTAAAGACACTGAAGCTATACCTCGTGATTCGGGGGCAAGCGTTTGCTTAGTTTCATGTAAGAGACGCCTGGCACCGATATACACTGCTTTCAAGGGAAGTTGGGCATAAAGGAACCAGTCCATTCCAGAGATGGTGATCCCTATGCAAAAGCTTGCCCCAAATCATGAGGTATAGCAACAGTGTCTTTAGTCTGGGGAATTCAAATTATTATGTTTATATGCAATCAGACAACTCAGTGTACCCGATTTCATTCAAATTTAACTCGCACAAGGCTTATTGTAGCTCATAACGACGACGGGGGAGAACGACGCCATTTTATGACTTTAAAAAACTAAACTAGCCTGTTTGATTACCCCACACAAATCTATGTATTATTAAATAATAAGCACAAAGATCATCTTAAGTATTACGGGTTCCACATTTCCGAGCCATAAAGCACTTTTAGGGGCCTGAGGGCCAAAGCTTTTTTCTTGTCTGGTTTGGCTTCCCATGGCTTAACTGGTCTCATAATTATGCGATCATCAATATTACATAAGATCGACCATATGTGCGTCGTCATTGAATTTGATCTTCTACATGCATGCATAATCTTTTCTATCATTTATACATTAATTGTGTGCATGGAGGCCTTTGTCCCCAAATCAAGGAATCATTTATGCAACGAAGAGCAGTTCACAATCGGCCATTTTATAGTTTCGAGGATTAATAGATTCTGGTACTCGAAAGCAGCATGTCGTGACACGCAACATGCATCGGGCCTACACTGTTGCACACAGTATTGCATCATTCTGCTTTGTCTCGCAACCACTCGTTAAACCGTTACCAGTGTTGGAGACCAAACAAGTTTGGACTTGCTGGCTTGGTCTTCGATTGGCCCAGGTGAGGCCTGTCCAAAAAACCCAAACGACTGTTTTTCCCCTTTTATCTCGAGGACAGGGTGACGGTACACAAAAGGTGGCCAAAGTGCAAACACCTTAATAAGGCACTTGCCGCAGGATGGGCAAACAAAATCTGCGACCCTTTTGGAGCGACACGTCAGGGGGATTCCCAGCGTGTAGGCCGACTTATACTGCGGCAGTCACCTGACTAATCAACCTCGACCCCGCCTTTGCATTCGAAAGCGAACACAAATGCAAATTTGTGACGTCACCGATCAATATTCGCGACGCAAATTCGTAAAGGTCGAACACATTTCAACCCGAGCGAAATTTTGCAGCAAATCTTTCGCATCGTCAAACCCGCTTCGCTTTCACAATCGCCTGAAGTATGAACCGGCCTGAGCGACAAGTTGTGACGCCTGGCGTGTCAAATTTTCATACAGCGAAGTCGCATCACGTTTCAACGACAGCGAATTTCGCTGTGAATGTTTCGTGATGAGAAATACGCTGCTCTTTCGCGTTTAAGTATAAACCGGTCTCGAGGCACGCAGGACAGGGGATTCAGGGCTGATGATTGTTGATGCTGTTTCGGTTTTGGGTTGGGTTTGTTTCGGTTGAGGAACTTAAGTTTCTTATTCAGCTTTAGGGTTAGAAGTTGGTTTTGGCTTGATTTGGTTTTGTTTGGTTTGGTTTCGTTTGGTTCGGTTTGGTTTGGTCTGGTTTGGTTAGGTTTAGTTTGGTTAGGTTTGGTTTAGTTTGGTTAGGTTTGGTTTGGTTCGGTTAGGTTTGGTTAGGTTTAGTTTGGTTAGGTTAGGTTTGGTTTAGTTTGGTTAGGTTTGGTTACTCTTGGTTTGGTTTGCTTTGGTTCACATTTCTGCAGATGCACGGACGGCAATAGACACCCTGATCGCCTACAACATGAGCACAACGAAACATCCCCAATCAGTTTTCCTGGCTGAGCTCCCCCATGTCACCCGCAGATGGACTGATGGATGGACTTCAAGACAATAATTGATGAGTTTCCGAGACCGCTCTAACGTTACTGATAGCATCGGGGCTTCGGTGGGGTCTCTAGTGTCAAGCCGTAACACTGATTAATACATCGGCACAGATTTATTGTCAATGATTAATGCTGACATAAAAAAAATCAAACGCGTGTTCTTCCATTGAGACCTTGCTACGCGTCGCACCGGACGATAATAGGTTCTGACAAGTGGGTTGGGGATGATCAATTGTGCCTCTTGTCAGCTGGTCCCCAGGGGTGGGGATAAATTCAGAGCTGTTACTCGCCGTGACTCTCGACGGGCTAAGCCCCACGACCAGCCCCGGCCAGCTCTTCGGCAGTACCCGGAATGCGCCGCATGCACAACAACGGAACGACCGCTAACAAGAGACAGTGCGGCAGACCAACGCTTGCAATATCTTTGGCGGTTTGACGGCCGTTGGTCTGTGTTTCCCATGTCGAACTGCCCTTGTGCATTTCTGCAAATTTCTCGGGGCAGATTTTTTTTAATGGGAAGATAAAACCCAGGTGGAGGGAAGATGTATTTTTGGCTTCAACGAGAGAGGTCAGCTTGTCCACGTGCAGGGTCCTGTCCAAACTCTGAATCATGGACGTCACGGAGGGCATGGGGAGCGATTGCACACCCCCCCCCCGGGAAAGATTGAAAAGCAAAAAAATTAAATAAATAAAAGGAAGCGAAACGAGTGAAAAGGATAAATGGGGATAAAATCACCTGTTGCCTTGAAAAAACCTTGAAATTGTCCCTTCCTCTGTTAATGGTTATCAGTTCAAAGTTAATGTACCAGAAAGTCAACCCCCCCTTGGAAAAAAGTGGTCCACCTGGGAAAAATCCTGACGCCGCCCATGGTCTGAATAGGGGGACAAAGCAATCTCGGAATTGAACTTCTCGTATTAGCCCGAAAATGGCCCCCAAAGAGTTCACTTGAGAATTAACCAACATTTTTATCAACATGTACACATTCGTCTGCCATTCCAAAGTGCTGTTTTTAATAATGGATCTGCTCCCTCGCCAAAGTCTCGCGAAAGAGCGTCAAGTGATAGCGGCTAAAGTTCTCGATCTATTTTTAGGCTCCGCACAGTTGACATCCACAGTTGGGCCTAATTGGAGACATTTTTGCTGGTAGCCACTGCAAGGCCACGGCTGCGCTGAAGTCGACAAACGGCCCGAAGTCAGTGTTTATACACTGACCATCGCCGCATGAACGCATAAAAATTACACCCAAGGAAGATAAACAAGGTTATTTTACGACCGTTGGGGTCAACTGACCGTTAAGGAAAAGTAATATTGTTATTAATATTATTTATTATTGTCCGAAGTTTTAACCACCGACTTTTATTTATAGCAAGCTGGCTTGTAAAAGTTGAGGTTTTCTTGAATCATAGGCCGTGTCCGAACTGGATTCCGGAGCTACGGCTACGGCTATTGTCTACGCGTCTCCACGCATTTCCAGTGGAGTGAAGACCTAGACCTAGCTCTAGACCACAGATTTGGATGCAGCCATAGCTTGCATTTACGAGTTGTAAGGAAACGGGGTGCCACACCGAAGTAAAACATGGGTACCCGGGTACCTGTAGATAAACCAAACCCTCAGGAAAGGGCACTTTTAAAACCTATTCAATTTGTCAAGTTAGTCTTACGGATTAAACGTCCATCTACAATTTTAGGATACAAAATGTGAGATACGTTTTAGCATTTCATTTCTAACAGGCGCCGATCCAGGGGGTTAGGTTGACACCCCCACCCTGAGACAAAAAAGTTACAAAAATGGAGAAAAATGTATAAATAATTAAAGTGAGTGCACCACGACCATTGTAAATAATGTATGTCATGTAATGTTGCATCGTCGTTTCCGCTTGTCCGCAAAAAAATATGAGACGTTAGAAAAAAAAAATCTACAACCTCAAGGCTCAACCCCCGGAAGAATTCCTGGATCCACCCCTGTATAAGCCTGGTTTCCATATAGAATTTCCCCCCTCCCCCCAAAAATAAATAAATAAAAATTGGGAAACTTTTGACTTGTCTAAAATAAAGTTGAGAAGTTGGGATGAGAAACGCTTCCAGACAATGACACGGGCGAGTACCCGCTTTCAATTTCCAAAACGGTCTTATGCCCGAGTGTGTACGATTCGTTGCACGTATATGTACATGTATAAAGGCGGTCGCTGGTGCGCGCATACTTTATTGGATATAAGCTTACGCATATAAGGAGGATTACCATCATGTAGTAAATCTGATTTTCCTTTCTTTACCGCCCAGACCGAGAAAAATTGTGCCCCGAGTCCCGGAAATGATACAAGGAAATAATTCTTTTTGTTTTTCAAAAGAAAAGAGAGGGCAAATCGTTACAAAGTGCATGTCGCATCACCTCGAACAGCTCAGTTCAAAAACGGATGGAGACAATTTCCAAACCATAAAACTAGCTTAGATTTCCTTTTCAACCAATTTTTTTTCTCATTCCTGCGCTACTAGAACCATTAAAAATTCTTTGACCTTCATGGGATGATTCCACGCTTTATATGCATAAAACAACAAACACACTCTATAAAACAGAAAAGATGACCTACATGACGATGCATGTACGCCACTGACCTGATATCGATTGGCTTTGTTACTGTGAGAATGTCTGAGGTATCGATTTCTTCATGTTGGTGAGAAGACAGGGCCAAGGTTGTAAAATGACATAGACACATCATAAGACAACAGTCCATGGCAATCACTTGATATCGATTAATTTGGCATTGAGTATTGTGACAATGCCCACAAATCACAACTTGGACGAGGCCTCGCTCGACATGACAACGCTTGGTATAGCCTCGGTCTACTGGCGAGGCGCATTTTTGCCTTCCGCCCCAAACCATGAGCCCTTTCCCTCAGGCCGAAGAAGACAAGATTAGACCAGAAACGAGAATGAATCAACACCGGCTCAGGGTTTGGGTGACCCCGAAGACAAAAGGCAGAAGATCCGGCGCGACCTCGGCGCCTTCCGGCTATCTACACCAAGTCAAACACGTTATCGATTTTCACCTTCGCCCGGTGCAAACGAGCATCTCTCTCCTGACATTTTCAAGGTTTACAGTTAACAGGAACACTTGGTACTTTTTTCCCGCTGTCGTCCCAAACTTAACGAGGATCAAAAGTGACGACAGCTCTTCGGCGCTGTCAGAATGATCTGTTCTTATCACAGGTTTCATTTTCAAAGGCGCAATAAACACCAATGTTTACACGCAGACAAACACTGTAGGCAGTAATTACTTTTGTTTTCATAAACGTTTTTAAAACAAGGAGGAAGTGAAATTGAAACAAAAAACCTTTATTTTCTATGCACAAACCAGCCATTTCTGAATCGGATTACGAGGCAATAGCATTTTCTAAACATGAGTAACAACTTCTGTGCGATATCGGATTAGTCTTGATGTACTGTACATGTAATCTTGTGTCTGTGTGAAGCTGAACTTTTTAGGAAAACTGCAAAGTGTTTCATTTATAACGGGTCGAATGGGACTTCGCAGCTAAGTTCGATTCAGATGCCAACTTTCACAAGAATTTTGGGGGACAAAATGCATAGCACCAGGAACTGATAAGTGAAGGACAGACCTGGTACTGGACCCTCCCCCCGGCTTATCTCTTCAGCGAGCGTGGTTTTGCCGAGGTCTTCATTCTGTCAGGGTGACGGCAAGTTTCGTCAGAGATTCTGTCGGGGGTTCCGGTCATCTTGGAGGTGACACTGTGTGTCAAGGGCAGTGATGGCACGTCGTCACATTTGGCGGCCACATGGTCTGACAATGTCAGGGTCAAAGTTCACGGTGTAAAATGTCCATCTTTCCATCGAAAATTTCAGAAAAAGACTGCGAGGCCGTTTAGGAGGTTTTTTTCACTTCAGAAAAACTGTAATATGGGCGATTCACAATAGTGCGCCTTCAAGAGTTTGCATCGCGTTGACCAATCAGAATGCGCGAAATCTGTCGACCCAATGTGCGTTTGGCGGGTCAAACAGATTTCGCGCATTGTGATTGGTCAACACGTTGCAAACACTTGGAGGCCTACTATTGCGAATCGCCCGTATTCTGACTTAGTGACAATACCTACTGGCATGGATTTCACTTGATGTAATACCAAAAAGGGTATTCGGTTTAAGATCAAACAAAACCCAGGTCATTTTTCTAAATGAAAGTTTGTCCAACAAAAAAACCCCAAAGATTGGTCTCATTTTTAAAAGCTCCGCCAACCTCAAAGCAAATAGCACGCGCCTCAAATGGGCGCGGTTTTTCCAGGGCTAAAAAGGGGTTAGCCCTATATGCATTTACTTGAAGAAACAAACAGAGAAGTTACGCGCGTACCAGCATAAAACACACGAGTACCGTACCACAGTCGCCATATATTTTTGCTGGTAATTTGTATTTCCTCTTGAGTATTTTCTCTCCACTAAATTAAACAATTACTATGGGCAGATGTTGAGACGACTGTAATCCCGAAAGGGGAAAACTGACCTGGAATGGCACGCTCGTTCATGCGGAAATTGATAATACAAACTTTGGCATCTGCTCAACGTGGGGATTACGCTCCAAATCCTTTGAATCCATTTCGGCGTTACGACAAGCAATACAGTTATTGATTGGATGAGGACAAAAGTGAAAAATATGACGCTTTGTTCATGAGAACGACACGAAGAATTCCGTTCATTCGCAACGCAACGGCAGATGACAACGGGGGATTTGGGTTCAAGTACGGTCGAAGGGGGGGGGAACAAAGCTGGCCCAATGTGTGATCAACGGTTTCTGATCGATCGAAGACGAGGCGAACAACGTCCTTCCGGTTGTTGTCGGTTTCTTTCACACCGCGGGTCACAATCGAGCGAAGGAAGGAGAAAAGATAATTTGAAAACCTTGACTTTTTCCCCAGCAACCTGGTATGAATCCCGCCGCTGTTTGAGATAAAAGCCCGATGTGAATGGGATGCGTGGGTAATTGGGTGGAGATAATGGTCCCGTTGAAGGTAAGGTGCTGAGACCGCAATTAAAAAGGGGGATCATCACCAGCTGAGCATCATTATGAGGTCAGAGACAAGTTCAAAAGTTCATCCACTGAGCTTTTAAGCATCTGCTCATCGTTGGCGGCGTACTCCAGTAATTTGTAGAGATGCAGACCAGAAAGTAAACTTTCACAGGAAACACCTTGCTTAGAAAATGATACGATACAACTCTCTCAGGTTTAAGACACGCACCAATTTACAACAAAGTACACCACCTGTCGTCCTCTGTTCATTTCTTTCTGCGTAATACAATGGACTGACTCGGCGAGGAATTTTCCCTCCCTAGATGATTAACCCTCAGAGTAGTGGCGAAGCCCCCTTCGCCATTTCGAAAAGTTATACCTACATTCCACAACAAAACAGAGTATTTAAGAGCACTTATGTCATAAATCTTACAGAGATATAAACTGACAGTCCTGTTGGGGGTGCAAAACAGTCCTATGGCAGAAAATGAAAATTTGAGTGCATGTTTCCTTAAGAGTAAGCGTTGCTGCTCTGCCTTAAAGGGGTAGCTGCTCTGCTATAAAGGGGCAGTTTACGACGTCACCGATATATGACGTCGACGGGGACGAACACAAAAACATGAATTCTGAAAGGCGCAGGACTTACTGGTATCCATTCAACCTCCCAAAATTCTAGCTGTCGTTTTAATACGAGAAACCGGACTTTTGTGAACATAGTTCTACGCATGCGTGTTCTAACCTCTTCCCCAAATTCAACCTTAGGGACACCCCAAACACAACTGTCCACAACGTCGTTTGTGAAGAAGTCAGAGATGACGCTATAGGCTGCTGTCAAGAGCGACGTTGTATCCCCCCACGCAGAGGCAATCATCCACACAGAGTCTAAGATCACAACATATACAAATTCCCGGCACAAAAATTCGAACTTTTACTGTAAATTAATACAAAAAAGACCTCAGTGCCCATTTCAATAAAGCCAGGAAACGATATTAACTAGCGAGCAAAACATACAGCAGGATACACTGTTTGCATTTTGTCTTCAAATTGATCTGAGTTAGTTAGAAAGCGAAACCTGCCAAGTATTTTCATTCGTATTTATTTCTTTAAAGATTCGATATTTAACTTTCCGAACTTTCGGATTCCTTTCTGGCAAAAGGAGAGTCCAAGGCCGTTGCTAAAATCTGCCAGGAAGAAATTGTGACTTTTCCGTGTCGACGTTGCTTTTTGGAAACTTCGATTCGATCCCGCGCTGGCCGCCGTCGTGAGTTTACCAAGGGGACGTGCATTTCAAGCAGTTTTCGTCATTGCGCAACAAGTGCAGCTCAGCAGCAGAACCGGTCCTCCAAAAATCAATCTTCCCCTGCGCTGTGAGCTGCACAAGGGTTCGAACATACACAATGCACACAATGGGCTCGTTCCACGGCGATTGTGTTCCGCGAGTTCAAGTGGTTATTTGGTTCAAGATCACGACCGAAAGCACGACTCGTCCGCGTGAACAGTTTTGACTGTCCACAGGCCGCGCCAGCACAGTTTGGTTGGGCCAATCACACGGTGCGTTTCACATGCGACCTTTCTGACCATTCAGCGCTGCTGTTCCATCTGAACGGCATTGACTTTTGGAGAGATACATGGGCAAGGACGAGCGGGTTACGACTAAAAACGATAAAGCATGCCGCCTGTAAAGTTTAATGGTTCCAATGAACCCTTTATCCTTGGACGAACTTAAAAACTGCGGGTCAGAATCTTCCCACACACGCCCTCGTCTTTCCACACTGATGCCGTGAAACTTAAGTGAACTTTTCAAAAAAGACTAAATCCATTTAGATGTTGTGTCTGTATGTTTTGACATTACGACGTTTACCTCATTAATGTTTCTCATGCATACAAGCACAGATCTACGCCATATGTTTTGCAGAGAAATTCACTCAGCATAAAAGAATTCTGATTCGTAAACAGCCACGACGAACATCACTAACAATTTTTTAAAAAATTGCTTTCCCAATCAAACTCCCACACGAAAGGCAAAACACTTTATTGTATTTCCGCAACTTGTCCAATGAAGCTCAAAATTCAAAATATTTTTTTAACTTTCAAAAACAAAATGGGTCGACCTAATTAATTCACAGCCCGAGGGTAATGACAGGTAACACATTAGTGGAGACCACGCATAAGTTGTGTATTCGTCCGCCAGAGTGGTGCCCACGGATTAGCCGCGCTTAATTACATTTCAGTACAGTCGTGCGGTTCAACATTCGAAAAGTTGTGAGGGCGCTCTGCATCTATTAGGTCAAAGGTAAATGCTGAGCGTGCGCAGATGGAGGAAATTCAGTGATGAAGTTACTGGAGACTTTGCAACTGTTGCGTATACAATCGACCGGAAAATTTCCCGTCTGCGACAAATCAGTCGAGTGGTGATACTGAACCTGTTCTGTCCGTTACATGAAATGACACATGGAGATGCAAATCTTTTTTATTTACAGCAACCATTTATTACCCACTAACTAAGTGATTCTACAGTGTAGACCTCCATTACATTCTATCTCCATTATCTTTCAACAAATTGTAATAAAAGCAGTTTTAACACAGTTCAATAAACATCACATGTGGAGGCCCTGAGGTTGAGGTTGCATGACTCATGAATTCGCATGCTTAGCGATTTTGCCAAAATAACTAAGAAAAAGTCACGTTATGTGACTGATTAAAAAACAACGCCGACCTTCAATCCTTGACTAAAAAAAACATGGCTGGAGGTGGGATCACATGCACTTGCAGTTCTACACGTCGTGTTTTCCCGCCTGTACCGACGCCGGCTGCATCTAAGCTTACAACTACGTGACAGGTCGGTTACGCCATCGTGTAAAACGATCCTGACCTCTGGGTTACGCAAGCGCTACACTGACATGTAATTCAGCCAGACATTTATATATCTGTTGGACACGATGGTGATTTCGAAAACGTGCCACAAATTATCCGAGACCACTCTGGTTGCTGGCTGCAAAGTCCATTAGGGCATGTGAGAAACGACGCGGGCATACGGGATGCTTGCGTGGAAAAACCAGTTGGTTGCATCACCATTTTGCGCACTTTTTTTTTCAGAAAGATTTTGACGTGAAATGCACATCGCTCACAGAGTGTCGGACAAAACGGGTAAAATGTTGATCAACCGAGTAACCTTTCCCCAGGTGCATACTGACGCATTCCGTAGGTGTGCCATTCCTGATGGTCGCTGATTTTTTTGCTATCAGAAGGTTCAGATATAACCATGTGTCCTTCCTCTACGATATAAACCTACTGTCAGTGGATAGAGAGGAATTTTTATGGTGAAATTATAGCTCCTAAGTGCACAGAAATGAAGGTTATTGATACCTGCTTGCACTCTCGGTGACCCGTCCCAATGAGCAGAAATTGCAAACCACTTCACCGCAACCGCACCGGGCATTTCCTCCTCCCTCGCACGCAATAAACATGTACACCCGGAATCCAGCAACTGGCTTCGTGACTCGACAACTTGAAGTCCGCTGGGCAGTGGAGGATATGTGAAACAAAGACCATTTTCATCGCAAATTGAAAGTGAGGAGTGCATCTCCCGTATTGCACGTTGTTTCCCGTTCAGTAGCGTGTGAACAGACTTGCAGAGCTGTCGGCAGCAAGGTGTCCTGACATGACATACCCGCCTTTTTTGAAATGCCTGTTGCAAATTTGTTGCGAATTCGGTCATTTGCAACAGCAAGCAGCGGCCTAGTCATCGTCAGTGTCGTGCTGTCAATGTCGTTGTTCTCACATTCAATGGAACGTAATGCAAATGAATTGATATCGGAGAGTCTTACAGCTAGAAGTGGTACAACTAGAACCCTTGCGATCCACGGCACATCGATCTCCACAACCCTACCATAAAGACAAAAAGCCTGCAAAGGAAGATGTAACACAGAAGAGTTTTTAAAAAAGAGAGAAACGAGACAGATTTTGTACAGAAATTGAACAATTTCTCCATGACCCAAGACCTATCATGTATTTCATCTCCATCATCGGTATCATATCAGGCAAAAAAAACTTTAGTCTCTTTTGACTACACCATTTCTTGATTCAAGCAGATCTCATCAGAACACGTATTATGACCTTCACTGTAAAAACTGCACATGATCAGAACCATCTGCTATAAGTCCAGCAGTCATACCAACTTTGAATTTATCTTGTTTAAAAGAAACCAACAAAGAGGAAAGTCTACAGTGGAATAGCTTCATATAGCATTTCGGCCATTCTCACTTCACATCTTGATTAAAACAGTTCGACAGATGAAAGTGCGGGTTCGAGGTACAGGATTCCCAAAGCGCCGGCGATGTGGATGGAGACCCCCCCCCATCCAGGGAAGGAAAAAAAGCCCGGTATTTTCTTCCTAATGAGGCGCAGCGTCACGAGAGCGGAACCTCTCTAGTTCAATGGCTCCTGGCCCGAAGACAAACACGGCTGGCTGAAAGTGATTTTACACAGCGATAAGGGGGGGGGGAGGACGTGGAGACGAGGTTGATAGGCCCGGGCTGCTTGGATGTTTAGATAATAAAAAAGAGCGCAGGAAACCGCGAGTTGTTTACCACTTGGCCGCGGTCGGGACAGTTAGAAGCTGATGAGAAATGAAGAAGCGCTCACTGACTTTTTAATCGGGGGGAAGGGTGTGGAGGTGTCCTTATTTTCACATTAAGGAGAGGAGCGCGTTGGTAATACCATCATCCTCATCTCCATCAGTGCCCCTACCGACAAGGACTTGCGTCGCATCGCAAGCATACTGGGCGTGAGAAAGCTGTTCTGACGAGGATCATGCGATCACTGCTCTTCAAAGGACTCCGAATTTATTTTCCCGCGGTGAGGAATAAGGTAACCAGGCCTTGTGGTCACGTGAACTCACGTGTTCATAGGGAGGACACTTTTTGTAAGAGCAAAGCAGGCGTTTCTGGAGGAAACGAAGTCGCTCCTTCTGCATGATGGGCAAACAAGCCTCAATTCAAATTAAGGAATGAAACTTATACAACACGTAAAGAAAAGGCATCTTCAAACAATTTTGAAAACAGAATTAAGAAGATCCATTTCCCCCCCCAACACTTCAATGCATAGGAAATGCTCTCCAATGAGTCCAAACTGACCGTGAACATACAAGCCATTTAACTTGCAATTTTGTTTGTATATAACGGACAGGCGAGACTGGACATCCTCAAACTATCGCCAATGAGGACATGGCTCACTTCAGTAGCAAGAGCCAATTTCATAGAGCTGCGTAAGCACAAAATTTCCTCAAGCGGGAAAAACTTTGCTTAAAAGAACAACGGTTACCAGCTCAAACTCTTATCTGATTGTCATGCTAACCACAAGACAGTTAAATACAATCCCCAAACAATATACATTACATGGAGTTTTGGCTGGTTACCTGATTTATCAAGCAAGCTTTTCACGCGATTGAGCAACTTTTACGCTTTAAGCAGCTCTATGAAATTGGCCCCAGATCTCTTGATAAAAAAGGCACATTTAAGCCACATGAACATCGTTCCCATCTTGCTTTTCAATCATTTACTACATTTTAGTAGATCCATGGCTCATTTCGCGAGTCCACGTGGCCCAATGCATCGACATGTAATAAACAGATTAAATAACATGTCCTCGTCCCATCGATTCCGATGTTTAATTGATAACTCGAGACGTCTCGCTCAGCCGATGAGTCATACTTCCACGTCTCCACGTGGCAGATAACGCCGGGCCACTATTATTTTTCTACCACTTTGACAGCCCTCATCCCGGTCAAAGGAGAGAACACGTCCGGCCGAAAAAATTCTAAGCCTGACGCCGAGATCATGTGGATTTCAAGAGTAGTTTTCGAAGTGACCTTGGAGGAGACTTCAGACCCCAACAAGAATGAAAACTTTTAGTACATAGTCCGTTACTGCTTCATCTGAAAGCTTCACGATTTAATGACGAGACGAAAGCTGTTGTTGAAAGGAAACCCGGGACCTCTTAAAACAACAATGAAATGAAATGATCCCTTTAAAGTTTACTTGCACAGTGTCTCTCACTCTACCAAACGAAATGGCTTGCTGCCATATATGAGCAAGATTCGGGACGCCAGAATCATGTGACCAGGCGTCCGGGCACCCCTTGTACGTAGTCTTGATCCAGGGCCCAACATTGTGCTGCCTGATTATAATATGTTGCGATTACACAGGCCAGAAAGGAGCAAGCAGGCTCGAAATTAGTCTAGTGCCTTGATAACCGCGTTGAAAAAAAATCAGTTTTTGATGGATGAAATCACGCAGCCAAAAGATTCGAAGGCGTGAACGATCAACTCACTTTAAAACAGCGCATTAACAAGGAGCAAAGTACTGAATTGGATTGCCATTCGGGTAGCAAAAGGCCAAATAATTCGCGCATCAAACTGTCAGCGCTCTTCAGCGAACTCCACCTACCTCGAGGGGGAATCCTAGGGCACCACTTGGAGGCGTGTTAATGAGTGGGGTTTTGGGGGCATACGTGCTTCAAAGCACGCACTGCCAAAAACGATCCGGGTTTAAACTTAAAGGGTTCGTGACAAGAATTCTATCTGGGAACATACTCTGTGCAACCTTCTACTTCTCTTCAAGGTGCGAATACTGTTCGATGTATCACTATTTGGTTAGTTTAGTTATCGTGATGTGGATTTCTTCCATGCTTTTCCGAAAACATATGGGCACTACTATTTTGATGTCACTGAAGGCACACACTGAAGAGCTTACAGGTTTCCTGTTGGGAGCACAAAATTCACTCCTGGTAAATATTTGTGAGAAAAACGTTCAAGTATTGAAAAAAAAAGAAAGACATATCCACAATTCTGGCAAATGCTGGTGCTGAAATAGTGGAAATGCTGAATTTTCATCCTGGCATGACATCACCGTAATGTTGATCGTGAATATGCAAATCCATGTACGTACATTAAAAAAATATTGACTTTGGTCCCAGCTCGTGCAAGTGCCCACATGAAAGTGGTTAAAGGTTGCAATTCATTTCAATAATAACATTTATTTAGAATTCTCCAATACTCTGAGGTGTACGTACGACTACAACCATAAACAAATCTAGGTAAAGAGAGGAAATAATATTAATAACAAAAGTTATGCTTGAAAGCCAAATAAATAAAGCAAAAGTAATTGTTACTAATTAAACGTGAAATAAGAGCTACTGATGGAGAGTAACAGGGCCGTTCACACAAGCCAGAGGCCGCAACTAACACAACCTGGACATACAGCCCAAATGACAAATACGGTACAAGTTAACACAGATGACGAAAAAAGGAGAAATTTTGGTTGTGAGTTGTTTTTTTTTTTTAGTTTTGGCAAGCACAAAACTGGAGTGCGGCTCACAGTACATGTACTCACTTTGCCCGCAGAATGATTAGGCCTAGGTATAAACACTGTAATGCTGACCAAAAGTCGCATACGTCAGCGAAGTCGCAGTAACATCACCATCGCATGTCAAATTTCAGGTTGAAAAAGCAATCTTAAAACGTTCGCACCAGAAGGCTGCTCACGTTGATGCCAATTGCTACTTGGAAAAGTGAGTCATTCACACATCTACGAATTTACTTATTGGCGAAGACAACTTTTCTGGTCTATTTTTTCCCAGAAAGTTTACGGCTCACTTCGTTTTATATCTCTAATTTTGAAAATACCAATAAAGCTAAATCCCATGCAAGGTTTTTGTACCACCAACAGATGGTTGATCAGAATATTTTTGTCAGGGAGGAATTTAATGGGGAAATTTAAATACCAATTCGGCATAATGAAACACAAATTGATTTCGTTCCATGTGAGCTGTGCCAGGCTCGAAGCCTCCTGGTCACATTATCTGCGCGACCGGGCCGTCACTTCCACCACGGTCTTCCACCGCCCCACTCGATGAATCATACCGCTGGAATGTCCCCCCGATTGATCTCGGACGCATGGCGCGCACCGGCAGACAGTGGGCCGGCAAGGCCGCATAAAGAAGCGGATTCAGCACAGCCACGTGGTACGGTCGGACCTGCGGATGCGCGCCCTGCGCGTAATGCACGTAGTAATCAGTCTTTAGAGTACAGAAGTGAATGCGTCACACGTGTGAAAAAGGCATTAGCGAGAGAACCAGGGCGTGAACTAGGTTGGCATTTCTTTATACCCATTCTTTTATTTCTTCTTCAACAGGTTACTCTCTATGGCAACAGCTAGATAACATTTCCAAAATCTTCAGAACGGTGTATCCTATCATCTGCTGTAGTGTTACCCTCGCGCGTCAGTCGCTCACGTACACCTCGTCATCATCCTCGTCCCCCATGTAACCTTATCATTCGTGTGGGCTATCAAAGGTAGTGTCTGGGATTTGAATTTGCTGCAATTTGTCAAAATTGGCCGATTTGGGGGTTTGTGATTTATTTTATGTATCATTCCCCGAAGATTCACTGCTTTGAGAAAAATTGAGAAAAAACGCAGTTTATTTTTAACCCTCGAAGTGCAGCTCGTGTAACTTGTCTCGCAAAAAACCATGGGCCACAGGACGTTCCCGAGTGCCTGTACAACGCACAAGCGAGGTCGATCGGCAGACCGATAATGGCCCTCAAAAATGCATTTTGCCACGATAGTAGCTAGTTGACAAATTTACCTTCTAGTTTGGGTTTCTTCTTCAACAATGCAATGCCGAATAAACAACGTTTCATTAGGCGGTGAAGTGACTGCAGTAGGCTTATATTACTTCAGTCACTGCGCAACCGCGCAAACATGTGCATGTGGATGTACACGTGCACGATCGACCACACCCATTTATTCGCACTCCACACGTGCGTAAGTCGGTCAAAAACCGTCCACCCACCGTCAGTGCCCATCATAAACACTTCATAAATAAACAACAAGGTAACTATCCTTGCATTCTTGGCATGAAAGTTTCCTGTTATTGGAAAAACAGAAAGCTGAAGATGTTCTGAATAAAGAACGAAATATTGAATCAAACATGGCTTTCTTTAGTCTTTATGGAGTCTGCATAATATTGAGTTATCTGAATATTATCAGTGGATCACCTACTAGAAAGCTAAATGCTTCGAAATTGGGAATTTGGTTCAAGAAAACCAGGTATCGGTACGGAGCTCCGAAGGAACGGCCGTTGGACCATACCATTATCTAAGGGGTGATAGCGAGATGATAAATTCTCCTGAGATAAACTTCTAAAGTTTCATAAAGAAAGTTAAATTTTAAATCAGTCCAAATTCTCCTTTTGCATGTTAGGTATGGTTAGGTATCTATGATATTTACTTCATAATGAATTTAGGCTTACTAAAGGCGTTCGGGCAGTTTGTTTGTTACCCATTCATATTATAGACGCTTCCAACAGCTCAATGCTTACTCACATTTTCGCTGCGCCCGTTAAGTTGCGGTATTTGAACGAATTGTTTTTGGATTGCATAAAAAAAACCATAAAATTTCCGGTTTTCTCGAACATGACAGGATTTCTGGAGGTAAGATTTTACAGATCGTTTAACACTATTATGTACTTACTTCATAGTAAGATATTTCAAGATAATTCGACAGTTGCGTTTTTGAGATCTTGCAAATCCTACACATTGCCTTTAACGACCACTGACGCTTTATTTCACGTGTTTATTGCGTTTGAAATCTTGGGGGATTTTGAAATCCTTATATCGGGTGACTGTACCAAACAACCTACGGAAATGACTTTCTGGGAGAGAGTTCACTTAATGCAAACACCAGATCATGTTGATGGTTTACGTAACCGTGAATAACTCGGGACGAGCCCGCGCTGCAATCCACGAGCGTGAACATGAAAGAGAGTGTGACCACGGACATAGTTCGATCATTCGGTTAATCAGATTACTGCGTAACTCAAGCGCAACAGAGTCGCGCTCGAACACCCCTACAGAAACACTGTAAACGAAAAAATGTCACTATCTTTTTAGATTTTTCCGGCAGTGGTATTTTGCGCCGCTCACACGGTCGGAAAACTGCCCAAGTAACATTTTATGTCGATGGTTCACTCTGCAATAAATTACGAAACGATACTCCTGAGAACCAACAGTCCTACACGCCCCATGGCCCCAAAATTGCTCGCTGTGGATGCTTTCAAATTGCTTAAAATGATGAGCTCAAGTTCGTCCTCATAGTCTCGCTTGTTTATTCTCGCCTCCTACACGACCCCCCCCCCAGTCAGTTGCTACTCGAAAGCACTACCGTAGCATGTGTAACCACAGAGCTAGAAACCCAGCTTTATGGTTGAACCAAGTGAAGTCACCCAAACACGGGTTCGACACAGTTCGCGCTTGATCTCGCCCCATCTATCGGATCACCATCACACCATCGACGAGCGACCGGCTGATGATGACACCATCTCCTGACAAATATGGCCTCCCAAGATGGAGTTAAAGCTCAAGTTCCTCGTCACCCAATGACACTCGGGCACGTGATATCGCAACCACATTGAGGCCCCTAGATTCGGGAGTAGAAAGTTCCCAATTAACCGCCAAATATAGAGCCGGCCGCAATCTCCTTCCTGTGAGGGCAAGGCCGACTCTGAGTTTGTTCCAAACTTCACCTGGACCGTGCCAAGCCCCAAAAAACCCCCAAAAACAAAAAGAACGGGATCCCCTCACTTCAGCAGCGAAACCGTTTCATATTTTAAATAGTACCATTTTCCTCTGAGTGACTCTGCCTCGTTCATGGCAAGGCACGTTGATTATTAACGAGGTGTCATAAAAATGCTATTTAAAAAATGAAGTAATGTAACAGCGCGAAATTATTTGCCTATGTTGCGTGTCAACATTTGTGCGGGTAGTTTTTCTAACATTAAATCCAAGGCCGCGGTACAACGTGACTTTCGTAGTTCTGTTCAAATATTGGCGGATCTGACTTATTGGAACTAATAAGTTACGGCGGTTTTGCCAGAAAAATATAACCGCGCACTTGAAGGTGCGCCGACATTTATTGCCCATTTCAGACAGCATTCAGAGTTGTTTGATCTGTAACACTGTTCGACTGGCAGATATATTTGCCAGTAACTATCACACAAGCGCTTCGATTGAACATTTGATGTACAAGTAGCTTGGGACTTGAAAACAATATTCTTTTATGCGACGGCAGGCCTAATTGCTTCAAGCAGACATCCAATGGTGATATCACATGATAAGGTTAAATCTCGCAGTGCCCCAGGCAAGATACCTTATACGGTTATTTCAAGATGTACTATTATTAGACCAATTGCGCCAGCTAAGTCATGTGACCGCTATAGTGGGTATCAAACATCAACGTAACAAACGTGGCGTCCTTCCACAGCAGAGTATATCCTAAGTGTTATTTACCGAAATAAAGCCAATTTTTGGTCTGGTGCTCAGAACATCAGTAGTTTACTTCACCGACCGTCGGTTGTATTTTTGGTATATGACACTTATGACACACCTTTCTACGGGAGGACGCTGTGTTTGCTTATATTTGATATCCACTATAGGTCACGTGACTTAGCAGATGCAATCGGTCCATTAAACGTCGGTGTAAGGGCAAAACCTGAAGTCATGGTTACTTCTTACGTTATGTAAAATAAAACGTTTCCCCTTATGTCTCTACAATGCTTTAGGGTCGGGCCATCAACATAACTTGGGTATAAGGTTTAATACAAACCTTTCCCCCAGCCAAATCATGTGCAAAATAAGCAGGGAACCAGCAAAAAGCTATATATTTCGACAACATTTTTATCTAGTGACCTGTTTTTGTTACACAAGTATTGTGTTTGTGCTTAAAAGGGCTTGACCAAGAATTGGAAGGTTCGGATATTAGACCTTTCATCGAATAATCGAATATTCATTCTCAATATCGATTATTCGGAAGTGAAAATCAATAAATGAAATTTGGCAGCGAAACCAGTTGACATTTTACTTGACCGTAGATTCCCCTCAGTGTCTCTGTCTCATAGCAGAGCACATTGATTGTCATTGATGTGTCACAAAATGCTGTTTGGATAAACTAATGTAATTGCGCGGAATTATTTCCTGTTGCGTGCCGAAATTTGTGCGGGTTGTTTTCAATGTGAAATCCAAGGCCAAGGGTACCTGAGTTTTGTTGCGCTTTTTAAATAATGGTAGAGATGCCTTCATGGAACCAATTAGGTTGGAGTTTACACACGAAAAACGCTTTTTACAGCCACTTTTGAAAGACACCTGTCGAGGTTGTTTGACCTGAAACGCTGTTTGACGACAGCTGTGTATTTTGCTAGTTCCACGCCGATGAACATTTGATGGAGTTAAGGACTTCAGAACACTTCTTTTAGGTGACGGTAGACACTGGACGGACCGAGCATATATCCAATGGTGATATCAGATCACGTGGCTTAATCCGTCCATGTCTCCAGGCACTCAACGGTTTACTTTTAATGTATATCACTATAACTTAGGTACATGGGCATACATATAAAGAACCACTAAGCGGGATGTTATTGCCTATAGGCCAAAGCAATAAAAGGTTTGCTTCCATTACTATTTGAAAACCATTTTGGGGCACTTGCTGAAATACTTATTCAGGGTACTAAGTGGTCACAACGAGAAAGGTCGCTTGGCATTTTTTTTTCAATTGGAAAGAATTGCAATGCCGAGGGTATATTACTTACGTGCTTGAATAAGTCCGTTGAAAGGTTTTGAAACACATCCAAACTCAAATAGACAGGTTTTTATCTTGTTTCTTTATTTAGCATTTTCTGCATGTTGCCGAAACCGTTAGAGTTGCGCCATCAAAAACGGTAGGTAAGGAAACAGAAACCTACTTTCGCCCCTAAGCATTCATGTGCTAAATCAGCAGCAAACCAGCAACAATCAATATAATTCAACGACATTTTGACTGGTAACCAGTTTTTGCTAAGCAAGTGCACGTGTTGTCCTAATACGGCCGTGCCAAGTATTTGAACTTAAAATTGGGATATTCAAAGGTTGATCAAATTTTCGAATATTTGTTTTGAAATCGATTATTCGGAAGTGAAAATCGACGAAATAAAAAGGAAAAAACGTTATTTGAGTATAAAATTGCAATTCAGGTGCTGATTTCAATAAGTATCTTAAAGGAACTGACGGAAGGGCACCACCAGGAGTGGAGCCTGCGGCTTAAAAGCAGATCTCTGCACATTTCAAACTAACTATGAGGCCAAAAAAGTCCTTTCTAAGCTTTATACTTTCTTTACCTTATGTAAAAATGTGAATATTTCGCTTCTGCTTTTGTGGATATTTAGTACAACCAGATATCGGAGCATTTAATCGAATGGAGAGGTCGACGGAATGTTCGGATAATTTATTTGACTATCCAAATTGACTCAGCCTTAGTCCTTAGCGCACTTTAGATTTCTCGGTCCCTGGGTTGAGGGTCGTGCCGGTCAAGAGAAAGAGAATTAGGCCCTGTCTGAATTGCTTGGCCGCGGCTTGAAATTATGCACAAGTCTGGGGTAGTGGCTGCAGCAACTTCCGATAGAGTCGTGCG
The DNA here is from genome assembly GCF_054643075.1 of Acanthaster planci. Lineage (NCBI taxonomy): Eukaryota > Metazoa > Echinodermata > Asteroidea > Valvatida > Acanthasteridae > Acanthaster > Acanthaster planci. The sequence goes on along the minus strand of NC_141794.1, from coordinate 11,377,745 downwards.
TAATTCCAAGTGATTCAGACGCGACCTTAGGTAATGTTCCTGAGCAAGACAGTTTGCCTCAATTTCTTCCATCCTCCACGGAAGACTTGGCACCTGTGAGGAAAGTGTTTGTATTTTTTTTATTTTATGGATCACAATGTTTGGGGAAATCCAGACAGCCTATGATACGTTTGTATTGTAAAAAAAAAATGGTAAATTTTGTATCTTTTGCCCTACTTCTTTCCCTGCATTGGCGTAAACATCAGCTTGAAATCCCGGGCTTAGAAATTAATGACAACCAGGGAATGGAGCCTAAGACAAACTCTCTCGTATCGTGCAACCAGCGTGTGGACCGAAACCAATATGGCTGATCATAAATCTTTCCAATTAGGCCTACCCATTAATAAATGCTAAGCGTGCCGGTGAGCATTCTTACATAACCCTGGGAAAACCAAGCTTGAATAAAGACAAATCCGTGACTTTTGAGGGTTTGTTTTTCAAAAGGGAAATAAAGTCAACAATTTCAACGAGGTTAGTTCCACGACGCCTGAAGACTAGTCTCCTCTCACAATTGGCAATAAAAGCTGTTTTTCTACGTCAATGTACATGATGCATCCCAGACTCTTGTGTCATGAAAACATATTGCTGATAATTAATTCATCCAGGAGGCGCCAGCACGAAGAACACGCATTGATAAGGACGGCCATTTGTTAATACGCACACGCTTGGGTGATATTCCATCATGACCCGACCTACATCACACAAATGCTGAAGTTTTCCCAGCAACAGTTTAAGTGCAGAGTTTATTACGCGAATATTTTCTGAAAAACGACGTCGGATGTTCAACAGATGGCCAAGCCTGACATTCTCAAATTACGCGCACTCGATTGTGTTTTTGGATTCGACCAACAAAACATATCGCGGCGTGTAACATTCTGTTTAGATAACCAGGACGGTTCCAGAGCCGTATACCCCGTGTCCTTTGTAATGCGGTATGTTTGTTACGTTACATGACACAAATTGAAGCCCTTTGAATTGTGTGAACAAATTCTTATGGGGTATTCGCACACAGTCCGAGTGACTCTCACAAAATAATTGGCCTCTGTTAATGCTCCTTTATCCTGATTCATGGGCATAAATGCTGCTGGCTAGGTATTAGAATTAAGAATGAAATGCGGAGAAAACAAAGACAAAAAATTCTGAATTATTTTTTACCCTGAAGTAGCTGTGGCAAGCGTGTGGAGCTTCTGCCCGAGATGACGTCGCTGTTTGCTCATGAATATGGTAAATCAAATTCGTGTTTAAAAAGGCAACAACAGCTACAGCAACAATTTTTGCATTTTTGGCTAAAAAGAATTCAGAGCACGGGCCTCCTCGTCCGTCCTCTCGACGTGTACATTTTAAGGGGGAATAATCAAAGTGTCAACTCTTCGTTCTTGACGTGCTTTTTCTTGGACTGCAACATGGCAAATAAATGCACGAATCAGCATACTGTCGGTCTAACCTTTAATTTAAGGAATGCAGGTGGCACATGAATGTTGAATACAAATTCTGATAATTTATTTGAATTTCAATAATATTAATCATTCTGAAAGTCTGGCCAAACTAATCAAGGCGTCTGAAATAAAGTGAAATATACTATCACCGTATATAGAAATGCCCATATACCCGTCCAGAGACATGGCAAGGTCATTAATATCTATTATTGGCACCAAACAGGGACATTACCTCATCCTTCTCATCCGGTCTCGCGACAGAGAGGGAGCACGCGCGTTCACATCCTGTTGCCATGCGACAGGCCAGGGTCAGGCTTTCCCGCCACAGAAAAAAAAAAACCGGGAAATATTATCCTAACCTCGATAATGGGAAGAAGAGTAGCGACCGTGGGAGGGAGGGGAAACATGGTACCCTGGAAGTGAGATGGAAATCATCGGTCGTCGAGGGTCATTTTGACATGGTTTATCATCATGCCGCGATAAATGTGTATAAAATGTAGTCGACGTGTTCCAGAAAGGTCATTGGTACCGGCGGGGAGTGAGATATAGAGTGGGTTGAGATCGGTCAAGATTACGGTGAAGCTGACACAAAAGCGAATGATTAGTTTGCGTGGATCCTGGCGGTTGAAAATTGTTCTGAATTTAGTCTACCTGCATAAAAATTAGGGGAACCAGACCAGTACGTGCAAAATCAGCCTGTCTGTCCGTCGGTATACGGTGTCGACTCTCCGGAACACAATCAAGGCCTCTGCTAAAATTCTCATTTTCTGTCACCACCTGATTTTATCGTAGCTCTCGAAGGAAAGAGAACGGTTGCAAAAAATTCTGCAGAGGCAAATCAGACTGAATTAACCATAAATTAACGATGATGATATCAGCCTGTGGCAACGCGAGAAGTCATTAGCAGGGTAGCAGTAATTAATTAATTAGGACCTGGAAACACTCACAGGCGCGTGGGCAGTCCCTGGTCACGCATGAGGCCGCAGAGGTGCGTGGGCGGACCATTACTGAGGGGAAAAAATTAGCGAGGACATTTTCTATTATTCGATCAATGAATGCCAACGAAGCGAGACATTATCGGTAAAAGATACAACGCTGCCTGCGCACGAATCAAAGTTTCGGAAAATTTAAAGACAGATCGATATATTTGTGTAACAAAGAGCCTTAAGTAAAAGCGGGCTGTTACATGGCGGTTAAGGGTAATCAGGGGTCACAAATAGTGTGCTCCAACCGGTAGGATGCAAAGTCATTTTATGTTTTGGGCAAAGGAAAAAGCTTTGTTAAAAGCGGGACCGCAGAAAATGGCGTCGCACTCACCATCAATAATTAGGGGTGTAGTCCAATAATTCAAGCCCCATTGAAAACAGTGTAAAATCAGCATTGTTCGGGGTCCAATAACATGCGTACCAACATCCCTAAGGCATCTGAAACACACGTTAAATTATTAAGTTAATTAATTTAATTATCTTTCACTTTCTTTTCAATTTTATGTGGGTTAGCCGATGACATTTTGAGTTATTCCCACAAAACAAAATTACCCCACGAAAAGTGATTTTTTTCGAAGTCTGCTTGCAACCATTTTTCAAGTGACAACCCTCAACTTTCTGGGGCACTTAGGACCATTTTTCAACCGCATTTTTTAGCCATTCTGCTCTCAGATAAAAGCCCAAAGACCCAGGGCGATGATTCTGGCAAGGATTTACGCAATCTCACCATTTTGGGGGCCACACAGTCTCCTTTTTCAAAAGATACTGTGGGGGCACTTTTAATGCTAATAAACTGGCCAGAAAGTCTCACTTGAATTGATAGTGGACTGCACCCTTTATTTTAAGGCGCACAGCATGGCCATTCCGCATACATCTCTCTCTCCGAGTCGAACCTCGCTCACGGGGCTTGGTCATTAATTTTGCTTTAACACAACTACCTTCTCCGAAACATTTATTTCTTTCATTTGAATAACTAATAGCAGGACTGGGAAACTCAGTGGAGTGTCGGTTAATTGATAGCTAGTGCATCTCATAAAAATCACTGTTTGTCCCCCATCCAAGGTCTCACCTATATATTCTGCCCAAACGAGCACGACGAGAGTTGCTTTCAGGTGTAAAACCAGCAAGGCATTGCACTGTTCAAAGCAATAAATATACATCATTCTGAGCACGTAGTTATTGTCCACGCCATACGTCATGTTGGCATTGCTAACTCAGCACGCGGTTCTCTATATCAACATTGATTAATTTCATTTTGTCGCAGGTCACCGACCGGGCAATTTGTAAACACGCGACCTCTCGGTTGTTCCGTTCGACGGTAGCCATGCGTCTCATTGATCTACGGCAGCAAAAGTGCTCACAGGTAGCGAGACGCCCTGCTGGCTAGGGGGACAGGGGCAGCTCCACTGTATCCGTTGATGCACCCCCCCCACAACTTCCCGCCCCCAATTTGTCAGACGCTGTGAGGAACAGTTCGCTTGCAGGGAGTCTGGTACACGGCGTTCCTCCTACCGCAAAAATATTTGGACGACTTCAAAACTTGTCTTCTTGTCCCGCACCCCCCCCCAAAAAAAGCTCAAATTGGAAAGAATGGTGTACTTCACTCCTTGTATATCTTTCTGTTTATTATTCCTGGCTCAGTTTTATGAGCTTGGAGATTTTATTTTCTCTTTGCATTACTGTGAATCGTGAGTACAAACTCAATTTGATTTTCAACGAGGGGGGCCGACATATTGGAGCCCGTGCGACCACGTCATCTGTCCCTGTTTTCATAACTTTCCAAACTTCTCCGGTTCCTGTCTAAGTCGTGGGCCCCAAAGCCGCAGTCGAGCAACGTTTGGAGGGGAAGGGTGGGGGTTGCAATTCAAACAGAGGGAAAAGGCCGCAGCAAGCCGAAATAAATTAGGTCGGCGCTGCCACGTTTCTTTGAAACTGGGGAGTTCAATCGAAGGTCGGCAGAAAGGGTAACGCTCGCACGTGCCTAGCCTTATGCCAGTCAGGATTTCCATAGAGGACGGGTATTAATTGCCTATTCCACGGCGGCGACGGTAAAATTCTATATGCCTAGTGGGAGGAGCTTACACAAATTGGTAAATGATTCCTGAAAACAAATCCACTGAGGCAAATCATCGGTCGATCATATAGACATCCGATTCTCCATACCAAAATCCGAGAATCACCGATTCGCTACAAAGGGACTCCAACGTAGTCATGCCCTGGGTAAATTAATCGATTGGGTCGAGGCCCTCATCCAGCCCTATATACTGATTGAATTTACTGTTAAAAGTGACAATTTTGTTGATTTATCTCGATCGCAGGAAAATATTTGCGATGTTGGTCTTGACGAAATAAGTCTCATGTATGATTAATGATGCTTGTGTGACAAACATATTTATTGATTGGGTTGTATTTTTATTAAGTGAAATGCAGACATCGCTGTGAGCCCAGATGGTGTACAGCGGTTTCCAAGAATTGGTAAGTCGAACGGTTGCCAGCACTGAATGGAGTGCAAACGCTTTATCTTATTTCAATCACGCCTGTCTACACAAGATTTGCTTTGACAGGGGCAGCTGTGCGCATGCGCCAGTGCGGACGGAACGTGTGAGGTTACTGGATTGGTACCCTTGGACAATTATGCACGGGCGAGCAAGGGTTGGGCAGGGAACCCAACCGCTCAGGTGAGTGTTAGGTTGTTCAACCAACGAGGTTGCCAATAGGCCTAACGAGGCATGTTGATAAATCATGTTGGCTTTTCCTGATGAAATCTAACTTAACCAATTCGGGGGGGAGATTTTTCCACGAATTACAAAGTTCGGCAACCGGTCACCTGTGTGAAGCCCCCTCGCCCGTTTATTTTTCACACTCGGCGAGGGAGGGCTGGGGTTACTCATCGAAAGTTCGAGGAGATGAAGGCTAGTTGAAAAGTTCAACGGATTCTTTCAACGGTAAAAAAAAAACAGGAACTGGGCCTTGCTGTGCCCCTGTCACGTCTGTATAAATGCGAGTGCAGGGAACGAAATAACAGCTGCAATTTGACTGTGCCAACTACAAATTTCATTTGCCCTTGATCAAATGCAGCGCAGCTCCAAGTTCCTTAACCACAAAAACGGAATGCACAAACCTCTCTAAATCGCTGTTTTATCACTCATTTCAAGCAGCCCCATCTGTTCAGCGTTTTGACTTCGATCACTAAATATGTAACGTGTCGATAAAAACATTGTTTAAATAAATTGAGCACGCTAACCAGGATAAGAGTATTCTACTTTTCAGCATTACACGAAGTTGTATAATTATGCTCAATCGATGGTCAAAATGGGTCTACAGTAACGCCAACTCAAAGAATCCTCATAAGTAGAGGGCCACATCTCCTATCTTCAGAAAAAAAAATTGGAAAGGCAATCTACGTATAGTGAACTCTTCACAAAGTCGATTCAGCCCACTCGATTTCCAGGAATCGATGATGTAATTGTGCGCTCACTAGCATCGGTTCACCTGCCTGAAGGATCCTGATGGGTGTATGCGTGCGGGGGGGGGTTAATCTCTATAAGATGCAGGCTATTAGATGATTCTCCGAACTCCAGGGCTAAACTGGTGCCATTTGAGTATTTTCCTTAGAATGTGTAGATGTTGAAAATAATGCGAGGGTCGGAAGCCACTGGAGGGGGTTCAACGTGCGCTGCTTGACTGCGCGGGGGCGGGACGGCGCTTACGAGCTGGGCGCTTTTACAGTGCAGCCGCGTGCGAAGCGGCGGTGCGTTTTGATGAAAGACACAATTCCATCTGCATAGTGCGGGGGCACTCCGTGCGCCAAAATTCAAGCGCCATTTCTGTGAAAGTGCAACGGCCTCAGCTTCTACAGGTGATTTCAGGGAGAAGTTTGACAGGGCCTATTCTGAGAACTATTTTCTCCCGAACATTGCAAGCTGCATGCAGTCACTACACGTATGCGGTCACGATGGAACGACACGACTGTTATTTCAAATGTAAATTATAATCCGCTTTCAGACTGGCCACTATCTACTGGCCTTGAGCAGAAGCACCCCCTCATCGGTTAAAAAAACCACATCGGTCAGGAGTGTGTTCATTTTACTGATTTATTTTGAGATGGAAACCCAACACATGCATTTCCTGGGAAGTCAAGTTCCTACCAAAGGAGCCTGCATTGCTAGGAAAACTGCGCCCTCTCTTGGCCCAGCTCGGAGCTCATAACAAATCAAGACTGTGAAAACGAAGAAATGTTGAAAAGGATGAAAACGCACATTGCGTTAACCCGGAGTAACCATAGTAAACACATCCCGGGCATACCATGCCAGCAGTATATTTCATAACAAATCTTTTCCCTGTCACGCCTGAATGACAGTGTATTTGGAGTCAGTGAGTCAACGGTTCCCTGTCAGCAAAGCATCCCTGCTCCCATAACTGCATTATCCACCCCCCGCTACTCTCCTAGATATGACCGTGAGCGACCGGGCTCTGAGATGCAATTTAGGAGTTCCTGGAATTTGCATCCCTGGCCGAATTTAAAGCAGAGAGACGCTATAGCTCCTCGCGGCATCTGGGATGTAAGCGGGGGGGTGTGGAGATGGGAGGGGAGATTCGAGGAAAAGAAAACCGCGTCTCCGGGGAGTCTTCCGAAAGATGCGGTGATGCAGGTGACGAGAGGATGAGGCAGCGAGGAGAGGATGGAGTCGGGAGATGCGTTCTCTGAAATCGTAGGCGCCCGAGGAGAGAATACTTGTCACGAGAGAGAGAGGGGGGGGGGAAACCATCGAGCCGATGAGGGAAGCAGAAGTCGGCAGTATAATCACACACCTCCGGCGGCTTGGAAGGAAAACAGCGGCGGGAAGAAACCAGGCTGCTGGATTTCACTCAGTGATCCGATTATCATCACAGGCAGGGGACGCTCGGGCAGAAAGGAAGGAAATGACAAGCAGTCATTCCAATCTCGCGCGCGACAGACGGCGAATATTTTTGTCGACAGAGCCGTTTATGGCGAATGACTAAAACCGGGCCCCTTGCAGGGTTCCGAGAAAACAAAGGCCAGCTGGAGTCGGGGACCGGTCTGGTCGCGGCCTGGGTACAGGCCCCGAAAGCTGTCGATCACGGTGCGGTGAGCCGCCGTGAAATAGGCACTGACCGCCAGCGCACCGTGACAAGTCAATAAACGACCAATAATTTACTGTGTCAAGCAAAGGGATGACCGCACGTCGGAAACGACATATGGACCCTCGACTCATCTGAAGAGAGTCTGAAAACCAGCGGTAGAGCAGAGAAAAGACACGCACAACAACAGGCGCTCTACTGTGACAAATACGCCCTAATCTTCAAGAACAGAGAGAAAATGGTGCGCAAACGAAGTGCCAGCACGAACTAAATTGCCCACGTGACAAAGTCACCAGGAAGCATACACAGAACTCTCTGCCTTAAAATGCACTGGGTTTTTATCTGCTTAACTGAGTTCAAAAGCCCCGAGCTGAAATACGCATATACGGAGCAAGTTTAGCTAGCCATCATAGACAGGTTCATTAGTGAAGAGCAGTTAAAAAAGCTTTAAGGCGGTGGAAAAATTCAATTTATTAGAAAAAGGGAAAGTTAACCTCCTGAAAATATGTTATTTACCGATTAGGGCATATTTCTACTACTAGTCTGCGGGTACACACCGAACACCTGATGGTTAGCGCAGATTCGATGATTAATTTTATGCAAGACATCTACACCTTGACCTGCAGACTGTGACCATTCAGAGGCCGTGTACCTAACGCCATAGAGTCGACATCAATCCGCCCAATCAGAAGTGTCGATCTCTTTTGTTCTTTTGGAACACTGTCTCCGATTGGTCGTCATCGGGCTGGCATACACTTTGTAAGAAAGCATCTGTTAAGACCTTTGAATTCTCAGGCTACACGCCCACACCTTTATTTCAGCACTAGGGTCTGTTAATTAGGTTCCGCAGATGCCCTTCCTCGTGTGGCCCAAAATGCTTCAAATACTGAGGCTCACAACGCCAGGCCTGGAATCGTGCACAGTTTCTAATCCGTCGAAGAGCAGAAATCTCTATTAACATTCCTGCAGTGATTAAAGCCACATTACAACTGACCCCCTGTCTCCTTAGCCACGTGGTTCGATTTATGGACTGACCACCGATTCCAGATGGTCATGACTGCTACAATTATTAGGCCAAGATGAAAAACGCTGATGGACCGCTATGCCTTCGAATCTGAACAGCGGCAATTTCGTCAAGGCCTGAATCGGTGACGCCCGTGGGGGACGGGGCTAGACAGACGACAGAGAGGTCAGAGAGAGGAAGACAGGTTTGACCATGGTCCGACCAGAGCTTTACGTATGATTTGACCGATAATTGATACTCACTGGACCGAGATAGAGGGTCCAACCGATTTTTTTCATTCTTTTTGTAGAATATTAATTTTGACTCTTTTGGCCGCCCATACACATCAGCCCCCTACACAACGCACACTGAGAAAACATTTTTTACCAGAAGACTGCATCGCCTTGAGAGGCTTTGAGTGGTAGCCATCTTGCAGGACAATTCTTTTGTTTCACAGGGCAACCTCCACCCTGCATTCCCTGAGGAACACCAAGCACTGGCCTGCAAGATGGCAGCCATGTAATGCCCCTATACCCTTGGTAACATCTCCCAAGTAAAATGTGCCATACACACCAACGATATTAAACTAAAGATGGGAGCTCAGTTAATCATCTTACACTTCAATTTATGCCGCGGCCGGCACCGCGTTCCGGGGTAGTTGTCTTTAATTGAAATTAATAGTCAGCCTGACTTGTGGCGACTTTGAGGAAACCTCGAAGATACATTAACTATGAAGGAATGCAATAACTTGGGTACAACATGTGTGGTCCTCACATATACAGATCATAAGAATGTAATTTGGGTGTTATGTAAGAACTAACAACGTTTGAGTGATAGTCCACTCTAGGATGATCATCTCCAACAGCAGTCTGAAGTCTATTTCCATTTGAGCAGTAACTCATGATGAAAGTTTCGGGTCAAAATGTTAAACAAATTTCTTAAGAAATACACACTTGCGGGCCAAAAAGTCAGAGTTGGGACCCTTGGTCTTCATAAGCCCCCGCAATGGTGTCTTGCTAGGCATTCAAATCTTGCTTTGGTGAGTGGAGGGATTTTACGCCTCCAATAGAGAGTTTGCGTGGCTGCCATCTTGCAGACCAGTGCTTTTGTTCCACGGGGTATGCACAAAGGAGGTTGCCCTGTGGAACAAAAGAACTACCTTGCAAGATGGCTACCACGCAAAGCGTTGATAAAAATCGATTCAGGAAACTGTGCATTCTACTCCCACTAGCCGATACCAGATTTCATCCTTCCCCCGCCCTTTCTCGTCCAACAACTCCGCCCCGGGAGAGGTTAGTCACAGGCAAACCTCGGCTCCAAATCGAGCTGAGAATAAAGTTGTAGCCTTGGGCCATCAACGCATGCGCCTCGAGCACGAGGCAAGAGGGCGACACTACAGAGACAAAGGGACGGGCGATGCATCATCGGTGGATGCTTTCTGTCGTGTTAAGTAAGGAAATTGAAGGGTAAAAGTTCAAGACGAATCCCACAGAGCAGCGAGGGCAGGCGAGCGCGGTTGGTTTGGCGTCTGTGCACGGTTTAGTAACCAGCGACGAAGACTGAAGTGGCGTTGAAATGAACTGTGTAATAGAATCTTCAATGGAGAGGATTTGAGACGCGCGTCTTTGAGACACGGAAGGAGGAGGATGATTAACGCGTGTGGCCGCTGGCGATCGCCTTGACGACGATACAAGCAAAAAGGTCGTACAATGGCGACGGGGACCGGTGGAGCCAAACGCGCGGCTTGTGGCGGAAAGACCGTCTAGGGCGTTTGAAACGAGGGGCTGGCAGGGTTTGCAAAAAGACGGGGGGTCGCGGTGAGACAAGCGGGACCCGGGCAAGGCAGCCGGGCGGGCGGCACGGGGGGTGATGGAGCGGCACTTGGCGGCGGACTTGACCCCCCAGAGGCTGGGCTGTTTATGAAATGATAGGATGATGGGATTACAGTGGCCGGCTGGACGGAGGCAGGCTTGGGTTTTACGGAATGGAGAGGGAATGAACGAGCGATCAAACCGCGCGACTGGCCCGAGGGAAGAGTACTTCATCGCTGTTGAATTAAGGCAGACTATTGTTAGATATGGTTTCAAATAAGCTTACTGGCGACTGTGATAGTGAGTGAGAACTGGAGAAACACTCTTGATTTGGGCCCACACACTTCATAAAAAAACGTAGAAATTATGCTTCAAGTTGTTTTGACCAACTACAACAATTGGGAATTTTTACTAAAATACTTTAAAAGTATTGTTGCGTCGCATCAATAATGTTAATCGAATTACAATTGGGGCTTCATTTAACAATCGACCTTTCGTATCGGTGTATTTCTGTTGACCCTTTAGAAGAGGTGCACTCATCCTGGGTTGATTCCCAGCTATAATGCCGGCACCCACTGACACTCCAGGGTGGGGTGCATGAGGGATATCAAGTAGGGGTGAAGCGACTTGCCCAAATGGCGTAAGTTTAGGCAAGTTGTTGGATTCGAACCCTGGTCACACTCTGATCACGATTGTGTCAAGAAGATAGCTGAATGACCCCTCACTAGGCATCATTTGTGTACAGCCCAATTATTCATTTTTGTGTTTAGTTTCAGTTCAATCTATGATTCTGCTTTTCATAGCGAGGCTACAAAACACGGGAACAAATGAATGGACGTCTCTCCTGCTATAAATCAAATCAAGCTATTCGCCTTGCCAAAGGTTTTTTTTTTCACCGGACTCATTTTCAGAAAGTCAATGGATTCTGTCTATTATCGTCAGTATAGGGAGAGTTTAATCAGACTTGACATTGTAGCCTGTATTTGCAAGATTTAGCAAGAACCAATTCCGGGGCGCATTACGGCGGGTGCCGCAACGGTAAGTCCAACATCGATCACGATTATCAAATTTGGGCCGAAATTTGAAATCTGAGCAAACAGTTTCTGGTGTACTGTCGCATTCAATTATGTCTCGGGTCCCCGTGTATAAACAAAGAGACGGTAAATATAGACTGGGTTCTTGCTTTTTTTTTTTTTTTTTTTGGGTTCGAAAATCCGATGACTCCGATCATGCTCCAACGAATGGGTTCCGGGCAAAAGTCGGACAACGAAACCGCCTGGGGCGCTGGGCTCGCGTCAGATGCAATTCCGAAATCCATTGCGAGCTGTCGTCGGGGGTAACTGATATAATTCCGGTGAGTTATTACCGGATGTGGACCGCTTGATCATCTTGCGAGGGTAAATAACGAGGCACCGGTCGAGAAAAACAGGAAGATTTTGCGGTTTGGGGGAACTGGTCCGCTGAGCTTTCTGATGTTTTTTACGACTTGGTAAAAGGTATGGTACCGGTGCGGCGGCGTAGGCACCTGCCGCGATGAGCGCCGATTCCCCGGTGTCCAGTAGCGGGAGTGCGGAGGAAAGCTTGGAAAAAACACAAAGAACGCGGAGTCCGACTAACTGAGGATTGAGGCAGTCACTTGTCACCGCGGGATGAGGGGCTCCTGCGTTGACGGGGGCCCATCCTTCCGTCCGCGATCGCGCTGACGGAAAGGGTCAATTGCCAGCGACTGTTGAATGGCAGAGGCCAACCGACTGCGATAAACCCTTTTAGCCCGACGCCTATTAATAGATTTCAATTGCACAAGTGACATATTGGACGCAGCCGGCTAAGTGACTTTTCACGTGATACTGTTTCACCGTAAAAACCAACAACGCAGCCACTTTTAATGACGCCACGTAATTCTCCCACCTCGATCGAGTCTAGTTCCTGAACTTGCTGTCCGTATCTGAGTACTAACTTCTACAAATTAAACCTACCAGGCTATTCATTAACAATTACGTGGATTAAGTACATGCACACAAATTAATCAACGAGTGGCAAGTCTCTTCGCGCGAGTATTACAATTCATAACACACCATAAGACCGCTCTCTGAATAGACAGAGCCTCGAGTTTTAATTTTCAGACCAACAAAGTTATTGATGCTTTGGCGTACAAGACTATTTTAAGACCACATGATCTTAATGACGTACATATTTAGGAAGCCTCGTTTTCTGTTCACCAAAAAAACTTAAAACAATATAAAACACAAGATGGCCACCACCTGTGACACAAGTCAAAATAGACCAGACGAGTCAATGACCCCTCCTTGCCCTGTCCAAGTGTGGTACCATCAAAAGGGTCGGTTATGGATGACCGGATACCTTGCATTACCGATCGTACCAAAGTTGAGCGCACGCCATGCATGGAGTTGAGGGGTAACAGTCTAAATGGCCGTTGACTTCTGGTGATGGGTCGTTTGCCTGATCATCGGCTCGACCGGTTGATGCCCTCTGCGATTCGGCAGCGCAATCCAATAAGGACATCTGGGCTTTTTGGTTTGGTTCAAGGAAGCATCAAGAGGAAAGGGCGGGCTATGTGGTTACAGACTCTTGAAACGCGTTGTATGTACTGAGATTGTGCCTGAGACGCTCTGAATTTGTGCCCTGGACGTCTGCCAAGTAAACGTTTACTCTGCCATAGGCTTTGTTCGCCTATATTCTGCAAGATTTGACTGCCCAGAAAGTTACAATTGGACATTTTCGGGATGATAGACATGCAAAAGTTTAAATCCCCAACGACATTTCGGGTGTAATTTCTAGTGTTCTAAGTTAAACTCCTCGGCTGACGTTCATATATTGGATTTGGAGGACCGTGCCTCGGTAACTCGAGGGAGGCGAAGCCAACCGTGACGACTGAACTTCCCTTGCGATGATGAACTCCAAAGACCGCAGGGCAAAGAGCGGCCGTGCCCGTGGGCTAGAGATAGAGGGGTCAGTTTAGAAACTTGAAGAGGCATCTCGGAGATTGCAAGTGACAGGCAAAAGGAGGAGCAGGTTTCGCTCCCAGACTGCCCTCATTCACAACGACGTGTAATCTTTCGGAAGTCCAGAGCACATGCGCTATGCCCTGTCCCCAATGGCACGACCATTCTGGGCATCGTCGTCAAGTGGCAGCTCTCCATAGCTACACACGAAGGACAATCTGCATGTCGCTCAAACTTAGTCTGAATACTGACCACCCTAGGGTAGTCAAATTCTCTAAAACAAGGGGTCAAATAGACCAGTGATTAGGGAACTAACTGCTTTTATGCACACAACAAAGTCCAAAATCAAGCTTTGCAGAGACTTCCAATCTTATCCTCATTTCTGGAGATCCTCTTCCCATTGGCGCCAAGTAGACGTTTCTCGTATTCCAAAAATGAAGGGAAAGAATAATACAGAAGAAAGAAAGATGATCTAAAGATGATCTTGTACACAAGTCGTAAGGTCGTGCCATTTTGAACTTTTAAGAAAGTTACAAGAGGCGCCATTTTCTCCTGAGCTTCTGAAGATCCAGCCGCAACTCTGTAACTCTTTTCGAGCACGACTGGCTTCCCTGTCAGTTCTGACTGGCCCAGGGCTGGCCCTGGAATTGAAAATAAAGCAAAGATACCAAACAGAAAAGTTCCATCTGGTATGAGGTTCGTGCAAAGAGCGTTCGTGCATCATGGTGTAGGTGGATGCTCAACAGGTCATTGGCCTGCGCGGTTATTAAGAAGTTGCCCCGGGCCGCGTAAGGTGTTGCATCCTGCAACCACTTTCCATCAGAAACACTTACGATGAAATACGAAAGTGCCACGGGCAAGGACAATTAAAAAATGATCGGGATTGCAAACTTGACTTTCCACACCCGCGCCTTCAGTTGGCTGGCGTGTTGTGGGGCGGGCCTAGTTATAGAAACAAGGCATTCCAGATGAAATGCCCCTAGTTCAAACACTCAAACACGTTGATGTGGAAATGAAGAAATCAAGGTATGTGATCAGAAATCCCCAGCGCAGACGCCAAACCAAGGTCATGTTTGTTTCAAGTTATATCTAATAACAAAACTATTCAGTCTTTCGAATTTATGTATCAAGACTTCAGCACGATTCGATAAGCCTGGGACTGAATAAACAAGTGGGCTCCGGGTACATGAATGAAAACAAACCTACAATCAGGGTCTACAGTCTAAAGACAATTTTGTACGTTCTAGGCCTGCAATAATAGGGGCTTTGCGCGGTAACCATCTTGCATGGCAGTTCTATAGTTCCTCGGGGAAACCTTCTTTGTGCATACCCTGTTGGACAAAAGCACTGACCTGCAAGATGGCAGCCATGCAAACCCTGAAGCCCCATTATACCCGCACACTGATGGCACCTGCACTTGCGTTCAGTAATCAAACTTTGTACCTTCAGCCCAAGCATGGCCCAAGTGTTCGAACACCAAAACGAAAGCACAGAGATGAATTGCTTCACACTACGGGGTAAAGCATTGTGGTTCCCTTTGTTAAACTCTCCCACAATGCGGACACACTTTCGAGGATAGCTTTTAGACAAAAGATCCACATAACGCGGACAGGAAAAATCCTTTGTGTGCTCGGTGCCCCTGTCCTCCATATACCTTTACCATGATGTTGTCATGTTTGTCTTGTTCCCTGTAGACCCATTCGGCAATAGTAATACAACTTCACACACTAAAAAAAGGAACAGACTAGTTTTGTCCTTCCAGCCTCGGTTTGGTTACGTTGCTTTGAATGGTAGAAAAGCAAGACGGCTGCCCCACTGCAAAGCCGCACAGGCCCGCGACTGACAACTGTAACGACTCGGTGTTTAATTGCAGGAGCGGAAACACTAACCACGCAGGCTCAAATAAATTAGTGTTTTACACAGTAAATGCGCGTTCTTTGGTGTAAACACTGGAAACGCCTATCGTATTTCCTAGCTGATTTGGGGTCTATCTATGATCTACCTTACACTACCAACAAAATATACCTGAGATCCTGTTTGAAATTATTTATTTGCACAGGGAACGTGTATATTTGCGCGTACATAAACAGGCGTTATTTATTGGCGCATAAAACAAGTTGTCAAAGTCAGGCACGTTTCTGGTTCCATGGGCGGGCGTGTACGTGAATGGCTCTCGCGAACACGAGAATGGGGGGTATTCAAGAAAGAATGTAATCTGGAACATCTACCCCGACTACGTTTTTAACCCAACCGGGTAACATGAAATACATGTACCACTCTTGTCCGAGTTAATGCCCATGCCAGCATCCACAAAAGCCTAAATTTTGCGCCCTCCAAAATAATCGTTTTGCCCCTCCAACACTCCAAGGTCACTCCATTATCAAAAATCGATTTGGCTGGGCCCGTAAACATCCGAACTATAAGGCTGCGCACTTGGAATTGATTTCACCCGCGCTTGAAACCATTATCCACCTCGAGATAAATTATCACCGCTTGTAAAACACGCAAGGTTATCCACGGCTGGGCCGGTCGACCGCATGTTTTTTTGAAAAATTGCCAAGCCGCTGTCAACCTCGAGCGAGGATGGCGACTAGGCGTATCCAACGAGCCGGTTTTACTGCGCGAGAACCGTCGTCACCGTGGGGATGACAGGTGTCACAAAGCAGGCCCTGAGCGATGGCAAAAACACGAGACCCTGGGATTTCCAGGAACCAGGCGAGGGGAGGGTTATTCTACCAATCTGTTACACCGAGGTTTGAAGGCGTCGACCAGTGGTGCGGATGGAAATCGCGTGTCAGAAGAGCAATGTTTACCGGAGGCGGGTTGTTTTTGGCGCGATTTTTTTCAGGCATGTACTGTATAGCGCTTGTGTCGCAGTGTCCTTCGGCGGTGATAATTCAGTTTGTGGTCCACTTTCTGGGAAATTTCAAGAGGATTTGGTCAGTTTTTCTTTGCAAAGATGACATTTATGTTGCAACACTACTGCACTTTTGTCACTTTTGAGCCGTTTTCCTTGAAAGGTTTCAGCAATGGATTTTTTTGTAATATAAGCCTCCAAGATAAAAGTTCAAACGTTCTAAATGCTATATAGACGATGTCATCGTCATCATAAAGTTTTCTCGCACTGAACGCGGCTTGGAATGAAACAGAATTGCAAAAAACTTGGTGTGGTGACGTTGTAAAACCCGTTTCAAAGGAAGCGGCACGTAGTCTTTGGGAGCCCGCATGTCTGGCTTCGTCGCCAAAACTCTAGCAGGTTGAAGTGACTCAACTCACTAGCAACACAGGGAGGGGATTTTAACATCCCTCGAAAGACCGAAGCACGGTGATGACCGGCGACGGGCCCTTCACTAAGTTTCTTTGGGCTTCTCCCCCCGCGTTACCATAAACCCAGCTGATCAGGGATCAAAGGTTCAACTGCTAAGCCCAACGCCACATGTTTACATCACAGAAGAAACCAGCAAGCAGTGTCGTATATCAAAACCATGATTCATAAACACGGGATTATAAGGTACTTGATTGATTGCCCACTGTTCAAAAAATATTTGTACAATCTAAGGGGGTTGCCAGGCGACAGGTAATAAAAGAACAATTCTTGAAAGTTCTCGGCATTATATACTTCAGATGGTTAAAAGCCGGTGTCACCGACAAGTTAAGAAGGAAATTGACCCCCCCAAAAAAATTAAGCCTATTTGTTTTTCAAATGTCTTGTTTCGGATTATAGAGATGACTGCCGTCGCTCAAAATGTATCGAGATTTTAAACCATGTAAGTTTATTAACATGGTGTGATCCGTGTCTGCTCCAGTAATCACTTCAGTTATCACAGTGTTGAAATAACACCGTACAGGGTATTCTAAGGATCCCTTGGCCATATTACACGGTATTAAGTCAACACGATGTGTGTAATAAAGATTCAATTCCATTGTATTTTTTTTCAGAGAGGTCATACTTGTTGAGCCAGTGAATTAGTCCATGTATCACTCGCCCGGCGTTTGGCTTATTTTTTAGGACCGATACACCAGTCCCAGGAAACACTCCAATCAAAACCAATCCTCCTCGACCGTTCACCTCGGTCTAATTGAAACTTTCTGGTTTTGAGAGAGAGAGCACAAAATTGTGCAATCTGGCTTTAAAGGGACTGTATAGTGCAGCTTTGGTTAGGCTACATATCTCAAGTTCTTCCTCCTGAAATAATGTTTGATAATACTGCATGACGCAGGTACGTCAGCGATTTTTGTGAGGCATAGAGATTATGCCAAGGTAGTGATTCACGTCAAGTTGTGTCACAGTGACATGGGAAATGGTGGTAAGTGCCCTCCGTATAAGCGAGACAGAAGGTGTTGGAGAGAGACCTAGAAACTCCACATGTCGTACGTTTTTTGTTAGCAAAAACACAATTTTGTGAAAAATCAGATACTAACAACTACATGTCCGTGTACACGTATGTAAACATTGTACATTGCGCGTGCACGGTGAACGGGAATGCCGACGTTCCCATTATTACTACGAAATTCGGATGGAAAGAAACTTTTGGCACGGTCTCGCGGACTTCAAGGGTCGACTTAACACAAAATCTTTACTGAGTTTTTCGAGAGCACAGGTGTTCCGAGCCAACTCTGCCGAAGGGGGGCAGCATGGCGCTGATAAAGGCGCTCGGCGGTCAATCAAACGCCGTTTCGACATTTCCTGACAGCAGGTACCCGACCTTGGCACGCAGCCCCTTGATTGATGGTGACATGCCGCATCAGGTGGAGTTAACGCTGACGGCCGATGACGTGCTCTCCTCTTACACTGGGTAAACTACGCAGAAATTGGCAGGCCGCTCGGTGGGTCGTCGTGACACCCCAACAAGTTCAATTATTACTGACAACGCTTGGGCGTTTTGGGGGCGATCTTAAAGGGACTACAGAAGTCAAGGCCAACCCCTGTATATTGGTTCCTAGGAAACTACGAAGCAAGGAGCAAAATCACCTTTACATTGAGCTCCAAACGTTTCGGGTGTCAATAAACATTTCAACAGCACAGTGTGTTAGTGTGTTTCTCATTTGACTTGACTTTTGAATGATAAACACTATGGGATTTCAATTTAATACACTGGCTACATGATGTGGAAGCCTAACTCCACACAGAAAACATGGCTTAGGACTATTTCCTGCGAGAGAGATGTAATTAAACCTTTTTTTGCCAAGCTTAGTGCCTTCACTGATTCGTGTTGCACGTTCATTCTTGGGTTGCTTTGTATAACGGTATAATAACCATGATGCAATATACGAACTATACACAAAAAAACAGCGCTGGCATCACCCCCCCCCAAAAAAAAAATTAAGTATTTTCTATCTTCGATGGCAACATCCCAAGTAGGCAAACACGAACTCCGCGTCGACTTGAATCGAGTCTAGATTCTCCGGCATGCGCGGAAGGACAATCTTTTCTAATGACGTCACTGGATAATCAATACCACAAGGTGTACGAGGAGCCGTGATCGGGCCCAACAGTCATAAATCACAGCGTGAAATCAGCGGGGTCACGAGTGAGAGTCTACCCTTTAACATTGCAATATGATGGGTTGCACTCACCTCTCGACCTCTGAGCAGATCAGCAACAGTCGTAACTCCTCAGCGCCTGCCTGTCAATCATCCTGTCTGGCAGAGTTGAAAGTCGGATTTAATTCACCAAGCTGTTTAAAAAAGACGGGGGGAAAGGATTACGAAGAATCTACGGACAGCCTTCAGCAATTATGTGACATCGTCAGTTATTTTAGCAAGAAGCGTCTTGATGGGAAAATAAACTCAACACGCTGTCAATTTTTAAAGGCGGTGATTAATTTGGCCGGAGAAGGCTTTCCGTCCAACAAGACGGCCACTAGGGTTACCAATGTCCCAAAAGAGTTGAATGTACTTTGACAGGTGTATTGTAAGATACTGAAACAGTCATAAATCAATGATAATTTGCCGAGATAAGGAATTGAAATGATTAAATAATGTTTCCATGTCAAAATAAAACTTTCAATTCATATTATTTTTCTCCCTGGTTTATTTTTCAAATAAACATCTGTCAACTCACTTCAACTACGAAAAAACTGTTCTGTTATTGTTAATCACTTTCTGTTTTTTCCAGTTGCAAGAACGCACAGAGACAGTCGACGAGAGTACATGTGCGAATCCAAAGGGAGGCTCGGGGTCAACCACCCCACCCACCCCTCGCTCATTCCCTTTATTGATGGGGGAGGGGGGGACGTCTTAAGCCTAAAGGTTCGAAGACCCCCCCCCTAAAAGCACAAACCAGGTAGGGGTCTAGTCTGCCTTTACGATTAAGGACAAAACAAAGATAGATTCATCATCGGTGACAACTACATATCGTAATAAACCCCACCCCTACAACAAAAATTTCCTGACCCCCCCCCCCGTCATGGATCCGCCCCGGACCAATATCTAAACTTAAACAAGCAGCGAAATTTCTGACATCCGAGAATGAAATCCCGCCCTGGAAAGTCTTTGATCACTCTTCCGTTTCGTGTTAGTTGCTGTAGTGATGTCTAAGTAAGGGTGCGCCAAGATCATAAAAGATGTCCACGCGATGAAGGAAAGGAAGACGTTCTGTGGACTTACCCATGTCCACAGGACGTTTCCCCTTCTCTGAAAAATGTTTAAAGCATTATGGAGTCAGGCTTATCGGTCGTAAAAAGGAAGAGGAACCATTAAGGAAACACTTTCACAAAACTCAAGCTGAAAATCGCGTTCCCAGTTCAAGAAAAATGTTTTTTTTTACCTAGTTTTCTTAACTGCACGAACACGAAGGAATGTCCACATTTTAAGGTAAGTATTTGTGTGTGGAGGCGCGTGTCAAATTCTATGTTGGGGGGTCACCTTCTTTCTGTCGACATTTTGCCAGACCCGTGCCTTACCAAATTACTCCCAATCACCGATACTGTTCCTGTGTCTATCTTCTCCGAAACATCCATCTTCTACTGTGCACTGTATACGTATCAAAATTTCGAAAACCCAGTGCAAGTGCGGAATTCGGAAGTAAAACACCCATTTTTTCCATCTTAATATTTAAACCCCACATTTCAGAACTAGACAAAAACACAAACAGCACGCCACGAGAATTGAACAAACTCGCTCTTATAAAAAAATCCGCAATGCAAGAAACACTGCTTTGAATTTGATCCGTTATGACAAATATCGGACTAGGTCACTGACTGAGATTAATTATTTGCCACTGCGCGCTTGTCCACTTTTCGGTCAGTGCCCAGAAGAAACATTTCGGTTCCCTCCGAATGTGCGCCGGCCGGTCATTGACTTAGACTTAGAGGAATGTATGCTTGAGGGAAAGATGTGTTATTTAAAAAAGAACTCGATCCACATCACAAGTCACGTGGGATTTTTTGTATCTAATCGCGCGGGATCTGTGTATTTTTGAAGCGACACCCATGTGACTTTCTTTTATCAGCTGTAACCTATTTTTGCGTATAAACATACCTCGCATCCGCAAATATTTTGGATTGGAAAGAAACAGCCACCAGGACTTTTATCTGATAAAATGTAATCCTGTGGTCTGGGCACGTGTTGACTGATTGCAGAAGAGAAACCACTCGACGATTACTGAAACTACATGTAGTAGGAGTTAATCGGTTTCGAGACTCGCTTAAAAACAAGTGTCATTCCACCTCGGTAAAGTGCGTGCACCCTCTGTATGTGGACCCGATCCCAAAGAGCGAAGATCGCTTTGAATTTGGACTGTAACAACGTGAAGAGAACTTCTTCCAGTGTAGAGTAGAAGGGAAATATCCATCTCATCGATGGATTTAATTTCACTGGAATCCATACTTGTCCCCAGTTTCAATTGGAGCCAGGAGGAAGTGGACTTTCCCTTGGAATGGAGTACAATTTTCACTCTTTGAAATTGTGTGAGTAAAGCCGGGATTGGTTATATGTAATGGGACTGTTATTTTTCTGCAGATGAAGATTAGGCCTTGCCCTCAAGTTGAAATACCAGGAAGTATTGTTTCAACTGTGATCGGTGAAAATGCAAACGACAGAGAATACAGGAGCCGGATATTTTGGAGTCGGACCCAGGGACAGCAGTACTCTAAACCAAAGCAGCCCCTGTGAAACAGAGTCTATACATGAATTATACATGAGGTAAACAGACTGGCCAGTCAAGCCGCCTTGACAATCAACCACGCACTGTAATTTGCATATTCCTGGGGGTGCTCTACCAAATTTTAAACCGACCCTTGTAAACATAGCCCGATGCCCAATCATATCGCCTTTCATTTTAATTTGGCTCCAGGGGGTAAACAAAGCAGGCCCACTCTGGGCAACATTGGTCCCCCGGACAGACCAGATTGTTAAATATGGCATGGAGAAATCAGATTTTCGCACTCGCAATAGCCTAGAAAAAGTCTTCTTGTCACACGGGGAACGGACCGCAGATACTGAACAGACGTTCCATTAGACAGGTCAGAGCATGGACAGCATGACTTGCCACGTAGAAAACGGCTGTTTTTAAAGCAAAAGTTTTTTCCCTGTTCATAAAAGCCCTACAGGTTTTCCGAGCTCAAATTTCAGTAATATCATTACACATGTACATGTACAGTACATGTACATGTACAGAATTTGTGCATTTAAGTGAGCCACGTTTCAACACGCAGCAGTAGCCAATTATAAATCACGTCCCAAGCAATATGTGTCGATCCCGCGCACAATTTCACAAAGTCACGAGCTATAAAACCCGACTGCGACTTATGGCTGGTGACCGTTTTCTGCTGCGTCCAGATCACTCGTGTGTAATCTCAAGCCGCAGCCAAGTGATTTGGACACGTTAATATCTTCAGGGGACCAGTGGTCACGAGATACACAATGCATACGTAACATTTTGGTTGATAACCTGTCATTGCAAAGCAAACATCTCAATGTAATTGGCCCAGGAAATTTACTCTCGCTGAAAATGCCCTTTTTTATTTTTTTATTTCAATATAACACAAAACACAAATAAAATAGGCCTACAATAAACCAGCGAAAGCAATCTTGGAGAAAATTCAAAATACAAGGCCACACAAACACACACCATAAAGACATTGGAACAGGCAACCCTTACTAAGCTGAGGACTTAAAAAAAACAGATCAACTGTGAAAATAAGCAAGTGATCTGTTTCTAGCAGTAATGGCCTCCTTTGTTTTGAAATAAATAAAAACAAGCCTTATAGAACCAGACAAAAGAGGCAAACATTTGACACCAATGTGCCATCCTAATGCAAAATGACTCCCGTTTATAGACCTACCCTATTTGGGCGACGCGACCCTAAAGTCTTTCGGCAGGAAAAAACATAGGTGTAGTTTGAAGGTGGTGCAAAAATGGTTCAACGGACTTATCTATCCACGCAACACTACTAGCCTTGAAACTGTGTTGTTCACTCCATTCCAAACAAAATGCCATCCAACACACTACTGTTATCTTTTAACCAGTTATCATCTAGCTATACGCTCTGAGTCAGAATTTTAAAAAATGCCCACCTCCCACACAAAAAATCCTACCTACCCAAACTGTTTTCAGCTTCCATAAAATAGGAAGCAGTTCTTTTTATTATTGGCCGACGAAGTAACATTTTGTGCCGTTATAAAATCCGGATCCCAGATCTAACGAAATCATTGACACACTGAAATCAGTATTACTTCCTATTTGGCCTTCGTGTGAAAGTGCACGACTGTTTGCAGTGAATTGGGTTACAGTGCGTGCAGGGCTGTTTCAGAGTGGACAAACAGGATGTGAAACTTGTCCTTTTTTTATTTCACTTCTGGTGACGGTGGTTGTCAATAAACTCAAAGGCAGTTTCTTGAACATGAATATGAAGGAAGGGTGCATTTAAACGGGATTTTGCAGGGTGAACTCAGCATTTTCTAGACGGCACAAGTGACGAGATAATATAACTCTTCACAAAATTTCTGAGATAATGTACTTCTGACAAATGTAAATGATTTCATTTAGAGGGACAAACCGTGAAATATGTTCATGTTCAGAAACGAAAATGCTAACTTAGCATAAAAGATGTTTATTGCCGGTGCCTTGGAAGATGTCATTTGCTATTTATAATTCAGTTACAATGAATGCACTGAATGTTTAATTGTATATATTAGTCATATAAAGCCCTTGCCTTCCAAATCTGCCTCATCGGTAAGAATTTAATAACGGATTTTCTGAAGATGCATACACGTTGCACAAGGTGCTATTGTGTGAAAGATCAAGGAATAGTGGCAGAAAAAAGGGAAATGTTTTATTAGTATTGATGGACATTTCCTATTCCTGAATAAAATAAAGAATGAAGAGGGGGGGACGGAAGAAAAAACTTTGCACTGGCCGGGAATCGAACCCGGGCCTCCCGCGTGGCAGGCGAGAATTCTACCACTGAACCACCAGTGCTTCTTACACTAGCCACGTTTTTCAATAGTCATAAAGATATTACCAACTGAAATTTTCCCACCAATACCAAGATCTTTCAGAAAGCCTTCACTCACTTTAAGTGACGTAAGTTTTATTCTAATTAGGATTTCTGATCGATTGACACATGATACGCATGCACATACCTGATGAATACGTTTCTAAATCGTGCGTGACTTAGCGTGCCGGTATGTCACATTGGCAAATACTTTTAGCCTATTTAGTATTACTAATCGGCCTATGCCTTCTTGCATTTAACAGTGGAGAAGAGTTCCAAGTACGGACGCCAGGAATTATTCCCTACAGTGACTTTTTATAGCCGTCAGAGAGCAAAAACATGTCCAGAAAAGTCCAATTTAGGAGGGGAAAACCAAGTCGTTTGCGGACAATTTTTTAGACCGCAGTCCCATTGGGTTTGTGCACACGTTGTTAAGTGGCGTTCGTATGGAACTCTTCTCTGGCATTAAGCCAGCATTTTATTTGCAATACTCATTTAGTAAACGTCCAGGGGAGGAAACGTCCTCAAAATTAGAAAATAACAGCTAATAACAACAAGCCTAACCTGTGAGGGTTTTTGTGCTTCACTGAAATCCTTTATGTTTCGAGGAAACCGTCCAATACAAGGGCAAACCGGCTACAAATACGGTTCGGCGAAAGGGCACTGAATGAGGAAATTTCCGGGTCGTCTGAAGGACGCCACCTGTTGACAGTTCCGGGTTCAACATTATTTTGATGTTCGATTACGAAGAACACGGGTGACTTCAGTATTTCCAAATTCTTCGTAATTTTCCAATGTCATATCAGGGGCGTACAGGTTTCGAGTTGGGGGGAGGGCAGGCAAAATAGAATTTTCTTTCTGAAACGACTGTACGATTTAACTTTTTCCATCCCTGAGAATCGTCTTTTAAAAGAAGGCAATTTCTACAGTGTTGGCGATTTCAATTAAAACTTAGCAAACACAAACGAATGAAACAAAAGCATACCTGGCAACATGTACTTTGAAAATCCTCCCCTCCATCCCTCAGCCCCTCCCCCCGCCGAATACGTTATTGTGTCAAATCTTTTGTCTCTTTCATAATATTCATTTTCAGGGATAACTGATGATCGATTTCATTGTCAGAAAAAAAAACCAGAACTTCTAGCAACAAATTGTTTAAAACCACACGTTCAATTCAAGATGGCCGGTAATTGAATACAGTCTATCAAAGACTACGAGATACAAAACTTGATTTTAAAATTCTTTCGTTACTTCTAGATAAGTGTGAAAAGCCCCTTTTTATAGGAAGATTCCAGTCCTGTCTGGCCTAGTGTCATGAACTTGAACATGAATCCTCTGGTGTTGCGTGACCCATAGCACACCCCGGGTTCAGGAAGTACGCACAACTGCAACTAAAGTACATTATTGACTGGACCCCTACGCGGAATTAATCACAGAAATTTGAAACCGACGCAATCTCCTTGTTTGAATAACCGTTCTTTGCTTCCGCCAGGGCCGGCAGACTGGGTGATCCCAGCATCCCAACATCAACAAGAGTTTCCTGTGTCCTGTCAAGAACTCTGACGAAAACTGGTAAAAACATCCGATGTCAGTTACTCAATGCAGCTTTAAAATTAGCTGTTATGGAAGTGCCAATGAATACCTTTCATGAATGAAAGATATTACGTATACTCTTTGTTCTCTATAGCGATGAAAATATGAGATCAATGCCAGACATTTATTCCCCTTTGAGATCATTAATGGGAGGAAGTTTTCAAAATATAAGTTTATTCATAAGTGTCGCGGACTAATCTGTAACTTTCAGCAAAACGGGGGAGGGATCTAAGCAAAGGCGTGCCACGGTCAAGCGGGTGTAACGCTGTGATGCCTGCCCTGGGATATTTGGAAATTTGTGGTGATCTCTCTTAAGTAAGTGCGTTTCATAAGGTGCACCCCAATCAGTTACTCAGTAGCCGGCCACCCCAAGGGTGCTTTTCGATTGGCCTTGTTCTCGAGTCGGCCCTCTTTAATCAAATCCGAGGCTGGGCCTATTCCAGTACAAATTTTCCAAAAAAACTTAGTTATGTACGGAATGAAGATGGTGCATCCTTTTTTATAGTAGGTAACTCCAAAAAATGGATAAAACTCGTGTCAACTTTATTTCTCCAAATGAAAAAAATGAAAGCGAGGCTATACCTTTAAACGTATAATACCCAGCAAGAAATGAGACAGAGGGGTACCCCCGGCCCCCAACATGTCTAATCCCTATACACATTCCAGACTATTGTTACTTAACACATCCCCCAAGATGTCTGAAAGGAATCCCCCAGATTCCTGCGAGACAATGACCAACACAAAGCAGGGGGGGTTCTCTCCGTCTCATACCTTGCTGCATATGTAAACGTAAGGAAAATGGTCCGATAGACTGGTTCCCGTCGCGTACGTAGTCTCCAGACGTCCTTCGAACGTATAGTCTGGTTCCCTGCCCAAAGATTCCCTGACGATTCTTAGGTCTCAGGCATCTTAAAAATAAAAAAAATCATCAAAAAATCTGAGGTCAGGCATCATGTACGGATATAAATAGATATGACGCAAGGGTCAGGGATTGAGAGCCCGGGTGTTTTCGATTTCATCAGTGGCAACATCTCAAAAATGAGGCTTTTCCCATATCCAGTGGGCAGTACAGCAAGTGTATCCCCACTGAGAGCATGTTTCAGGCGCAAAGCCTGCATCGGTCGAAGAAAGAAAATTCTGCATTTCGCCTGGGATGTCGGCCAGGGCGACCTTCGATTTCAGTGTATAAAGGCAAATATTTGTGAGCTGCCATTAGGATAGGAGGGTTTACGTTCAACACCTGGCCTACCTACCTTACCGGGAATAACCGAACATCAATGGTACCATCCGAACATGCCGAATACAGACGGGACAACTTCGGAATATTCCGGCTATTTCCAGAAAACTGGAAACTGCCCCCACGCCCCCTGGATCCGCCTCCGATTATGGTCCAATGTTTTTTGCCGAACTGAATATAGGTTATGTATGTGCAAGGCACACTGGCCATGTAGCACGACCAGACCTGGCGACAGTTTATCAAAGAAAGGTTTCTATCCCAGTGCAGACCTAATGTTTTGCAAATATTTTTTAACTGAGTGGTTATTTTTGGCAGGCTTTGTATTAATTGTTCATGAATTGCCGACTGATTTTATTTTACATCTTTATAACAGAATGTTGGTTAGTTTGGAAACTTGCTGCACGGCAAAAAACAAACAAACAAATATGGCCGCCAAGCGACATTCCGGTGGCTTCAACCAATGAGGACCGTGAATTCTGGGGGCACAATCCCGAATGATCCTCCTGCGAATAAAACTCATTCACCGGCACCGAGCCCATTCACATAGCGAAACCGTCGACGGTTTACTGGACAATTACACTCCCGTGGAGCAAACGTGAATTGCTGTGACGCACACAATGAGTCTAAGCCATCAATATTAGTCTTGATGATGAAATATTTTTCCAAACTTAAAAAAAGACCTCTTTTGCAAAAAGGTACCAACAATGGCGCTTCTGACATCCGGCACCTAATTATCTTTCCGGCAAAAGCCTGAGAAATTACCACCAGTGAGATCCTCTTTGAAGTGGCGTAAATGCAGCCGATTTATCATCTGTTTCACAAGTGTTCGGGACAAGGTTAAGGCGATCTGTGCCAGGGTCAGCCCGCCGTGCGTCCAGGGGCGGTTATTTACGGCGTGTCGCCAATGGCAACGCCGGTGTAGGTCGTCTGCAGCGGAAGCGAGGTCGGGCGAGGAGCGAGGGGGCTCGAGAGCCGAACACCGCCATTGAGAATGAGGCCCTGGCATATCGGTGTATGTGTACATGCCTAAATAAGACCTGATTCGATAATTTGGATTTGGGAACGCCGATACACTCGTTCTCATCAATCATGCCATATTTTACTCTCACAATGCAGCGTTTGTCTGGCAGTTAAATTGATAAAGAGTGGATTAACCATTTGTGCGTTGCATAAGTACTGCCGACTGTCGCTCACGGAAAAATTACAAGCTGCCGAATAGCTACTCCTGTTTTTGAAGGAGGGGAATTAATGAGCTTAAATATTAATTTCACGATTGATGCAAGATTTTTTTTTCACTCGTTAATTCCACTTCTTACTTTTTATCCCTGCTCTCCTAAATTACACGAACCTCTTTGTGGTTTTTTTTGCATTATACTTTAAACATTAACGGAGGTCTGACCTACAGTAGAAATTCCGGCTTTCTCACAGCCTCCACAATTAATGATTTATGGAGTTATCTTTATTATCTTTAATTAACTGAGATGAATGGAAATAAACCAAACCAATCCAAGATGGGTTTTTTTCCGCGTGCTACTAATGTCACTGTGTTGCATGAATGCTTACAAGAATGCTTCAGAATCGGGGAATCTGCTTCAGATGAGAGATCGCCGCGTTGAATAGAACGTCTTTTGTTCCTGCGTGCGGTAAGTTGGCTCTGACGCGGCAAACATCAAAGCCACAGCGCGGCGTGCAACCGTTTAGGGGTTACCTGTGCGCGCTGTGGGGGTCACGTCGGCGTCTTTCATGAACGGCTAGATCACAAGGAACGACGCGGCGCTTGTCAATCATCGCTTTTACTCAATTGAGATCGAACTTCGGAGGGGGCTTGCGCGGTAAGTCCGGATGCATCACGAGCCAGCAGTAAATCCTGTTGTGAAGTTCTGTTTTGTGAATGACGATCGCCTTGGTAAGATAAACGGCGTCACTTACGGATGTTTCAATAGTAATACTTTTATTGCCTCTCTTTTTTTGGCATAGGTTTTGATAGGTGACGATGTTGATCTGTGAACCGCGGTAACCTGATATTTCCAAACCAATTATACCATCGGTCTGGCGTTCGGTTTCACAGAGAGAGGGGGGATCGGTTATGAAAACAAGTCTGTATTTATTAGAAGATGCTGATGTGCGCCTTGAGGATGGGATTGATCCTCCATCTAACGATCTGGGGGGCGGGGTTAAATCATGTTCTTTTTCTCTCTCAGACAAATGGCATTGGATGTCCACAACAGATACAAAAGTCGCATCCGTAATCTAGAGCTAGGTGTATTAGTAATCCTTGGAGACACGGAGATAATAGACCTATTAACCGTAGCTCTGGCAGGCCCGTTCTGGATGTGGCCAACTTAAGTTACAACCTCTCCGTACTGTTCACGTGAAAGACACAGTCCCCAGTTGAAGCCTACCCAATTAAGTTGGAGCCACTCCCTCCATCCACCACAGACCCTGACACGTCCACTGAGGCCCCATCTACTTCCTTGATGCATAACTCAAAAGCTTCTGTTCAATAGTCATACACAAACACTAATGAGGAAGTTTTGTCACTAGCTGCTTCTCCAAAAAGTGCCAGCCACATGCCTTAAAGTGTAGCTGAAATGAAATTATTTCCCTATTGCTTTTTTTCCTGAAACTGTTTACCCTTCCTCAATGCACGAAAACTTTCAGTCCCACTTTGTTAATGCGTTGAAAAATGTACTTTTTCATTTAAAATTATCCGTGCTTTCCTGGACAACTGAGGGCGCTGTTGCGATGTCATCCAGGAAAGACATAGTTCAGTGCATGGGCGAACCCAGAAATTCCTCACTGAAAACATGTCTCAGACAGGGTCGACAGGTTCATATGCAACGATGAACCACAGGAGAGAATATTAAGTCGTGGAGTTCTCTGTCTTCAAACCAATATAATAACTTCGAGGCTTCCTTCCTGGGATGACATCTCAAATTGAAAATGAGTAGGTGTATTTCGAGGGTTTCTTTAATTCTAAAACAATTCCATTGCAGCTTCCCTTTATGTATACGCACGCCGTTTGGCCAAAGCATGTGGTGCTCAAATCAAAATCCCGACAAGGAGTAAACTAGACTCGTTAACCATCGACAATCGTATATCCTTCGTATCGAAACTACTTGCATGCTATATCCAACTTTTCTGCTCGCAAAAACCAGAAGTAGGCCTAGGCCTATTGTTCAAAATTTTTTCCTGTTTCCAAAATGTCTCCGCGCTATTTTAATTTTTCTTTCGCAATTTCACCGGTCAAACCGCAAAACGACAGCAGAACTGTTTCAAAGAAACATGAACAGGTGTCGAATTACAAAGCAATCTGCCGCGAGATTTAACTGGAACGGGCCCCCAAAGTGCAGCGCCGTCCAAACAAAAGTCGGCTCAACAAAAGTCACGCGAACCCCGCTTGAACTTTGACAATTTGGCCACCGTTTTTCCCCCCTCCAGTCTGTACTTTTGTGGTGCACCGGCGGCGAAGCTCCTGTCGCCTGCCACCGGCCAAAAATATACACAGTTCTGGGGAAACATCCTGGGTCGAATGCCGCATCCAGGCCCACATCGAAAGCGTCTGACCTTCCCTTCCTTATCCAGTTTCATGGCATAAAGTGCAGACTGTGGTTTTCTTGTACTTCCTTGTTCTCGGTGTAAAATAACTTTCCTGGTCTGAATAGTGGTCACCAGACATTGACATACTTAGCAGACGAT
Source organism: Acanthaster planci (assembly GCF_054643075.1). Classification (NCBI taxonomy): domain Eukaryota; kingdom Metazoa; phylum Echinodermata; class Asteroidea; order Valvatida; family Acanthasteridae; genus Acanthaster; species Acanthaster planci. The sequence continues at coordinate 11,347,436 of NC_141794.1, read as the reverse complement.
CAGTATTTATTGGAAATTAATGGCATCCATTCGGTCGTTATGACTTCGTTTATTTTAGTAGTAATTTAATTTTTTGCTGGGAAAACGTCCATTTTTTCCCCAACACTTGCACTGTATAGGACAAGCGTCAATGTTTTAACGCCTTTAAACGCCTTCCTGGAACACTTTATGAACGTGTTGCGGTGTTAATAACCTAACCACGTCGTGATGTTTATTTTTTTAAACAAAGTTGTGTTGATGTGTCAGTCAATTTTGACATTTGGATGTTTATAACAAGACACAAAAACACGTTCATCAGACGGCAATATCTTCTGAACTCCGAAACACGTTCATTTCCAAAACACGTATGTTTCACTCCCGTACGACGTGTGGAAATTAACGACTTCGACCGTGCGCGGCGGTTACTTGACCAGACCCTCGTGAACCATACACAATTGTCCTTAGCAACTCGCCAATCCTCTGTTGAGCGTTCTCGTTTTGAAGACTTCTTTGCACAAAGTTAACAAACGATAACATTGAAACTCTTTATATGTGCTTTAGATGGCTTAAACTGCACAAAACACTTCAGAATCATGAAAAGAAATGCTACATGAATACGAAATTTAGCCTGAAAGTGGTTGCTAAGATGATAAAATATTTCCATTTTCAAGCGATCTCTTGGTCTTTTTTTTCTACTAAATTTTGGAAGTTTTCCCCAAACAACGAGACACTGTATACGACAGGCCAGAATCTCAACTACACAATATTTTCATGAGTTATTTTAGCCACTTCTGCGCAGCGCGATCGACATGTTTTTCATGCGCAAAACCGATGCAGCCTAGCCAAGTACCGCGCACGGTACACTGCGTCCAACGGCCCTGTTCCACGCGTGCTGAAGGATACGTGCATGTACTGTACATGTACATGTACAATGTACAGTACATGGAAATTATGCGTCGGTACAGTGTACATGCATGTAGGCCTACATGTAACAGTGGGGATATGTACCCTGATTTTCAGCATTTCGCGGCAATGACAGATAGACCTTGATTTTTAATAATAAACTTCATGTTAACTTACTGTACTTTTCTGTCCGTCTTGCAATCCCGAGTCACTGCATTCTTACGCTCGCAAGGCCGTAATATTAAGCGGGATAAACGGAATCGGTGCTGAGTTAGGTCAATATGCAAACGCGTCCGGTCGGGAAGAGATAAAAATCTACCGTCAGCAAATTTAAAACCTTCACTCCTTTCTCCACCACAGCCCACTTTTGAAAACGTCAGGAAAACTTGGAATTCTTTGTTTCGTGCCTTCAAAAATTGCACCAACACGTAAACAAACTATCGCTTACGAAAAGAGCTTTTCACAAAAATCACTAGTTTTGCCCACTCTGGTACTAATTCTTGATTTTATTTTTTACAAAACACGTTAGGAAAACGCCTTATCTTACCCCGGAAATATTTTTGGGCAAGTATTTTTTATTTCCAAAAAGTGAATATAAGACGTAAATTTCATGAAATGAAACAGCCGCTTGCCTGGCACGTGGCCCTAATTACGTATGCAAATGACCCGAAAAATGGGACATGCACAGTTAATAATTTCCCTCTGAAATATACGTGAGAAGGCGTGGAATCATGTTACACGTATAATTACAGCTCACGCGAAGACGCGTTTATAGTGGGCGTTGTTGGTTTTTACAGTTGTATGATCGTAGAGGAAGCCGGTAAATCATAGATTGACAGCCTGCGGACCAGTTGCGTAATACGTCCTTTGGAGAAGTGCCCCTCCCGGACATGTTGCCCTTTTTAGGTAAATATGAACGCTGGCGTTTTACAAACAGTACCACCTTCGTGGATAGAAACCTTTGGGGAAAAAAACCGACAACTTTGATCTCCATGGATCCAAGTTCTGCATAGCCACCTTCCCCACTCCCTAAATTGGGGCGTAGTTAATACAGCGAATCTTTCGCATTGGTTCAAACCAATTTAGTCGTGCTTCCTGGTGATAAATACCGCCCCCAACCCTCCTTATAATAGTTTCAGGCCTTGAATTTTGAATTAGATACGATCGGAGGGATCTGTGAACTTTTACACTCGAAAAGTAATTGAACTGGTAGTACCGACGTCATAATTATCGGCATTTTTCAAAGAGATCTCGATAGAGATGTATGTTACCGGCAGTATTCCGGTGGTGGGGTCCCACGTGCCGATGGGAGCCACTTGAACAAACAACCACTCGACACCCGGGACAGCTTGAAAGCCAGCCGCCGCAACTTTGGTCGGACCGCCCCGGCGCACCCTCCGCCAAAAGCCCGCTCCTCTCTCATGTGCCGCGCTATGTTTTCGATTCTTGAAGTGCCGGCGTGTTCTGATGTTTATAAGACTTCCGATACCCGCCCCGACCGCGGCGGAATGCATTCGGTTTTTTGACCTGAAGTTCGATACCCGTCGGATTTTTTTCAACATCATTTTGATCAGGTTTAAAGGTGATCAAAACAAACTTGTCATGGTTGGAAAATATAATTGGCAAACCATAAACATTTTTAAAGATACTCAAACACAATTATTCTGAAGAATTTCAAGGGCAGAAAAATAATGTTTGCGGATCCAAATAAGGCACCGTGTGTGCCCGTGAATCATACGCGGATACCTGGCAATCTCGGGTTGGCAATTGAGTTTTTTAATGCAATCTCATTTTGTTCACAAATCACTTTGAACGTATTCGAAAAGGTTTACGTAACCGTGCGTTTCAGAAACAAGCCACGAAGCCTTTTCTCAAACGTAAATCAAGATAGTTGTGGGGTTTATAGTAATGGCGACAGATCCACCCTTCCCAAGACATACAACAAATTAAGAGTCTATTTAGACGTGGTACCCTGAACACTATTCAAACCAGTTAGCATTACATCACTTTCCTTAATGGCAATCTATTTTTTCCGAACACATTGTTTACTCTTTGAACTCAAACGATCAGTAAGCTGTCGCCACATGGCCAATTAAATAGGCATGGCATAACCCACATAGGTATACCTGGACCTTTTCCCTTTGTTTGACCACGTGATCAGTTCGACCAATTAGAGAGGATAGGTTCCCAGGTCCTCCTCTCTCGTGATGACTAATTTTAGAAAATGACATCATTGTCTGTTTACTCAAATATTGCGGTTAATGTGTTTACGCCGTTTTGGCGCAAGCACACCTGGTAAGATAGGGTGTATGGTTAGGGAGAAAAGCAATCATATTGTTTGCATTTTGGGGTATACCAGATACAACAAAGAAACAAAGTTTAAACTTGGTTCAGGCAAAACAGAAGTTGTGACCGCGCACGTGATAAAATCACGCTGTGCGTATCATGTCACTTGTTTACTACATCCGAAAGAACCCAGTAGGAGTGAATAAATATTTTCGAAGTTTCAGAGTAACTTCTGAGAAAGAGAAACAAGTCGAATAGAAAAATGAGTAAGATGGGTGTGAATCATTTTCGGTCATGCCTTTAAACTATGAAAGGCTGAAAAGTACGAGCAGCGCTTTCAGTATCAATACACAATCAATAAATGGGTCTCACGAGTTTTCTTCAAATTATCCCAGGCTAAAGATAGGCTTATTGTCGTCAAAATACTGTATATTGAAATTCGTCTCTGTGAAAAGTTCCCCTCATTAGCAGATAGATGCAGATCCAGCAATGTTCCCAGTTGTACATGAGTCATAATTGTCTGCCTTTGGCAAAAAATAGCATCCCGCTTAAAGTCGACGAGACCACGCCCACCGAAAAAGACCGCGTAATCCAGACAAGATTATTGGACAGTCAAAAGCGATCCGTTGCCAGACAAAGAGAGTAAGCTGTAGATTCCTGATGTATGACCAGCGCTGCAGTGTATGGAAACACTGCCAGTATGTTTGGCAAAGCATTACTCATATGAAAATAATGGACAAAATGAAGTCACGGGATAAGTATGTGCGTACCTGGATGTTAACCGCAACGCGCTTTACAGGGGCGATGCGCGGCAACACGTGTTCCGCTGCGGTAATTTTATTCATTGGAGTGTGAAGGCACCGCAAGACGACTGCGTGCGTCATCGCCAAATCCTCTATAATTAAGATCAATCGATTTCATTATCTGGTTTATACTTTCAAGCTGTCCAAATATTGTTTCACGATAGTGGGGGGTTCAAAATTGAGAATTCTGTCAATGTCAGCGACATTTTGCTGTCTTCCAAAACTAATCTCGAGCCTCATGCCGGGGGCAAATCGATTTAAGTCTCCTGACGTCAGGTGTTGATTGTGTATCTTTGGCTATTTCTAAATTCCTCTAATTAAGGACTTCTAATTTTTAGGTAATCAAAATAAGGTATATTAAAGCACAGAAGCAAGTTTCCATTTCAGTTCACGACGTGATAAACGGGGGAGAAAAAAATAATGGTCTCGACAAAGTGCGCCCTCACTATGTGAACGTTGTTAAGGAAAAAAGTCGTTCTATACTCCCCGAAGAAAAGTGGGGCGGGGATAGTTAAAGTTAATAGTTATAGCTGATAGTTAAAGGTAAAGATTTAGCTTTCTGTCTGAAAGTAGTTCTACATGTTAACGATTTACTTTTCACTGAAGTCACGGTTTAACTCTATGTCGCGGGGTCTATCCCAGATTAGGGAAAGCCCGATGATGTAATTCCCTACCGGTTCGATCAACTCGACAAAATAAAAAAACAATAGTCATTCAAGATTTAGGTTAATGTACAGTTCGAATTAAACGGGAACTTTAATTCTGGTCACTCGCACGATCTCCAACTGGAAATTGAAGTGGAGAAATGTGAATCAGGAATACAATCAATGACAAAACACACCAATGAAAATACACAGAATTTACAATGATTTATATAAAAATAAAAAAAAGGATAGGGTGATAGTGGCTGCGTCTCCTTCGGTCTCGTCTGGGTCTTGCTTCCGCTTGGACGATGACCGCGCTCAGTTACGTCCGCGAACCCGTGATCAGAAAGTCCACAACAGACCAAAAGTTCAAAGTTCTCGAATGTATTGAAGCGAATGAGGATCCCGGGGACGTCCAAGGAACGTACCAGCAGGCGGCAAGGGGAAACTTCAAGGAAAACAGCAACCGTCGGGAAGGGGGTGAAATCACTGCAACGGGGGATCAGAGCAGTGATCAACACAACGCAACAGCTCCAAAAGGGGTCGCCAGGTCTCACCTCGGCAATCGGCAGGGGGACCTGTGCCAGAGAAATGATGGGTACAGCAAAATAATGCAAATTCGACAGCGACAATTCCAATCCAACAACGGAGAGCGGTGTGCTCTACCCCAGGCAAGGAGTGGAATGCCGCTCCCGCACTCGACCAACCCATATCACTCCTGGCCAGGCTGTTGCCCCCCACATTGTTTTAGATAACACACAGGACCATGCCTGACCCAAGGCAACACCAAGATGGATGTCTTGGGAAATTTGAGGAGACAGACTGACCTCCCCTACAAAATAGACTTACACTAGTCATTCACAAATTAGCAAAAAAACAAAACATGGCAAATTTGGGGGGGTATGACACTCTCCCCTTTTTAAATCATGTCGTCCCGACATGACATCTCAATCTATCAAAGGAATAATCATATATGCATAAAACAAGATTGGACCATGGAGAGAAACTGTTTACGCACAGCCATTTGCTCTTCCAGCAGTTTGGTGCTCGATTTACCCACTCGACCATACCCGAAGCGGTTCGGTGGCTGCCTTCGACGGACTGGATATCGGCCTCTTCGCTCTGGGGTAATAGCGGTAGAGTCGTCTGCTGTCGATTCGTCTGAGGATAGAGATTCAGGACTAAAAGAGGCCTCTGCTGAGGGAACAGGGCTGATAACGGGTTCAGGTGGGTCCTCTGCAGCAACATCCTGGAGGGGCATAGATGTAGAACTCGGTGGAAAGTCTACCTCTTCAGCTTCGGACAGCGACGGATCTGGCACTGGTTCCGCTGGATAGAACTCCGGCGCCTCTGGATTCAACTGTCCACATGCTGATTCCCTGTCACTGGTGCTACTGCGTCCACTCCTCGGAGCCGGTATAGGGCGAGTCCTCCTTTCAATAGTCACCATTGGAGTGGATGACTCAGACTCGCTGTCGTTGGGGCGAGGCACGTCATTCGTTTTCGCTGTGATGGGAGCATCTTTACGTCTAGGAGAGCGGCGTGGTGCAGCCTTCGGAGGAGGACGCGGTGGAGCGACCTGCACTTTTGGTTGGGCGTCGGGAAGATGCCCGCAGGGTAGCAGCATGTTCCGATGCAGGGTTCTATCCGGCCCACCATCTCCGGGCCGCACCACATACACCGGCATATCATCGGCGATTCTCCTGACGACATGGTAGGCGGTCGTTGTCCATCTGTCGGCCAGCTTATGCTTGCCAGCGAGGCCCACGTTCCTCACAAGAACTCGGTCGCCGACTTCAAGGGCTTGATCGCGAACCCTCCTGCCATACCGTTCCTTATCATAGTTTGCAGCCTTGGCCGCTTGTGCAGCGGCCACGTCATATGCACGTCTCAAACGCTCCTTCAAGTCCTGGACATACTTGTGATGGGGAACTGCATCCTTGGGTGGGGTGTTGATGCCAAACTGCAAATCGATTGGTAGACGGGGCTCACGGCCGAACATCAGGGAATAAGGTGACACCCCCGTGGCGCTGTTCCTCGTGCAATTGTAGGCGTGGACCAGGGGGCGCACATGAAGTCTCCAATTCTCCTTCTTCTCTGCATCCAGGGTCCCGAGCATGCTGATAAGGGTCTGGTTGAATCTCTCAACCTGCCCGTTTCCCTGAGGATGGTAGGGTGTGGTTCGAGACTTCCTAATGCCAGCCAGTTGGCACAGCTCTCTTATCAATCCAGCCTCGAAGTCGCGACCCTGGTCGGAGTGGAGGCGCTCTGGAAAGCCGTAATGGATGAAAAACTCTTCCCACAACACCTTTGCAACCGTCTTGGCCTTCTGGTCCCTCGTCGGAAACGCCTGAGCATACCTTGTAAAATGGTCGGTAATAACAAGAATGCTCGTAGTGTTCTTGTTATCAGGCTCGAGAGAGAGGAAGTCTATACAGACGAGCTCCATTGGGTGGGTGGAGCGGATGGAGACCAAGGGTGCTCGTCTTGTCACCTTTTGCTTCCGCCGAAGACACCGCGGACACATTTGGCATAGCTTCTCGATGTCTTCGGCCATTCGGGGCCAGTAGAAACGTGCCCGGGCCAGGTCGAGGGTCCTCTCACAGCCCAGGTGCCCCACCTGGTCGTGCACACCATCGAACGCAATATACCGCTGGCTATGGGGAAGAACCAACTGCCACCTAGGTAACTCCTCCTGACCTATACTTTCACGGTGGAGAACCCCATCTCTCAGCACCAGATGCTTCCACTGCCGCAGATAGATTTTTATGCCATCTGACAACGCAGACCGTTCCTCTGCTGGTGGTAGTTTCCCATCCCGGAGACAGTTGACCACAAATCTTATTTCTGGGTCCCCGTTCTGCAAGCCGACCCAATCCTCGGTAGTCAGCCCGGGAATAGCGTCGCACCCTGGTTGTTCATTATTTGAAAGATCGTCATGTACAGCACTTGCGCTGTCTGTAATGGTCTCCAACAGAGTGCAGACAGGGACTTGGTCATCACTCTGTACATGCGCTTCAGCAACTTGCTGACAAAGGCTGGCCACAGTCGTTTCATCTAGATTCACGCCAACGTTCCCAAGTACCCTATCACGCAATCTCTGGATTTGTTCATCATGATCGATGGACTCCTCGTCTTGGGGCACAACATCATGTGGGCGCCTGGAAAGACCATCAGCATCGGCATTCCTTGAGCCCGGCCGATATTGGATACTGAAGTGATAGTTGGCGAGGGCAGCCAACCACCGCTGCCCAGTCGCGTCGAGCTTGGCAGATGTCAAAATGTACGTCAGCGGATTATTGTCTGTCAAAACCTTGAAGCTACCACCATACAAATAATCATGGAACTTCTCAGTTACCGACCACTTTAACGCCAAGAACTCGAGCTTGTGGGCAGGGTAGTTGGCCTCACTTCGTGACAGACCTCTGCTGGCGTAGGCAATGACCCTCATCCTTCCCCCCCGCTCCTGATAAAGCGCTGCCCCAAGGCCGGTGGTGCTGGCGTCTGTGTGAAGCAGGAAGGGGGAATTGTAGTCAACGAACCCCAGGACCGGTGCAGATGTCAACTTCTCAATTAGGGTATCAAAGGCATGCTGGCAGTGTGGCGTCCACAGGGCTCCGAAGGGTTCAGTGGCACTCCTGTAATTGCTCTTCTGCTTCCTCCCTTTTTTGAATCTCTTCTTGGTGAGGTCACAACCAGCGGTCAATTGGTTAAGGGGCCTGGCAATGGACGAATAGTTGGCCACAAACCTCCGGTAATAGCCCGTAAACCCCAAGAAGGACTTCAGTTCGCGGGCATTAGTTGGAATCGGCCACGACGCCACTGCCTTGATCTTGTCGGGATCGGTGCTGACTCCATCTCTCGACACCACGTGGCCTAGACACTTTACAGCTGTCTGGAAAAACTGGCATTTTGCAGGGTTCAGCTTGAGACCAAACTCCTGCAAACGATCAAGGACTCCCATCAGCTTCTGCTCGTGTTCTTCCTGAGTTTTGGAGAAGATAAGAAGATCATCCAGGTAAACCATTACATTCATCAGGTTCAGATCCCCAACACACTTCTCCATAAGCCTCTGGAAAGTCGCCGGGGCATTTGTGATTCCTTGTGGCATCCGGTTGAACTCGTAAAACCCTAGGGGGCACCAAAAGGCCGTCTTGGACTTGTCAGTTTCCTCCAGCTCTATCTGGTAATACCCTGACTTGAGGTCCAGGCACGTGAACCACTTGGCGCCATTTAGCGCATGGAGGGTTTCCTCAATCTTGGGTACGTTGTATTGGTCTCTGATGGTCCTCGAGTTCAACTTGCGGTAGTCGATGCACAACCTCACGTCGCCATTCTTCTTCCGAACGACCACAATGGGCGATGCAAATTGGCTCTCGGAAGGCCGAATGATGTTCTTTTCCATCAACTCTCCCAGGTGTCGCCTAACATCCAAATAGTCTGCTGGGGCAATATTTCTAGCCCTCACTCGGAAGGGGGAATCATCCGTCAGGTTGATGTGGTGCTTGATAGCTGTTGTGCAACCAATATCAAGGTCACCTCGGGAAAATACAGGCGATTTCGATTGGAGCTTCTGAATGATCCTCTCCCTCGCGTCGTCCGGAAGGGGTGATCCATCAAAGTTAAACTTAAGTGGTGGTCCCTCCGGAACTTCAACACTCCTACAAGCAGCCTGTTGTCCTGGTAGCATAGTAGCCCCATCCGACTTCACTTGGTTCATTGAGTGAACCGCCTCCACTACATAAGCGCGAGCAATGGTCACACCTTCTGGGAGAGTTATGTCGTGTTGGGACTCATTTGACACCATCACCCTTACTTTGTCCTCTGACTTTGGCAGATAACTGTCTACTAACCGTTGTACAATTAGGCCACCTGGGGAGAAACAATCTTCATCTGCCTCAACCATCACAAGTGTCTCAGCCCCAAATGTCGCTCCAATCGAACCTTGTAACTCTACACAGGTGCCCTGTTTTAATTTCACAGGACTGAGAAGACGCACATCCGATACTCTACCATCTGGTTCTGTCGCCGTAGTGTAAGCCTCCATCTGCATATAGGCCGCGGCCCAAGCACTGTGAACCCTTAACTTCTGGAGGAAGTTTGGTCCAGCTTCCCGCTTGCAGCTGTCCAGCAGCCTCCTAACGATACTGGTGTTTGTTCCCAGGAGGAGAGGGGCACGATTGTTGCCATCTCGACTTGGGGTAACAAGTGCCAGAGTAGTTGTCTCCATATCTACCCCAGCAGTCTCCTTTGTAAATCGTATGGTCATCTCTATATACCCAAGGTATGGCACTGATTTCCCACTCGCTCCCACTACAAAGAGATTGGTGAGGGGCTGAAGTGGGTGATGGGGAAGATGGGTCCTGTAAAAGGACTCCGCAATGCACGTAACCTGGGATCCAGTGTCCATAAGGCACGGAACATGATTACCCTCTACCTCAGCAGTAACGATGGACGGGTTGCCCACCAAGTCACTAGGTAGCCCTTGGAAGGGGCTACTGCTCATGCTGAGGCAGGGAGTACACTTCTGCGACGAATCTTGCCTTATGGGACTTTGTGAAGACTTGGCCGCTGGTCGTCCCGCTACTGGCGGCCGCTGTCGTTTCCCGAACTGGCTGGGGGCTGGCAGCGCGCGACCATCTGCTGCTGGACACGCTCTGCATCTCGAGGATTAGTACATCCCTCCATTCGGTGGCCAGTTTGCCCGCAATTGAAGCAAACCATGGGACGTCTGACTCGTGGTGCTCGCGCAGACTGTCGAGGAGCAGCTCTGGGAACGGATGAAGTTGGTACCATAGGAGTCATCATCTGTTGTTTAAGTTGAGCAACAACCTCCTCCAACTGCTTTATCCGGTCGTTCTCGTCGCTCACTGCAGCTGACTGAGCCATCAGGGTGGCCTTCTTGGCTGTTGGTGCCTCTTTTTTCTCTGATCTTCTCCGCCTGTCCTTGTCCATGACGCGTTGTTCCTCCTGCCGGATCTCACGCAACAGGTCAACAAAGGAGGGAGGAGTTGTGCGTCTCTTGAGATCCAACTTCAGCAGTAGCTCTTCGTTATACAGGCAACCACGGCAAAACTGCTGCACTCTCACATTGTCGGCGCGCTCAGGGTTGACTCCTCCGCCATCCAAAACCCGTGTGAGAATAACTTGCAACCGTCCAAGATAGGCTGACGCTGCCTCACCCTCTTGTTGGTAGCACTCACTAAACATCAGAAATAGCTCATCTCCATCTGCAGTCGTCCCATAAGCATTCTCCAGGCCGCTCAGGCAGTCCTCAGCTGTTGCGGACGTTCCCAAAGCCCACACGATGTTGCTGGCAGGCGGGAGTAGGGATTCAACTATACGACTGAGTTTCTCTGTTGCCGAGAGGCTGTCATCGTCGAGAAGAAGGCGTGCGGGCCTCTTCCAGCTCTCATAGTCAAACTCACCACTGGGTACGGGGAGCTTGCCTGAGAATAGCCGAAGCCGTCTGCGATGCGAAGAAGACATGATGTGTTTCACTGTAGTCGGCTCAGCCGCGGGGGGCATGGCCGACTGGGCTTGGGGCAATTCGAGATCAGTAAGGGATTTCCCATGTTCCTCTAGGAATTTATCTAACGCTTCCTTAAAACCACTTGTTTCGCCTTTTTCTTCGGTGTCAGACATGGTAAAATGCGACAAATCTCACAGTATTATGACAAGGAAAATACAACTGGGTAATACGATGGAAACAATAGGATAGTACAACTGTAACTACAACCTGCAATTGCGAGTCAACGTGAACTGTGATGGCTAAAAAACGCAAATTAGCTATATAACACCTAAATCCGGGTGGTGCCTCCAATTTTGTCGCGGGGTCTATCCCAGATTAGGGAAAGCCCGATGATGTAATTCCCTACCGGTTCGATCAACTCGACAAAATAAAAAAACAATAGTCATTCAAGATTTAGGTTAATGTACAGTTCGAATTAAACGGGAACTTTAATTCTGGTCACTCGCACGATCTCCAACTGGAAATTGAAGTGGAGAAATGTGAATCAGGAATACAATCAATGACAAAACACACCAATGAAAATACACAGAATTTACAATGATTTATATAAAAATAAAAAAAAGGATAGGGTGATAGTGGCTGCGTCTCCTTCGGTCTCGTCTGGGTCTTGCTTCCGCTTGGACGATGACCGCGCTCAGTTACGTCCGCGAACCCGTGATCAGAAAGTCCACAACAGACCAAAAGTTCAAAGTTCTCGAATGTATTGAAGCGAATGAGGATCCCGGGGACGTCCAAGGAACGTACCAGCAGGCGGCAAGGGGAAACTTCAAGGAAAACAGCAACCGTCGGGAAGGGGGTGAAATCACTGCAACGGGGGATCAGAGCAGTGATCAACACAACGCAACAGCTCCAAAAGGGGTCGCCAGGTCTCACCTCGGCAATCGGCAGGGGGACCTGTGCCAGAGAAATGATGGGTACAGCAAAATAATGCAAATTCGACAGCGACAATTCCAATCCAACAACGGAGAGCGGTGTGCTCTACCCCAGGCAAGGAGTGGAATGCCGCTCCCGCACTCGACCAACCCATATCACTCCTGGCCAGGCTGTTGCCCCCCACATTGTTTTAGATAACACACAGGACCATGCCTGACCCAAGGCAACACCAAGATGGATGTCTTGGGAAATTTGAGGAGACAGACTGACCTCCCCTACAAAATAGACTTACACTAGTCATTCACAAATTAGCAAAAAAACAAAACATGGCAAATTTGGGGGGGTATGACACTCTCCCCTTTTTAAATCATGTCGTCCCGACATGACATCTCAATCTATCAAAGGAATAATCATATATGCATAAAACAAGATTGGACCATGGAGAGAAACTGTTTACGCACAGCCATTTGCTCTTCCAGCAGTTTGGTGCTCGATTTACCCACTCGACCATACCCGAAGCGGTTCGGTGGCTGCCTTCGACGGACTGGATATCGGCCTCTTCGCTCTGGGGTAATAGCGGTAGAGTCGTCTGCTGTCGATTCGTCTGAGGATAGAGATTCAGGACTAAAAGAGGCCTCTGCTGAGGGAACAGGGCTGATAACGGGTTCAGGTGGGTCCTCTGCAGCAACATCCTGGAGGGGCATAGATGTAGAACTCGGTGGAAAGTCTACCTCTTCAGCTTCGGACAGCGACGGATCTGGCACTGGTTCCGCTGGATAGAACTCCGGCGCCTCTGGATTCAACTGTCCACATGCTGATTCCCTGTCACTGGTGCTACTGCGTCCACTCCTCGGAGCCGGTATAGGGCGAGTCCTCCTTTCAATAGTCACCATTGGAGTGGATGACTCAGACTCGCTGTCGTTGGGGCGAGGCACGTCATTCGTTTTCGCTGTGATGGGAGCATCTTTACGTCTAGGAGAGCGGCGTGGTGCAGCCTTCGGAGGAGGACGCGGTGGAGCGACCTGCACTTTTGGTTGGGCGTCGGGAAGATGCCCGCAGGGTAGCAGCATGTTCCGATGCAGGGTTCTATCCGGCCCACCATCTCCGGGCCGCACCACATACACCGGCATATCATCGGCGATTCTCCTGACGACATGGTAGGCGGTCGTTGTCCATCTGTCGGCCAGCTTATGCTTGCCAGCGAGGCCCACGTTCCTCACAAGAACTCGGTCGCCGACTTCAAGGGCTTGATCGCGAACCCTCCTGCCATACCGTTCCTTATCATAGTTTGCAGCCTTGGCCGCTTGTGCAGCGGCCACGTCATATGCACGTCTCAAACGCTCCTTCAAGTCCTGGACATACTTGTGATGGGGAACTGCATCCTTGGGTGGGGTGTTGATGCCAAACTGCAAATCGATTGGTAGACGGGGCTCACGGCCGAACATCAGGGAATAAGGTGACACCCCCGTGGCGCTGTTCCTCGTGCAATTGTAGGCGTGGACCAGGGGGCGCACATGAAGTCTCCAATTCTCCTTCTTCTCTGCATCCAGGGTCCCGAGCATGCTGATAAGGGTCTGGTTGAATCTCTCAACCTGCCCGTTTCCCTGAGGATGGTAGGGTGTGGTTCGAGACTTCCTAATGCCAGCCAGTTGGCACAGCTCTCTTATCAATCCAGCCTCGAAGTCGCGACCCTGGTCGGAGTGGAGGCGCTCTGGAAAGCCGTAATGGATGAAAAACTCTTCCCACAACACCTTTGCAACCGTCTTGGCCTTCTGGTCCCTCGTCGGAAACGCCTGAGCATACCTTGTAAAATGGTCGGTAATAACAAGAATGCTCGTAGTGTTCTTGTTATCAGGCTCGAGAGAGAGGAAGTCTATACAGACGAGCTCCATTGGGTGGGTGGAGCGGATGGAGACCAAGGGTGCTCGTCTTGTCACCTTTTGCTTCCGCCGAAGACACCGCGGACACATTTGGCATAGCTTCTCGATGTCTTCGGCCATTCGGGGCCAGTAGAAACGTGCCCGGGCCAGGTCGAGGGTCCTCTCACAGCCCAGGTGCCCCACCTGGTCGTGCACACCATCGAACGCAATATACCGCTGGCTATGGGGAAGAACCAACTGCCACCTAGGTAACTCCTCCTGACCTATACTTTCACGGTGGAGAACCCCATCTCTCAGCACCAGATGCTTCCACTGCCGCAGATAGATTTTTATGCCATCTGACAACGCAGACCGTTCCTCTGCTGGTGGTAGTTTCCCATCCCGGAGACAGTTGACCACAAATCTTATTTCTGGGTCCCCGTTCTGCAAGCCGACCCAATCCTCGGTAGTCAGCCCGGGAATAGCGTCGCACCCTGGTTGTTCATTATTTGAAAGATCGTCATGTACAGCACTTGCGCTGTCTGTAATGGTCTCCAACAGAGTGCAGACAGGGACTTGGTCATCACTCTGTACATGCGCTTCAGCAACTTGCTGACAAAGGCTGGCCACAGTCGTTTCATCTAGATTCACGCCAACGTTCCCAAGTACCCTATCACGCAATCTCTGGATTTGTTCATCATGATCGATGGACTCCTCGTCTTGGGGCACAACATCATGTGGGCGCCTGGAAAGACCATCAGCATCGGCATTCCTTGAGCCCGGCCGATATTGGATACTGAAGTGATAGTTGGCGAGGGCAGCCAACCACCGCTGCCCAGTCGCGTCGAGCTTGGCAGATGTCAAAATGTACGTCAGCGGATTATTGTCTGTCAAAACCTTGAAGCTACCACCATACAAATAATCATGGAACTTCTCAGTTACCGACCACTTTAACGCCAAGAACTCGAGCTTGTGGGCAGGGTAGTTGGCCTCACTTCGTGACAGACCTCTGCTGGCGTAGGCAATGACCCTCATCCTTCCCCCCCGCTCCTGATAAAGCGCTGCCCCAAGGCCGGTGGTGCTGGCGTCTGTGTGAAGCAGGAAGGGGGAATTGTAGTCAACGAACCCCAGGACCGGTGCAGATGTCAACTTCTCAATTAGGGTATCAAAGGCATGCTGGCAGTGTGGCGTCCACAGGGCTCCGAAGGGTTCAGTGGCACTCCTGTAATTGCTCTTCTGCTTCCTCCCTTTTTTGAATCTCTTCTTGGTGAGGTCACAACCAGCGGTCAATTGGTTAAGGGGCCTGGCAATGGACGAATAGTTGGCCACAAACCTCCGGTAATAGCCCGTAAACCCCAAGAAGGACTTCAGTTCGCGGGCATTAGTTGGAATCGGCCACGACGCCACTGCCTTGATCTTGTCGGGATCGGTGCTGACTCCATCTCTCGACACCACGTGGCCTAGACACTTTACAGCTGTCTGGAAAAACTGGCATTTTGCAGGGTTCAGCTTGAGACCAAACTCCTGCAAACGATCAAGGACTCCCATCAGCTTCTGCTCGTGTTCTTCCTGAGTTTTGGAGAAGATAAGAAGATCATCCAGGTAAACCATTACATTCATCAGGTTCAGATCCCCAACACACTTCTCCATAAGCCTCTGGAAAGTCGCCGGGGCATTTGTGATTCCTTGTGGCATCCGGTTGAACTCGTAAAACCCTAGGGGGCACCAAAAGGCCGTCTTGGACTTGTCAGTTTCCTCCAGCTCTATCTGGTAATACCCTGACTTGAGGTCCAGGCACGTGAACCACTTGGCGCCATTTAGCGCATGGAGGGTTTCCTCAATCTTGGGTACGTTGTATTGGTCTCTGATGGTCCTCGAGTTCAACTTGCGGTAGTCGATGCACAACCTCACGTCGCCATTCTTCTTCCGAACGACCACAATGGGCGATGCAAATTGGCTCTCGGAAGGCCGAATGATGTTCTTTTCCATCAACTCTCCCAGGTGTCGCCTAACATCCAAATAGTCTGCTGGGGCAATATTTCTAGCCCTCACTCGGAAGGGGGAATCATCCGTCAGGTTGATGTGGTGCTTGATAGCTGTTGTGCAACCAATATCAAGGTCACCTCGGGAAAATACAGGCGATTTCGATTGGAGCTTCTGAATGATCCTCTCCCTCGCGTCGTCCGGAAGGGGTGATCCATCAAAGTTAAACTTAAGTGGTGGTCCCTCCGGAACTTCAACACTCCTACAAGCAGCCTGTTGTCCTGGTAGCATAGTAGCCCCATCCGACTTCACTTGGTTCATTGAGTGAACCGCCTCCACTACATAAGCGCGAGCAATGGTCACACCTTCTGGGAGAGTTATGTCGTGTTGGGACTCATTTGACACCATCACCCTTACTTTGTCCTCTGACTTTGGCAGATAACTGTCTACTAACCGTTGTACAATTAGGCCACCTGGGGAGAAACAATCTTCATCTGCCTCAACCATCACAAGTGTCTCAGCCCCAAATGTCGCTCCAATCGAACCTTGTAACTCTACACAGGTGCCCTGTTTTAATTTCACAGGACTGAGAAGACGCACATCCGATACTCTACCATCTGGTTCTGTCGCCGTAGTGTAAGCCTCCATCTGCATATAGGCCGCGGCCCAAGCACTGTGAACCCTTAACTTCTGGAGGAAGTTTGGTCCAGCTTCCCGCTTGCAGCTGTCCAGCAGCCTCCTAACGATACTGGTGTTTGTTCCCAGGAGGAGAGGGGCACGATTGTTGCCATCTCGACTTGGGGTAACAAGTGCCAGAGTAGTTGTCTCCATATCTACCCCAGCAGTCTCCTTTGTAAATCGTATGGTCATCTCTATATACCCAAGGTATGGCACTGATTTCCCACTCGCTCCCACTACAAAGAGATTGGTGAGGGGCTGAAGTGGGTGATGGGGAAGATGGGTCCTGTAAAAGGACTCCGCAATGCACGTAACCTGGGATCCAGTGTCCATAAGGCACGGAACATGATTACCCTCTACCTCAGCAGTAACGATGGACGGGTTGCCCACCAAGTCACTAGGTAGCCCTTGGAAGGGGCTACTGCTCATGCTGAGGCAGGGAGTACACTTCTGCGACGAATCTTGCCTTATGGGACTTTGTGAAGACTTGGCCGCTGGTCGTCCCGCTACTGGCGGCCGCTGTCGTTTCCCGAACTGGCTGGGGGCTGGCAGCGCGCGACCATCTGCTGCTGGACACGCTCTGCATCTCGAGGATTAGTACATCCCTCCATTCGGTGGCCAGTTTGCCCGCAATTGAAGCAAACCATGGGACGTCTGACTCGTGGTGCTCGCGCAGACTGTCGAGGAGCAGCTCTGGGAACGGATGAAGTTGGTACCATAGGAGTCATCATCTGTTGTTTAAGTTGAGCAACAACCTCCTCCAACTGCTTTATCCGGTCGTTCTCGTCGCTCACTGCAGCTGACTGAGCCATCAGGGTGGCCTTCTTGGCTGTTGGTGCCTCTTTTTTCTCTGATCTTCTCCGCCTGTCCTTGTCCATGACGCGTTGTTCCTCCTGCCGGATCTCACGCAACAGGTCAACAAAGGAGGGAGGAGTTGTGCGTCTCTTGAGATCCAACTTCAGCAGTAGCTCTTCGTTATACAGGCAACCACGGCAAAACTGCTGCACTCTCACATTGTCGGCGCGCTCAGGGTTGACTCCTCCGCCATCCAAAACCCGTGTGAGAATAACTTGCAACCGTCCAAGATAGGCTGACGCTGCCTCACCCTCTTGTTGGTAGCACTCACTAAACATCAGAAATAGCTCATCTCCATCTGCAGTCGTCCCATAAGCATTCTCCAGGCCGCTCAGGCAGTCCTCAGCTGTTGCGGACGTTCCCAAAGCCCACACGATGTTGCTGGCAGGCGGGAGTAGGGATTCAACTATACGACTGAGTTTCTCTGTTGCCGAGAGGCTGTCATCGTCGAGAAGAAGGCGTGCGGGCCTCTTCCAGCTCTCATAGTCAAACTCACCACTGGGTACGGGGAGCTTGCCTGAGAATAGCCGAAGCCGTCTGCGATGCGAAGAAGACATGATGTGTTTCACTGTAGTCGGCTCAGCCGCGGGGGGCATGGCCGACTGGGCTTGGGGCAATTCGAGATCAGTAAGGGATTTCCCATGTTCCTCTAGGAATTTATCTAACGCTTCCTTAAAACCACTTGTTTCGCCTTTTTCTTCGGTGTCAGACATGGTAAAATGCGACAAATCTCACAGTATTATGACAAGGAAAATACAACTGGGTAATACGATGGAAACAATAGGATAGTACAACTGTAACTACAACCTGCAATTGCGAGTCAACGTGAACTGTGATGGCTAAAAAACGCAAATTAGCTATATAACACCTAAATCCGGGTGGTGCCTCCAATTTTGTCGCGGGGTCTATCCCAGATTAGGGAAAGCCCGATGATGTAATTCCCTACCGGTTCGATCAACTCGACAAAATAAAAAAACAATAGTCATTCAAGATTTAGGTTAATGTACAGTTCGAATTAAACGGGAACTTTAATTCTGGTCACTCGCACGATCTCCAACTGGAAATTGAAGTGGAGAAATGTGAATCAGGAATACAATCAATGACAAAACACACCAATGAAAATACACAGAATTTACAATGATTTATATAAAAATAAAAAAAGGATAGGGTGATAGTGGCTGCGTCTCCTTCGGTCTCGTCTGGGTCTTGCTTCCGCTTGGACGATGACCGCGCTCAGTTACGTCCGCGAACCCGTGATCAGAAAGTCCACAACAGACCAAAAGTTCAAAGTTCTCGAATGTATTGAAGCGAATGAGGATCCCGGGGACGTCCAAGGAACGTACCAGCAGGCGGCAAGGGGAAACTTCAAGGAAAACAGCAACCGTCGGGAAGGGGGTGAAATCACTGCAACGGGGGATCAGAGCAGTGATCAACACAACGCAACAGCTCCAAAAGGGGTCGCCAGGTCTCACCTCGGCAATCGGCAGGGGGACCTGTGCCAGAGAAATGATGGGTACAGCAAAATAATGCAAATTCGACAGCGACAATTCCAATCCAACAACGGAGAGCGGTGTGCTCTACCCCAGGCAAGGAGTGGAATGCCGCTCCCGCACTCGACCAACCCATATCACTCCTGGCCAGGCTGTTGCCCCCCACATTGTTTTAGATAACACACAGGACCATGCCTGACCCAAGGCAACACCAAGATGGATGTCTTGGGAAATTTGAGGAGACAGACTGACCTCCCCTACAAAATAGACTTACACTAGTCATTCACAAATTAGCAAAAAAACAAAACATGGCAAATTTGGGGGGGTATGACATCTAAAAGAACCGGCGACCAGAGCTTGTGCCCAGTAGATTCTCTAATATCGTCGCAGTGCATTTTTTTCTAAATCGTGCCGAGTCTTCGGGGATTTTTGACTGGTGTTTTATGGTCATTTTGACACCCATTTTATGAAAAGCTGATTAACTGCTCCGGCCAATAATCATAAGATGGAAGGCCAATAAATAGGCCCAACATTTTCTACGCAGACGGAATCAAAATTTGTATGCTGTCAAACTCTCTGTAACCAGGGGCCAATTTCATAGAGCTGCAAATTTGCTTTACGCGTGAAAAAAACCTTGCTTGGAAAGTCAGGTTACCAGCCAAATCTCCATGTGATGTATATTGTTTTGTAATGGTATTCACCTGTAGTTTGGTTAGCATGACAATCACATAGATTTTGAGCTGGTAACCTTTGTTTGTTAAGCAAGGTTTCTTTTCACTTAAGCAAATTTTGTGCTTAAGCATTTTTATGAAATTGGTCCCAGAGCATTACCGTGGACTGGATGCTTTATAGTGTAATTCGACCACCAGAATTACAAGCCATTACTGCGGTGGCACATGGCTCGTGGACAGGTGGTACGCGCGCGTTACATGCCTCTTCGACCAATAGGGTGTCGTGATTTGCCAAATGAACGCGCGCGTCAAGCTGAAGAATGTGCGTGTGAGTGCGGTGCCACTGCAGTTATGGCGTCTAATCGGATTAGTCTATAGGCCTAGAGGAGAATGGAATCTACCAGCAAGACGGCCAGCTTGTATTTTGAATGTATGAGGAAAAAAAGAGGCATCCAAATCGCTCTTTATTGCAATGGAGTGTAGGCGTCAATTTTCAAAATGGCGATGGGCGTCATAGCTGTTTTGAGGGGTGTTTATCTCTGGAGAGATTTATCTTCAACAGTAATTGGTTAAGCCACTGAAAATTAATAGGAAAATGAAAGACGAGGAAGTGAGCTTTAATTTGATATGTGTCTTGAACAGCTGTGAAAACTATGAGTAAATTTCCTGATTTTTTTTTATGTGGGGGTATGCATGTAATTATACTGTTCTGCAACCATAAAGACCGGTCAAGGGATAACGAAAATCTCGAAGGGGGTGGACACGCTCCCAGCTATGAGAAGGTTTTTCTATCGGAGGGTTGATCCTAGAAACCTGTCAGGACAGCATTTGCGCGCATGCGCACCCTCGTTTCCACAGCCTGCTGTGCCATATTTTCAGCGTAGAGAGGTAGAGACGCCGAGCGCTAGCGGCGAATGTAGGAGAGCTTGGGGTGTTTTTCTGGCTGCAGTCGTAATTATTTCGAACACGATACAAGAGTCTTCATGTCTTTCCGAATTCTAAACGGGACTCCCGTTTGAGGTACGATTTTGACATATTCCTCGAACCGGTTCGGATGTTCTTCACCCGTCCTAGATACGTGTTACTTCAACCCCGAGGTCGCTTGCTACGGAGAGCTGTTATTATTCAACTTCGATGGTCCCTTTGGGCTACCGCCCTCGTGCTCATCACACCAATCGAATTTTACACGCCCTGTGCAGTTAGCCATAAACAGACACTGTGCAAATCACCGTGGATAAAGAAGTTAGTAAATAAACAAAAGAGACTGAACATTGAGATGAATTATCAACTACAGAGAAGGACGACAAAATCAGTAAAAGTTTCAGGAAAAATCTTTAAGCATAAAATGGGAAGCTGCACAAAAACACATTTAAACTTTACTTTTTCGCTCTTCTAAAATTATACTCATATACACAACCACAGAATATTACAGGTGCAACTTTGATAGTTTTAAGCCCAAAATTTCTTTCGCTGAAGGTGGAACGCGCCAAAATTTGGACAAGCAATAGTCTGGTAGTAGGGGCGGATCCGAAACCTAACTTGGGGGGGGTGCTCCAACATGTCGGAATTTTGTTGTAAAACCTTTAATTATCTCCCTGATGGTTGAGGCTACTTTTTGGTGCTTTTTACACGCTTTTGGAAGGAAGGACAAGGATATATACAACAGAAATCACTTTTCTACCAATTTTTTTAAGAATTAAGAATTTTCAAGAATTTTAAGAATAGCCCTAAAGAATTTGCTGGGGGGCTATTATAATCCCCATTGACTTCCGAATGATAGGTACATTAAAAAAAAGAGAGAAAAAGCAGCAATTCTTATTTCTACAGTTTTGTCTCTTTCGCACAAAAATGATTCATGTTGTTGTTTATGGCTGAACTAGATTTGGTTGATAGGTTTACGACTTGGATATGTGGACGACACAGAATGTATTGTTTAATGGCGTGGTTTGTTTGAACAGTGCGAGCGCCGTCGTCACTAATGGCCATTATCATATTCAATTGCGCCAAAAATGTGTCATCGAGTGAGCTGCACAATTTCCCCATTTGGGTCTGGTTTATTTTCCCACGAACAGAAAACTAAAGACAACATTCACTTCCTCGACGGCCAGAATTTGAGTTATTGCAACAGAAAAAAAATGAAATAGAACATCGATGTAGAATCTGAGAACGG
Organism: Acanthaster planci; assembly: GCF_054643075.1. Classification (NCBI taxonomy): domain Eukaryota; kingdom Metazoa; phylum Echinodermata; class Asteroidea; order Valvatida; family Acanthasteridae; genus Acanthaster; species Acanthaster planci. The sequence goes on along the minus strand of NC_141794.1, from coordinate 11,325,710 downwards.
CACCGCGAAGCCCGATTCGGATTTTGACGGGACTGTTCCCAAGGGCCCAAGCTACAGATGTGACGGCGCCAAACTGAAGTTAAGACACGCCCCTCCCCGATCCCGGAGGGAGACAAAATGGCGGTCCCATTTAACTGACTGATTGTAAGCCTCCATCCCTCCTACAGAAAGACACCAAAAAAGTTCTGTACTTCGAAGTTTTGTCCATGTTATGGGAATGTGCCAACTGAAAGTTTTCAGTCGTAATTGTTCGATTTCTAGCATTAGCAAAAGATGAAATTATCAGGAATGAGATTGGAACGTGACCCAGTTATTGCAGATATCTTAAACTAGGGGCCAACTATTGATTTACCAATCTTCGTGTGCGGCGCAAAATATAATAAAACAATATTAGATGACAGACAAATGTAAGTTCTTTTCGTTTTAAAGAAGCTTTGACCTGACCGTATGTTGGGAAACTCTTTTCATCCATTTTTTTATTTATTTATTTATTTATTTTTAAGTGGGAGTGCAGGAACTTATATGAGTTCACCCCTTTATATTATGTAGAAATGCTCCCAAAAAACTTCTGTTGGGATAATTATGTCGGTAAGTATTTCTGTCACTGCGTATCCCTCGGTTTTGTCTCGGGGGAGTTGGAATTCTAAGGCGAAGACCCATTGTTGGAGAATTTTGCGGTCGTGCAGTCTGCCAGTTCCAATTGAAGTTCTCCAAGTTCAGGCCGACCCTATTGCTAAAAATACTCAGATCCTTCACGCAACCATCGGCAATGTGGGTGGCAAGGTCGGGCCGTGTCTGTGCGCCGTGTGTGGCCCCCGATGAGCTGTAGCCGTCACACCGGCTAGGTTTATTAATCCCCCGAGGGTATCGGCTCAAGTTCTTATTTTACACCCATTAATGGTGAAGAGATTGACAGAATCGACTGGGGTTCGTGGTTGAAGACTTGAGGCACGGCGCCACCTTGTGACAAAATTACACACCCAACAGGAACTGATGCATCGAGTGAGCTAAGGTTTAATTTGCGAGATCCTACACCCGATCTACGCCCAAATAATAAAAATCTGTTTTAATTCCAACTTTCCTTTGGACTTAACCTCTTGTTTGGTCTAGGGATATGAAATAACACCAATTAAACTAATTAGCAATTTACTGTTAATTATACAACGCGGCGGCGGGCCTAGTAGCTCTCACACGAGATCCCTGCCTTTGATGCTTATAGTTAAATCCCCAAGCTTGTTTCTTTTGAAGGTTGCAAGACATTTCTGTCATCGAAATTGCCGTTTCCCATTTGCGTGCGTAATGAAAAACGACTACTTAATTGATCTGTAATCAAAACAACCCCCCGCCCTGCTTAAAAATCTAGTTCCGTAATGTAACGTGTGACAACACACACATAAATTATTAATACCAAAAACAAAATTGGACGATTTAAAAAGGAAACGAGTAAATTACACAATTTTGTTTTGTTTCCAGTTTTAAAGGGGTCCATGCAATGCAATTATTGTATTACAACTCTTGAAAATGCATCTTTGAGTTTTCAATTAACCTTATTTTCGTTTTTTTTAGCTATATTAAAGGGTATTTTGGAGCCTCTATAGGTTTTATGCTAATAATTTCCATAATTCATGACCTAAATTATGATGCCGGGGTCTAAGCCAAACCGCTGGAATAATTATATCATTTTTCTGCCACCGCAAAATACCATTTCTTTTGTAAGTTTAAAGAACATCACTTTCTTAGAAATCTTTTCAATGAGTCTATTTATGAGTCAGTATTTGGAAGACAAAGGCATAGGCCTATTAACGGGATGGTGTCTTCCCTGATTTCACCGCAACAACCCCCTCAGTTGTTCGTAAAAGCTTGAGTATTTTAAATGTTTTTAAAATTTTTCATGAGGATGTCAAACAGTTCGTGGATTTGAAGAAGAGTTACAGATGCACAGAAAGTGTTTCTAAGAAAAAATCATATCACGAACCTTTAAATCAACAGTGCATGCTTCTAAGTTCTAGATATGTGCAACCATCGAACACCATACGCAACATCATCGATCATCGTGTGCGACCAGAACTGATTCCGTTCGATGGAGCTAGGGTAACTTTTCAGACAGTGGAAAGCAAAGGTTTGAAAAGGGTTTCTGTGCTTATATTATTAAGAAAACATAAAGCCTGCCTACATGGAAAGCTGAAACAGATGTCAAAGTAATTGTGAAAAGGCTGTTGATGAGATTTTAGGGCAAGGCAGAATTGGCATAGGCCTAGTCCTACTAGTATTAAATTGACATTTCTGTCTACTGTCAATTGAGTAGACAGTTTAGATATCTTTTGCATGTAGTCATATGCTTTTTACATTTAGCTTTGAATTTTTCGGTTGATTTTCCGTCATTGATGGCTACCTGCCTACTCTTGTTTCACTTTAGCGGAGTACGCTAGTGCCTGTTTGCCTGTATTCATCTCATTCCCTCTCTTCGGTCAGTGCTCGGTAGCTTTCGCCCGTGGGACCGGGATTGGGCGTACGTGAACCATCTGCTAACCAATCCCCCTGCAAAATGATCATTTTGGGGATTGTGTTCCAGTATTAGGAAAGGTTTAGGTGCATTTGATGGACGATTCAAATTATTATTATGAAGTTTAATATTTGGGTAAATTATGCAACTTACACGCTCGCCCACTATGAGTTTCTGAACACAAGAGGGCGCTCTGTGGAAAACGCATGCGGATCGTTTCATTAGGTTGTAACTTGTAAACATACAGTACATGTACAACGTGCATTGATCTTGATTGACACAATCATAACTTCAAAAGGTTACCGGTATTTTGTCAGATTAGTCGGCCGTAACTGGATCTGCATACTGATTTGCTTCTCTAATATCTGATGACTGGGTACGCTTAAAAGTTCTGCCTTTTTCTGTCCCCGTAGGCCTACATGTCAAGTCATGGAAGTCGGCGATTTCATTCAGAATCAACCGTTGATACTGCAATGCAATTGCGCTGATTGACTGACCGTGCCTAACAGCGATAACCTGGCTGAGCCCGAGAAAGGAGCACTTTTTTGTCATCTCAACAGGCAAGACAGACTCTTTTGATAGGCCTAGTGGGGCAGCTTGCATTCGAGTGGTAGTGGGGAGACAGTGTCGAGTAGGAACGTAGGTCTAACTATTCACAGGTCCAATGTGTTTCGAATTTTCAGTAAATTCTAAGAAAACGCCCATTTTCTGTGCACAGTACCTTCAGACGTGTTTGTCAGATTTGATTTGAAGCAGTTTCATTCAGAGTGCCTGGTAGTATTTACCGCTTTGATGTTCATGCTCTCACTCTTGTTTTGTACACTGTTACCATGGTTACTGGTAAATTCTGATGATCCCTAACAGGCTTCTAGTAGCAGTCCAAACTGGTCACATAAATTGATTGATTTGCTATTTTTTTATGAAGCTCCAATGGCAGAGCATGGCTTCCCTCATTGCGTAGCAGAGCTTCAGTTTGTTATGTCGCCGAATCCAGATGTACAGCGCCCCCAAGTGTCGGTGAGGTGCACGAGAGCGTTCTGCAGGTGAGACTGTCGCAAAAGGCAAACTTGTGCATTGTGGCCACTCAAAGTGTGGCCACAATTGAATTAGCCAAATTTAGTAGAGAATATCTCTTAATTCTCCAGTATCTCAAAAAATTCATTTCAAAAAAATTCATTCAACGGACATCCATGTAAAAAAGGTCTTGATAAATCCTCAAGTCCCGTTTATCAAAAAGACAAGTCAATCAGGGACAAAGCACATGTGAAAGTCGGCATATGGCCATGCACACTTATTGCTGTTCTTAAATGACTTTGGACCCACTTTAGTTTGAGCATGTGCTGTTAGAATACTGAATTGACTCGTAGTATGATCAGCACTCTGGTTTTTTACAGCGATACCAAACTATATGAGTGGGGATTGTATGGCAAGCCTGAGCTGTCAAAACTCAAAAATGCGGAAGCTGAATTACAGGATAGTGAGGAAGACGATGACTTGGACAGAGCTCACACCGGAACCAGCCAATCACAGTGCACTGATGTCATCACCAACCAATCAGATTCTGCTCTTGATCTCAGTGCCGATATTCGCCAAGCCAAGTCGGGTAATGATGATGTCACACCAACACAGAGTGATGAGCAGCATGAATATTCATCAGGTCACGTGGAATCCACCTCGGTCAGCAGAGGTAATGGAAGAAGCGTGGCTGCGAGTCCGTACACCAAGCCTAGTTTGCCGTTCCATGGAGAATTCGCATCAGAAGAGGAGGTGATGAGAGAAATGGGACTGCCCCTCAGTTTTGTCAGGTCACCTCAAGATTTTGACAAGGTTTGCTCTTTTTTCAACTCATGTCACATTCATAAATCAATTAACAACGTATTTGTACATCTTAAAAACAATGTATTTGTGTCCTGAAAGTGTTAAGTCTAATTTTAAAAGCCTTACTTTCAGTTAGAAGGCAACAGGTCCACATCCAGAGATTTCAAGCTTTGTGTTCTTTGACTTGAGGCCTGTATTGCCCCTTTCACTGGTTCTTTCCACTTTACATCTTGTGACTAATGAGTTGATAAATAAAAAATTTAGAGAAAATGTCAGATTAAACACAGCAGACTTCTGTGAGCACTTGAATGGCATGTGGCTCAGAAGATGAGATGTTTTGGGGGCGACAGGCATGATTACATGACATAAATTTTTATTTGACAGGAGGATGATTTCACACCCAAAGTGAGGTACAGAAACAAGCAAGCAAACAAGAGAAACAAGAAGAAAAAGAAAAGAGTTTGGAGTCATGACCTTGACCTTTCCCATCCTGCCTTGGAGACAACCATTTGCCCCAATGCACTGGATGTCGTGGAAGGACCAGAGCAGGCAATGGATACTTGTGAAGCACCGTTGCCTGGCAGCTGGTCTGCTGTCACGGCTGAAGACGAGTGTTGCCATGGTGATTGTATCCCAGCAACAAAAGAGGCACATGATAACTGTGGATGGCAGAAGTACTGGGAAACGTATGGAGAAACTCTCATCTGGGAGAACTGGGTCCAGAAATATCCAGATCAGGTAGTTGGGGATGGTTACATCGAAGCACCATCCACGCGGTCAGATGGACAACATCAAGTACAAGAGAAAATCAGTGGGGAACTAACAGCTCACAGCAAGGCAGACACTGTGGAGGGTACGTGCACAGAGGATGTGCTCAAGTTGTCAGATGACCCGTCCCAGTCAGATGCAAGGAAAGTGTCGGATATTGAATCAGTTTCACCTTCTGGAGGTCAAGGAGAACGCCCGGTGTCCAATTTGGTTGCCTCACAGCCTGTGTCTTTTCCACAAAGTGAAGACCAGTTGCATAATTTGTGTCAAGACTCAATCCTTGCTCAAGATGTCTCGACCATTTCTCTGGAGGATCACTCAACAAAGCCAAAGACCAATGTTACCGATGGATGTGGCCTGTTGACAGAAGATCAGAATAGCTCAGCTGAAGACCATCGACTTTCAAACCAGGTGAAAAGTGATTCTTGTTGTCAGAGTTGCAAAGAACCACTGGATGGATTAAATCGAGAAGATTCAGGGAAAGATGCGTCCCGAGAAAATAATGAAAATGTTGTTTATGAATCTCCGAGCACGGCAGATGGATGGGTTTCAGAATGGAGTCGCTTGTGGGATGAACATTGTGGAGAAGTCTACTGGTACTATCACCAGTGTTACCATGCTACCATCAAGAGTAGCTGTTCTGAGAATGGAGAACACTTGGTGCCAGACAGTATGGCCAGCCAATCAGAAGACAGAACATGTGCATTGACCAGCCAATCAGAGCTTTTGGTGCCACATTTGCGTAGTAATGATACCCAATCACAACAGGGCAAAAGCAACTCTCCAGCCAATCAGCTCCCACTAGATGAGTTGGGGGACCAATCAGAATATGCAAAGATGTCAGCTGGTGCCATCATCCAATCACAGAAAGATTGCGCCAGTGGATGTGATAATCACCAACATGTAGATGTGCTGAATTGCCGTATTGACACTGCTGGGAATGACAGTATGTCAAACTTTGACAGTGATGACGATGACATTAACAGTGACATTGACAGAGAGCCATTTGACGGGAAGTCAAAACGGAAGAAGCAAACCCAGAAATCACTGGGAAGTGGAGATGGAACAGACGGCTCTCAGCAAACGGGTCAGTATTTAAACTGTACATTATGTGGACTGTAGGTTTGTTCAAGCTTTACGTAGCAGCACGGTACATGTTTTTACATCAACAGTTCTAAGAGGGTACGTTGATTTCAATGGACCCTGTTGCTAGGCTGATGCTTGTTTGTCGTGAGGGCGCTTTCACCCATTCGTTACAGGTTAATTTGTATTTATTGCTGCATGCTTGTTTCCCAACAAAAAATCATATAAAGTCAAAAATTTAACAAAACCAAGTACAAAATTGATCCTACAGGGCTAACAGGTGGAATACTCTGTTCCAGTGGTGGGGGTGAGGGTATTGGACAGGGAGGGGACGGTGAAAAGCCACCAGAAGAGAGGCCAACAAAAATGAAGAGGAGGTAAGATTAATGGGTAGGTCTAATCCCTTGGATTGCTGGAAGGCTGGACCGTGATCTGGTCTCATTGAACAAAGACGTGCAGTGACTTCTGAGATGCAGTGATCTTACTGGCTGCTGTTTCTCATCCCTGAGGCTTGATTGGCTAGGTCCATGAGCATACGTGCAGATGCACCACACGGTTCCTATTGTATGCTCATGTAATGGATTGAATTAACTGCTCTAGCTAGTTGCGAAGATTCAAGGAGCCAAGAATTGGCTGGTTGGCAATCTTGCTCAAGGTTGGAGCAGTTGCAAAAAGCTTGATCTCACTGAAGAACAAAATGTCGTTGCGTGAATGAGGAATGTACTCGTAGATTCGTCTTAACCCTCCCACTTCCTTCAAAATCTACGATGATTTCTTAATAACAATGTTATTTGAGCATTGAGGAAGGTGGAGCCCAGCTTCCATTACTGTACATGGAGCTTGATGTCTTACAGAAATTAGAGGACAAACTATTTGGCATTACTTTTTTTCTGGACAGTGGGAGGGTTTTGTAGGATTTAGGAAGGGGTTCAACACAAAACATAGGGTGTTGAGCTTGAAAAGGCATTGAAGCAATGGCATATCTGTTCATGTGGTCGTTTTTCTGTTAGCCACGAATTGGAAGCTGATACTGTGGAGAACAGAGATGTCTTGAAACAACTTGGACTGAGCTCGGACCCAGAGTCGAAGAGGTAAGTTGTGACCCTGTCAATATCGAGCAATCTTCCTGATGTAATAGGCTTGGGACATTGTTTCTTCATAATAGTTGTGGGCATTAATAGGGATGAGGTATAGAGATGAAGAGTTGTTCTTGAAGTCTGGAATCCGTTGAAAAGAGCTTCGTTGGTCACGACTGTTCATTTTTGTTTGTAGTGATGCAACTGTGACGCATGCATTTCCTAGTCGTTAGTTTACTAGTGACATTCAGTTCTGACCAAAAGAGCCTCTGTTGCTAAGTAAATAGTGCCCTCTCTTGGTCCAGCTAGAGGCCCATATCCTGAGAAGTCATGACCCCTGCATTAAACAACTTCAAACTGGCAGCTTGAGGCTGCAAACCGCACAGTTACCCACTAAATTTGATTCTTTACAAACATTCATTTGTTGTGAAAGGTTCCGGGGCCAGGAGAAGTTTTCCTCGGTCCAAGTCAGCTACCTGCGGAGAGGGGCGACGAAGAAATCCAGATCACTGAACATGAGGAAGGAGCCCATTCACATCTGGTTTGATGAAGAGGATGGTGTGGGGGCTGCTGAGGATGCGGAGATCCAGCAAGAACAGTCAAAGGGCTCAAAGAGATCCAAAACGAGCAAGATGAGAGGAAGTAAGACGCTCGATAAGGTGAAGGAGTTCTTGAGTAGCCAAAGAGAGGGCAAAATTGGTCAACTTCAGGGGACGAGAGGAAAGGATGAAACTGTCGGGGAGGTGCAATGTACTTCAGAAACTTCTAAAGAGGAGATAGCAGATTCAACCTCCGTTTGCCAAGAAGATGAAACGAAGGACTTTGACACTTTTGCAGGACAGGCAGCCTGTCAAGAGGCAGAACAGGGAAACCTGAGTTTTGATCGTGGGTTGTCAAAGAATTCAGAGATTACCTCCTTTGAAGAGATTGCGGAGCAAGAGTCAGAGGGTCAGAGAGCAGAATCTGAGGAAATCAACAGGTCATCCAGGAATCGTTTGCAAGATGTTAGGATTGCAGATGAAGAGACTTCACTTGGTGCTGTGGAGATGGAGACATCAACAGCTCTGTTTCAAGATTCGAGACTTGCGGACTACCCAGAGATCAGCGCCAACCCTGCAATGATGAAATACTGGGCGCAACGTTACCGTCTTTTCTCTAGGTTTGACCATGGGATCAAGATGGATGAAGGTAAAGCGTAGATGGTAATTTACTGACAGTCAATGAAAATGAACAAATAAATAATTCAAAAAGTTTTAACTTAAAAAGAAAAGTATCAAATGTCCTCTTTCTCGCTGTGATCTGCTCGGGTATGGTTAACGAGACCCTTCGTTCATTTCATCCTTCAGCTAACACAGCGTCTCCTGATGTTGGTCAGGTCAAAGTTTGTTTATACTCACCAGATGGGCATCTACTGTAACCAAGCAATGAGTTTGAACAGTTGTACTCATTTGGAGTAAAGCGATTTCTAGCAGTGGTTGTAAAATCTTGAAATCAAATGGACTTCTGGCTGTTCAGTGCAAATGGAAGGAACTTGTACATCGGAGACTTTCAGGTATCTTTTTTCGAGAGTTCTTTTCCTTTATTTTGACAGAGGGTTGGTACTCAGTCACCCCGGAGAAGATAGCCAAACACCAGGCCCAGCGATGCCGCTCGGATCTGGTCATCGACGCCTTCTGTGGCGTCGGAGGAAATGCAATACAGCTTGCGTTCACCTGCGAGAGAGGTATGGTATACATGTTTATGCGGCTTTCGTGACCTTAGGAATTAGTTTACCCCTGGCACCATAGATAATACCAAGAATACGGGCGTTTCATAATAGGGCGCCACCAAGAGTTTGCAACACGTTGGCCAATCATAACGCGCAAAATTTGTCAACCCTTTCCAAATGCGCATTGGGTTTTATGGTATTTTATTCAATCATCATTACAGCCAAACAGACTTTCGGGACTACAGGTTTAGAACCTTGTGTACTCTGTTCTTTGTAATTCAGTGGACTTCGTAATATCAAAATGCTGATGGTTTTTAACCAAGAGCGACGCAGAAAACTGGCTGCTTTAGGAAACCTTATTTTTGGGGGGGTTGATATATCTATATGTGCTTAAGATAATACCATGAGGGGGTGTCGTTAGGAGTTAAGTGGCAACAACTTCCTAACAACTGGTATTACCGTGTCACTGTTTTGTTTATTTTTAATACAGTGATAGCAATAGATATTGATCCAGTCAAGATGGAGTGTGCACGCCACAATGCTGGAGTCTACGGTGTGGCAGACCGCATTGAGTTCATACAAGGGGACTACTTTCTTCTGGCTGATCACCTCAAGGCCGATGTGGTATTCCTGAGCCCTCCCTGGGGTGGGCCGAACTACTTGCAGGCCGATGTGTATGACATTACCACCATGATGCCCCTGGATGGATATCCTTTGGGGAAAGCTCTCACTAGGTTGAGTTCCTGCTTTGACTGGCAAAATTGTGATGCGTAAAAATTGTATAGTGCCAAGGAACCTTCCCGAATCCTGCAAAAGCCTCCTCCGTACTGGAAACCAATAGCACATTCTTTGTAAAGTCACAGTGGCTGGGTTTGACCCTCCTCAATCCTACAAAATCTTTCAAAATCACTCTCGAAAGATGTGGGAAGACTAGGGTTAGCCTTTCTATTATGTGAATCTTTGAGAAGTTTAATTTGCCATTTTATCCGATCGTAACATCAATTCTCGTCAAGTTAAAAGTATCTTAGGCTTGAAATTCATATCAAAAGGTTTTTCCTTAACAGAAATCCACATTCAAGCTGTTTGAGAAGACCAAACAGATAAGTGAGAATATCGCTTTCTTCGTTCCAAGGAACGCAAATGTGGACCAGGTCAGTTACTTTTTTATACTTTGCTACCTAAATCTCACAATATGTAAGGAAATTTCAGGGGAGGTGAGACAACCGATTGCTGCGTAAATTTATAAGAGAGTTGTACAATATTTACAGAGATAAAATGTACGCGATAACGCAGCATGGATCACACAAAACAGATCACTGGACGCAATTTTATTGAATTGTCAATTCTCTACATTGTTTTTTTTGCTTAGTTGGCATCTTTAGCTGGCCCCGGAGGGCGGATGGAGATTGAACAGAATTTCCTGAACAAAAAGATCAAGACGGTGACGGCTTACTACGGGGAACTTGTGGATGGGTGAGGATTTACTGCCAAAGGGACTTAGACTGGGAAGCTCATCGCGGCCTCTTTATATGCACGCTGAAATAGTTAATTCTGTTTAAAGGCATTTGTGTGCATGTGTATTGAACAACTGTAGTGCAGAAGTCAACTTTTAATCCAAAAAAGGGCAAAATAGCATGAACCATTTTCAGGCTGTACTCAAAGGATTGCATGTTGATAGATAATTTTTATAAACCTTGGCATTAAGAGAGCCACCATTTCAACTCAAAGTCTTTACCTGACGGGATAACTTGATTGACACGTGGTGACATTCAGTGTACACTCAATGTTTAGATTTACTTTTTTTTAAACAGATAACGCAGTTTCAGACGAGACCGTGAGGCGCATGTGTGTTGTTTTTACAGATCTATTTTATTCAAACATTTCTCTTTAAAACATAAATTACTCCACTTAAGAGGTGAAACACCTTTGCTGAACATAAGGTCTGTTTAGTTTGGCATAGCAAAGAGAAACCGGTTGAACTGGAAAGGAGAGATGCATACACTTATTTACTTTCAACTGGTTTTCAAATTTGCTTAGCTGAATTGTAAACTGGCTAAGCCATTTCGTAACTGCTAAGTATTTTGTATTTAACCCCAACCCTGCCAGATGCAGCAGAGTCCATCAGGTGAAAAAGAAAAAGTCTGATGCACTTGGCAATCAACGGCAGCCGAACAAACTGGCCATGTTGAGACAATGGGAGCTAGTCCCATTGAACGATGCCACTGTTGGATCTTGTTGGTGATTGGCAACCCCAGACTCCCAGGCTGTTTGGCCTTGAGGAGAGTTGACCTGTTGGATCTTGTTACACTGGGCAGGCAAGCCGCTTTGACAAACGATGCAGTTTGATGCATCTGGCAGGGTTTCTAGCCAAAGCAGGCTGGGGGTTAGGTTTAACGATGCTGCAATTCCTGGTCAGATGTTTCCAGCAAATCAGTCATGCACTCCCACGAATAATCTTTTATTTTTAAACCACAAGACAAGATTTATTTTAAAAGTTTGGACATTAAAACCCACTACAAACTGAATGCTACATTTTCTTCATTGTGTATTTCTCTTAAAAAGTTACACACCATGTGAAAAACAGGAACTATTTTGTCAAAGCTAGTCAAGGAAATGGAGCTGGATACCGCAAGCTTGCTACTATGCACGATTCAAGGCTGTTGAAGATTCGTCCCTTCATAATTATGCTTGGACGCAGGGAAATGAAGTTGATGTCCATGCTCCAGAAAGTTTATGGTGATTTGGCTGGGATAAGAAAAAAACCAATTGAAGTTCCTTAGTTTGGGTTTCCATTTCCTTCCGGGTTCCATCTCCACAGCAACACTCTCCCCTTCGGTTACAAGTTGATACAACACAACTGAAGGAAAAACCTGTTGCGAAAGATCAAGGGAAAAAAAAATTGTCGAGCAACATCCTGGAGAAATTCACAAGATGTATTCCACTACAACCGGGGGGGGGGGAGAGATTGGAGGAAAGTGGATTAGCCATGAAATAATCACCAGAGGTTTTTGAGTGCCCTGCGGTAGCGTAGGGTCCATGAAATACAGGCACCTTTGTGCTTGCCTTAAGGCAATCCTTCAAAATAACCATTTTGTGTGTTTTGTGTCAAGTTTTACATGTGAAAGCACCTAACAGACTCGGGCTTTTTCAAGATTTTTAAAAGGCATTGCTTTCAAAATCCTGAATTCGGGAAAAATCCAACCACATGTGTAAGGTTTTGATGAAATCATTTACATGTTTCTGATCTTTTAATCTACAGCCACCTAGAGTGTGACATTTTTATGCTTAACCACTTGCTACAGGGGAGCCCGGTTTCAGAGACATTGGCTTTATACACATGGCCAGGGTGCCCGAAATCAGACAAAAGAGCTGTGGGCCTTCTAACAAAAGACCGTACTCGGAACAAAACACCAAGCTGCTGGGCATTGCCAACATTGTTTCAGTTGTCAATAGCGGAGGAAATATGTCATTGTTTTGAAGGATTATACCACTGTTTGTGGCATTCAGCACAAGCAGATTACCAACAGGGACAAAAATGCTCCAGCGTTCAAGTGATGAGCCATACAATACCACTGCACGCTAATCTGGCCCGTATTGAAGTGACGTCAGCAGCACACTGTGCTGGTTTCGGGAACAAAAGAAAATTACGTAACACCACACAATCTGGGCTCTTTTTACAAGGCAGCAGGCCTGGCTGAAATACTCGGGCGTCAGTAGATGTTTCTGGCAGATTAGAGTAGCCACCAGACAGTCATTCGTGTGGGTGTAAACGTCCAGTAAATTAAGTTATGAATTTTGAAAGAATTTTGAAAACAGAAAAAAATTACCTGGCCCAGCAGAATCAACATGGATAAATGGGCCCAGCAGAAAGTGGTTAAGTGGATAAATGGGCCCAGCATAAAGTGGTTAAGTGGATAAATGGGCCCAGCATAAAATGGTTAACGTAAGAAAGAGAAGACCATAAAACAGCAACGCATTCCACAGGTGTCTGACATAACAGTGCACCCACAGCAGAGGAATGCATCGGCAAATGTCAAACTTTCTGGGAAGTTTCTAGGATCCTTGACGGCCCCCTTCAATGGCGAAAGCCAAAGCCACCGTGACAACTACTGAACTGTACACTGTAAGTGCACCGTGGCAGTTGCTCTGTACAAAACCCAACACAATACCTTCCCCCATAAAAGGGGGCCATTGGGCATTTCTAGAGAGAATATCCCTGGACTCATCCAGAGAAACGATACCTCAAGGCTTACGTGTAACTAGGCTACTGAGTAAGACATCTATTCATCCCCTCCTGATTCACTGAGTGGACGGACAGACTGGAACACCCCTAGTTCTCTCATCCTCTCAAAGTCCTTCTGTACATCGTACGTCCGGTAGAATTCAGCGTACTTGGCCTTCCTCCAATCGTAGACTGTGGGGATGAAGACAAAATTGCACACGGTTAGTCGGCAAAAAAGAGAACTTATTAACTATTAACTCGGTCATAACAATCCCAGTCAAAAATTCCCTTCACTTCCCATTATAGAGGCTTTGCCTGGTAGCCATCTTGCAGGGCAGTTCTTTTGTTCCACAGGGAAACCTCCTATGTGCATACCCTGTGGAACTAAAGCAGTAGCCTACAAGATGGCAGCCATGCAAACCCACTTTTGAACAGGGCAAGAAGTACTGTTCATCTCTTAAATTTTGCTAAATCGTGGCTGGAGATACTCCTGGATGTAAGAAGTTATTATAGTGATTATAATGTACAATTGTGTATGTTATTGCAACTGATTTTGTATATGGTTTGTTTATCAACTATCTGTCAGTCGGTGCGACCAAATATTCGGATATTCGATCGAATTAAATGTTGAATATTCGAATAGAGAATTATTTAAATTGACTCAGCACTAGGATTCCATGATAAAAAAATTTGGAAAGCACATTTTAGTGGAGAAAAAAATACATCTATTGAGGGAAAAAACAATTATGAAAATAATTCTTACAGGCCTGATGACCTGGGACACTACACTCCCGAGTGCGGTGGCAAATAATAATAATAATAATAGTTTCATTCAGGCAAATTACAAATGCACTCACTGAAGAATTTGACGCCTGCAGCACCCGCAATCGCCAGAACCACTCCAATGGCAAAGTGCTTCTTGAGATGACTGTTAAGCAAGCCTCTCATCTGTGGTCTCGGTAGGGCAGACATGGTGATTCTGAGTCAAATGAGAATTGTTACGTGTGGTCAGGTTTCCCTTTCAAACCTAGCCCCACTAGTGTGGCATGGACACTCGCTACTGCTGCATCCTTAGCCACACATCCGTCTAGACATGTAATACACGGACTGAGCGATAAGATATTACATGTAGCAATGGGCTCTTCCAAAACTTTGGCAGCACTTTAGGTATCTTGACATGGAACAGCCGTCGAGACGATGAGGGGTCAAGTGACGTAATGCTCAACGACCTTATTTTAAAGATGGCGACTGAGAGAGCGAGCCCATTAGATTGAATGGATAAAGGCAAAAAGACTGGAAAATACCTGAATAACGTGAGTGAAATCATTCAATAAATGGTTTTTAGAAAGCGGAAAGGTCAAGAATCATGTTCGTGTGCAAAAGAAATTGGGCCCACGATGATAAGTGGGTGCGCCGGAATGTTCAATACGTCGACACGAAATCGCGTATACGGATGTGTGGCTAAGGATAGATCAGGAGTGAGAGTCCGTGCCACACTAGTGGGGCTAGCCCTAGTGCTGTTTTGAGCTAAATAACTTCTCCACAGACATGACAGAAGTCATGTGTTTTGGCAGCTTGTTCCAATCTCTTGCCATCTTAGGAAAGAATGCATGAAGATAGGATTGTGACAAAGACTGTGAGATGACAAGTTGATTTGTCTTGCAGCTCCTACTGCTATTGTTGCGAGATAATGGAGGTCGAGGTTCTTGCAAGTCAAGGATATCTCTTATTTCGAAGGAAATTATTATGATGTCCATCCAGCTTAAATTTATTTAGAAATAAGGCAAAAGAAAACACCGAGCGTCCAACTTGAAAACTGAAGTATTACGAATCGATTTCAACCCATACCGTGTTTAAATAAAGCGAAATGCGTGAGGATTTGCTCTTACCGAAGTCTCGTTCCCAACGCTTTCGACTCCAAGATGGCTGCTACAACCGGCTTCAACCTTTTATCCAGAGCAACAAAGTACACATTTCAAGTAATGGCTTACGGCAAATACACGTTAAGTGCGGACGTGTTGAGATCGAGGAAGAAAACCAATTTAAGGAAATTTTTTGGGGGCGCGACTATGAACCAAACCAGTTTACGAACGGAGGGGGTCCACTATGAATTCTTTTTAACATTTGAAGTATTTCTTAATGTTTAAGTGAAGTGCAGAAGCATGAGAGTAAGAAAAGTGAAGAATCTGGCTGCCTATAAGATTGGGAGATGCCGTAATTTGTTAGTGGGGGTGCGCAATGAGATGACGTCCAATCCCCTGTAGCATGCCTTAAACGAGAGCCGAAGTCTATTTTGGACTGTGTCATTTCTTTTCCTTCCAAAAGTATATACAAGGCCTAAATTATAGGCTCAACCCTCAAAAGGCTTTAATTTGCACAAAAAGTTCACAAGAGTTCCCCCACCGAAAACTTCGGGTTCGGGATTGGGAATACAATTAATGGGAAGATGCATTGTGAGGTCACAACACCAAATGAAATTATCCTGTTCAATATTACTCATGTTTGAAATTTGAGAAGTTCTACAGACTTCAAAATAAAAACTGATGTACAAGCAATACTCAAAGACAATTTTTGGTGACTTTTTAATACATTTATTAGTATACATGTATATATTCAAGTACACGCATTGTGCACACAGTCATTTCATTTACAATAAGCACTTGTTAATAAAGGGAACATTTGTTATTTTAACTTACTCTTTAGAAACACCGGTACATTTAATTACACTTCTGGGGCACTCATGCATCAAGTCATCATGAAGTTTAAGGGACAGAACATTTATCAAAAATATAGTCAGGGTATACGGTACCTATCCAATATCAGATGTCGAGCAAGATTCATTTTTACAACTGCTGCTGATCAAAGTAGCTGGTTTTAAAATACTTTCACTGTTGTTGTACATCAAGCCAATGAACGGAAAGGATATCCAGCTATGACAGGTGTTCTGAAACAAAAATAGGGTTTTTTTCACGAGAAGTCTGAAGTGCAACCCTGTCGAAAAACTGGAAATTTTTCAACAATCTCCACTGTCCAAGTTAAAGAAAACACAACAAGAGACCCATTAAAATGAAACACAAATTTCCCAAACCATTCCTTGGTTAAAGGCTTTTCAAAGAATCCTGCATTATAGAAGTCAGTTTTTTTCACCCACGTAATGCCCATTCTCATCAAGATGGCAAAGTGAGCGATGAATAAACAAAGTGAGATCAGTTTGCTCTTCCTATAATTCCAACTTTCAGTCTCGTGAAGCATCTTGCGTGATCTGATCACAAATTCTGAACACCTGGAAAAAAAGTTGTGGCACTTTAAATAGATCTGCAAATGTAAAAGATTCAGTCCTTTCTTAAATTAATGCCCCTTTATGGGTCTGCATTCCTCAGTTAAACGTATTTACAACTTTAAAAGGTAAAAGCTGATTAAAAATGCAACTGGAGAATAGTTTTTCCTGTATTTAAATTTAGGATGCAATAAAAAACCCTTAATCTTGTGGCAGTTGATGGAAGTGTAAATTAACAACATGTCCTCTTCAGCAACTTTGTAAATTGCCGAATTCAACACTGCTTGGATAATTCAATATTTTTTTTTCCGACAAAAAGTAACTCTAATTGAAACAAACCCGTCGGTATGGTTGCATTTATTTCCGAGCTGCTTCAAAGGTTTCAATCTGATAGAAATAACAATGCAATTGGAAATTACACAGTAATGCTCACATCAAAGAGGGAATGTTTGAACGAAATACAAGACTGTATAACAATAATTTGAAATTTTATACAATAGGAAAGATGCACACACACACAATTCTATACTTTGTAATTATTTCTAATGTTGCTTTTACATTTCTGACCCTTTCTCTGTGCGAAAGACACACAATACCCAAGAAGACGCAGTGCACTGAGTATAAAAAGGTCATATTTTTATATGCTTGGTTACAGTTTAATTTTCAGAGCCATTTCCAAGATGGATTTCCTGTGTAGTTTGTCTCTAACAACTGTGCCAACCTTTACGAAAAATCAACCCAACCACGATCTAATGCAAAGTGCTTAGTGCTCAGACTAAATTCAGAGGAATATATGAAAACAGGCTGATATGATGCTGGTCGCCTGCCAACTGCCCACCATTTTGCATGACTGTGGCTGGTACTTGGCCAAATGTTGCTCAGCCGTTGTACACGCAGCGTGGAGCTCAGATGCTAATACTGAAACGGTACACCAGTGGATACACAAAGTGCTTTCTGTACATTGCCACAAGACATATGTTCTTCAGTCGCCATATGTCCCTGTTAACAGAAAGAGCGGTCGATCCTCCGTCCTATTGGCCGTTTGGAACTCGTCCCTCAGACGGAATCGCCAGCGATCTTCCAGGTCCAATCGGACAACCTGACGACGGAGAGTGCTCCTGTCTGGGCTTATAAGGCAGAGTCTGGCACCTGGTGTGGCAAAGAACAAACAGAATATAACAACTGTCAAGCACCATTCCAAAAAATGCTATGTGAGAGCATGGAATACTCTGTTATTTAAAATCCTTTGCAAAATTCATCAGCGTTTTCAAAAGTCCCATGAAAATCAAAGAAAAACTATTGATATATTAACAATATTTGTATGATTTTCATTTGAATTGTCTAAATTTAACATAACAGTATTCTCAGGGAGTTTTAAAAGAAATGAAAGCCGTACCTGACACAAACTTGAATTGTTTCAAGAAGGAACTTTCCACAAAGGCGTCGCACATGTACAGGAGCAGACCGCTAAACAGGAGGCTATCAGGAGTGGTGTTGATGGAGTGAGGCCGGGAACTTACAAAATGGACTGGGAATTGAAAAATCAATGTGCTAGTTTGAGAAAAATTGTCACTAAATCTAAGAAATTTTCAGAGGGGAGTTTGCTTTGTGGGCTTCACTCCAACTGTACGTGGAGACGGCAGTGCTGGTTTCTCTTGAGAGCCAGCAAAGCATACACTGCTTGCAAGCACCCCTAAAAACCTAGGTATGAGTGAATCACCGCAGCCAATTTTCAATTGAATGTGCATAAAAACCACAGCATCTCTGCATCATATGAAAAACAACAACCTGAATGAGGGTGAATAGGGTCAACAACACCCAAATGCCTATAAGCAATATTTTCATTTCTTTTTACCTTACCTTATGAGGACATAAATGCCCAATGCCCATCATAAGATGGCAAGAAAACGTCAAAGTCTCTTGTTTGACCATTTGCTGTACTTAAGTCCATCTCAAATTCCAGTCATTCAGTCCGGCCCAAAATAAGATGATGGACAATGACAAAGAAAGGCTTCTGTTGTAGTTCATTAGGGTGCCATGTGACTCGTCAGAAGACTTGTGAGGACTCTTGATAAACTTGTAAGAGACTTTGATAAACTTATAAGGTTTTTAAATGAACTTGTAAGGACTTTTGATAGACTTGTGAGGGCTTCTGATGGACTTGTGAGGACTTTTGATGGGCTTGTGAGGGCTTTTGATGGGCTTGTGAGGACTTTTGATGGGCTTGTGAGGATTTGTGATGGGCTGGACTACAGTACTGCTTTTGAGTACACAGCCGTCCCTACCTGCAATCTCAGGCCCCAGATTGAGGTAGCAATCAACCAGCAGGACAGGATTTTCCGCATTGTTGACGGCCTGTGGGAAGAGTCGCTCACCACTCATGTTTTCCAGAAAGCGCTCGAGGAGATACTGGGGCGGGGCTAGGAGGGGTACCAGCTCCTCACTGTCGGGCGTGGAGACGTAGTGACGGAAGAGGATCTTACTTTTGGAATGCCCGCTCGCACCTGGTGATGAGGACTGTTGGATAAAAGGAATCTTTTGAAGGAACATTTCAACAGCAATTGACACTACAAAATCTGTTTAAATAAATTCTAAAATCAATAACAGCCTTTCACAACCTTCACAAGATAGGATCCTGCAGCTGGTCTACTTTGGCAGAATAAAAGCAATGGCCACCAAGATGGCTAACATGCACATGGCCTATTGTAACAGAGTTTCTCTCTTTATAAGCATTATCATTTCAATGCAGTTTCTCAGAACAAAAGATGTAGCAGGGCCTATCCAAGCGGTACAAAAGAACTGCCATCCAAGATGGCTGTGAAGTACATGGTCTATTACAATGGTGCATTTCCTACCTTTGAGCATGGCATCACGTTGACGTCATCACTTACAGGAATGAGTTTCTTCATGACCGAGAATCGGTTGAGCTGACAGAGGAGAAGTGAGCTGCTGTGAGCACGCAGGTTGAAATCCATGTCTTCATTAAAAAACCTACACACAGCAGGCAAAGAAACATGTATGCACGATTTCTGTTGGATATCAAACGTTCTTGTTTACTGAAATAGCAAACTTCTAAAATGGGAGCCCTTGATCCATTCTGTGCATAGACCACCACTGCTGGCACTCACACATTGCATTGTGGTAGAGTACTTCACAATTACTTTACAACTACTCACAACTACTCACAATTAATTCATAAGAACTCGCATCACAATCACTCAAAGGTACTCAAAATTCACAAGTATTCGCAATTTCTCAAAAGTACTCATAATAACTCGAAAAGAACGAACAATTCACAATCACTCAAAGATACTCACAATTACTTCACAAGTACTCATTATTTCTGACAAGTACTCATGTTACTTCATAACAACTCACTATCACATAATCACTCAAAGGTAGTCACTGTTACTCCACAAGTAAAAATATGTCACAGGTACCTTGGTCTCAATTTACGTCACAAGATATTCATTTGAACTACATGCATAATGAAGACATACTTTTGTTTTTGCCCAACTAGTAAAAGTATGTGCGATGACGAGTGACCAGTGCTTGCAAGTACTCCACTTCAAGAGTGACTGAGTGAGTGCTTATGTATCAATTACATCAGAGGCAACTTTAACATAACACTGACCTGTGGTGATCATACTGTACGTTTTGTGTCTCCTCCAGATTCAGAAAGACCATGTTGTACGGGTGACAGCGGGAGAAGGGCTGACCTTTGACCGTGCCCTTTGACCTGCTGGACCACTGCTGGAGGCCAATCACGGCGAAGCTACCCAGCTTGGGTACGGCCTCCACTTCTTCGATCAAGGCTTTCAAGGATATGAGGGAATCGATTCTGCCAAAAGTGAAAGCGTGAGAAAGAATTACCGCTAGAAACATGTCGGAACTAAAAATGATTTGGTGGGAAAAAAGCAATTGATAAGAATGCTCTGTTTACTCAATTCTTAACTTTTAAAATGCTACCAACTTTTACAGCACTTCCTATTACATTTCCAAGAAAAGGTATTTGTGGCTCAACCTAACAAAACGAGTCACAGGTCACCACAGCAACTTTGGAATTCTCGATCTTTAAATAATATTACATGGTATCAACAGGAACCCTCAACTTTTCATATCTACACTATGCCCATTTTTACCAGCACGCCAAAATGAGTTATATATTAAAACAAAGACCCCAATTTACTCTTTCTAATGATAACTAGAACAAAATTACTGAAAAAATGGACTTCAGGCTCATTTTGTGGCAATTGGCAACATGTAATTAATTATCCCTGACAATTGATTGTCCAAAGGAAGGTCAGAATAATTGATCATGAAAAGTAAAAATAACTGATTGCAATTTTTTGGGTATGTCATGTCTAGAAACACATGTTGGTGTTTGTTCTCACGAAAGAACAGGTCATGTGGGTAATTCTAACAACTTCAGGGTCCGAATTTTTCGTGTCCCTGTCACATCTGACATATGGTTTGTAAGTTCAAAACAAATTCTCTAATTTCCAAGAGTGATAAACTGATGCAAATTACCTGCCAAACAACTAGAAATGGTTTGAAATCAATTTCAATGATAAGTCAATGTCAAATTCCACAGTTCAGGTGAAACATGGGACACAGAAATGTCACACCTTTGGACCCCGAATTTGTGGAATGACCCACATGCGAGTCGCTCTCCCCAACAATGAGACCTTGAGTGACCTCGAGCAACCCCTGACCTTGATTCATTCTTGCCAGGAACACACTCATGCCAAGCAAAGCAGGAGTCGTCGGTGATGATGATGAACGGCCAGACTTCTTGCCGACTGACCCCCAACTCCTCCTGTCTGCTACGTTCCAGCTGCAGGTTGTTGTAGGCCAACTCCTTGATGAAGTACTTGGCGGCGCCTGTGGAGGCAACATTCGGAAAGGTTTTTCTCTTCTATTTCAGATAAACTCCGACGACCCAAAACACCGTCTTCTTGCAGTCTGATGACCAGGTCTAGACCGCCTTTCAACTTTTCCAGATTTGACAGCTCTGTGTGTTAAATTTTGAGGAGTGACTCGTTTGAACTGAACATTGGAACAAAGTCAATTTTGAATACTTGTGTTTATTGGAGTATGTCTCTGAATTGCCAACAGCAAATACACTGAAATTAAAACATCCTGAAGCTGAGTGTTTCCTCTTTAAAACCATGTAATCCATAAATTCTTATGTTTAACTGTACATTATTCGCTTCACCATTTTTTGGGGGGAAACGCGCTGTAGCTTGGAAACAGAGGACTCACAGCTGTGTACCATTATGGGCCTCCAACTGGACCAACGGAGGGCGCTACTTCCTTAGCAACGCAGGCTCCTTTGGCACTAACTGCGTTTCTCTGGTTCACAAACAACCAGGAAATGCAAGCATTGCAATCACATCGCTACCAACAACATGAACACTCCTGACCAATGTGGCTCTTTCCAACCCATGAGGGGGGGCTTCTGCTCAAGGCCGATGGTGACTTGCATTACAATATTCACTTGCACACTGTTTAAGGTGAAGTTCTCAGAATCAACTTGAAGTGTAAGTTACTTTAAGATCTAACCTGGTCCGGCATCGTTCACCACTGACGGTAGGACCAGGATGATGTGGTTGGGCCACTGTTTCTCGTAGGCCAGCGCGTCCTTCTGCTTGCACACCAGCACGTGGATGTGTTTGCTGCCCTCCATGGTATGGTGGAGGTTGATCAATCCGTGCTCATGCCGTCCAAAGGTCCACATGAAGATGGGCGTCTTAATGGCATTGGGACCCTGCGGGACGGCGAACAATGATCCGTGAACCACTGAGGGCAATGCCATGCAAAAGTGGAGATTTTGACATACTGCTATTAAGTTGATTATTAGCTGTACACTGAAGACCAAACAATTTTGTTTCAGAATATCTGAGTAAAATTGCAGCCAGCACATTGCCTTTTATTTCTTGTTTCATCTTTTGGGGAAAAAAACATGCGCCGTTTACAGAACAGTCTGACCTGAAAGTGATAAATTTCTGGTTTGCAGAAAGTGCCTAAAACATTGCTTAAAATTCTGAGCAATAAGATTTATTTCAGGGGATGGATTCAAAAAGTTCCTCGGACATTTAAATTTGATTCCATGATCCCCGTACTGATATGTGACACTCTCTGAGCAGGCTAGCATACTGTACTAGACTCGTACAAAAAAGTGAGCCTTTAAACGGAATGTTTAAGCAGCGCTATGAAATTGGCCCCAGCTCAATGCTAGGGCTCAGTTCCTTGTCTCATCTGGGACAAGCTTACCAGAAAGACAGTCAGCTGCAATCTTAAGCCAGCCATTAAAATTCTCTATTACTGCAACGATCCATTCTGGATTTTGGAAATGCTAGTCTTTTTTCCAGTCACTAACCTGTTCACTCATGATTGGCAATACCATGCTCATCATTTGGCCTGTCCGCTGGCTGAATACAAAATGCTTCTCTTGCTGGGGTGGGATGATAAACTGTAGCTCTAGATCTTTGCCAAATAGAACAGACGACAGCCGAATACTGTATGCTTTGGTTTCTCGAGCCTAAATTACAAACACAAAAACAAGTAAAGAGAAAACAGTAAAGATCTACAACTTAATATATAGAGCCTACCGGGCTGCACTCAATTTTTCCAGGGGGCCACCGAAAGTCGACTAACTGCGGCTTGTACATAGGTTGTGTATATTTCAAGATTTTGACGGACCCCCACTGGGGGCTACGCAGCCCCTCCAAGTAATACCATCGAGTTAACAAGTTGACTGCTGACTACAAGTTTACTCATAGTAACAGGTGTACCGGATTCTGCCACAATGAGCATACTTGTAGGAAATGAAAGGCTATTGTAATATGAATTGAAGACGTTGGCATCAACGAAGAACACGACAAATATCCTGCTGGCCGTGCGGAGGGCGTACACCTGTAAAATGCTCCTCTTCAAACAGACACCTGAAAGGTACAGCCTATTAAATATGTGCGCATGTGTACAACGCTTGACAAATGGGAACGCCCTGTGAAATTGTGTATGGGCGGCAGTCAACAGGTTAATTAAATTCGCACTGACCTCATTTGCTAGATCAGAGCTACCAATCTCACTTGACCCAAAATTACGATTTTACCTTAAAAATCCTTATTTCTGAAAAAAAATCCTCTTTTACACTGTTGCGTAACTTGGAGCTTGATTCGTATGGGAACGAGCAAGTGAGCACAGTAGTCTGGGCCCCAGACTGATTTTGCTTATACATCCATAGTTTACGTACTGCACACATGTAAACTGCACAAACGAAGCAGCAATGGACAATAGAGGGCCTCGTGGATGGACACTGCGTCATGCGTTTGCATGGCATTTCTGACATCACCGACGACTGATGTTACCGCACGAAATTGACTCGTGAAAAACATCAATTTTCAAGCCAAACAATAGTTAAAAATCTAAAATAACTACAATGCTTATTATTTTTCGTAAATTGTATTTTATTGAGAAAAATCGTAGTGCCATATTGTCACTGAAAGCATGCCTGCGGATAAAACATTGCATGGTTACTGATTTCAACCTACAAGTCAGAAATAGACCTTTCAAGGAATAACCTTTGGGAGTCCAGCATATTGCTCCAATTAAACATCTTTGACATGTATGACATGACAGGTGTATTACCTCCACAGCTGAGATGTCTTTGTAGTTGAGACACTGATCGCAGTGGTGGAATGCATTGTGGGCGCTGTACTTAGTCAGTCTGACCGACACAGTGGATGGCTTCTTGGGTCCCTCCGAATCACTGCTACTGGCCTTACCTAGAGATAGCAGGTGCAATCAATCAATTAACAGCTCAAGTACTTGATCTTTAGCATTCAACCAACCACGCAGCAAGCTGCAATTTGGTGCCAATAAGGACGGATGAAACTGCCTAACTAATCAAACTGGTTCTATTTGATGAACGTACCAAGTTTAATGTCCTCTGTCCATATAGGACTGTGGTTCTTGAATCCACTGTTTCTCAGGCTAAAATCAAACGGCATCTTGACCAAGGTGTCATAATCTGGCCACTTAATGGCCGCCGCTCCCGGCACATTCTCGTCACCAGAGGGCACTTCCACTTCCTCTTCCTCATCGATGACCTCGACCTCTTGCAGTCGGATCAGCATACGTGACAAGACACGCAGGAAATGAAAGAAGGTCCCCGTTTTGCCGACCTGTGGAGATGCAGAAACATCAGTGCAGACAAAAAAGTCCCCAGGAGTCCTCACAAGTCTATCCTCATGTCCTCAGACATCCACCACATGTCTTCACATTTGCATTACAAGTCCTCACAGTCAATCACACATGAGTCAAGTTATCTAGTGTCAGGTCAAGTTCAAACCTATTGAAATGAACTGTGATCAAAGCATTTTTTGGCCACTCGTTAATACCCGACTTGAGATTCAGACGTGATTTGATTTGCAGTTGACTTGATTCTTGGTGACCACAAATCTCACAAAGAATTTGTATTATCAACTGATTATTTTTTGTCACTTTGGGCAGTCCATACAACAGTATCAATTTTTAATATTTGGCAGTTCATACTACAACATTTAACAATGCCGTCTCTTCTGACAATCTATACAGTTACAAATAGCCAATTTTGTCACCACTGGCAGTTCATATAAAACCGCAATGAACACTTTTGTCACCTTTGGCGGTCCATACAACAGCAATCTGCGGGGATGGTAGGTGATGTTACCCTCTCCTTTCCGCTCGTAGTCGTAGTGATGCGGTTTGGGCTCCGTCCAGTGCCGGTAGTATGCGCTCTTCACCTCTGGATCTTTGCTAGAGACCGGCCTCAGTGTAGTGGACCACACGGTGTCACTGCTGGGTACCAGTGAGGCAACAGAATGGCCATTTTGCTGTAATATGATGAAAGTAAAATAACACCATCTTGTCGTTTTTTAATAAAAATTCCGCTAAGATCCAAACGTCAGGCATTCTAACCTTCTTGATCTGCCAACTTTTGAGTTAAATTCAAATAAAATCTGGTACACTGAGTTATCTGATTTCACATAAACGTAACAATTTGAATTCCCCAGACTAAAGACACTGTTGACACCTTGTGATTCAGGGCAACCTTTGCATAGCGACCACCATCTCTGGAATGGACTGGTTCCTTTGTGCCCTTCTTATCCATCGAAAACAGTGTATTGTTACAAGACATCTCTTATGTAACTAAGCAAAAGCTTGCCCCAAATCATGAAGGGTAGTGTCATTGGTATTGCAAATTGAAATTGTTATGGTCATGTTAATTTAAAGAAAGTGTACCAGATTTGAATCCCAAAAGGCTCATTGTCCTAAAGCTTCTCAAATTGTGTTGAATGTTGTAATGGCTGCTGCGATGTTAATTCTACTTTTTCCCTTTAAATCTGACTGGTCTGGTTCACAAAATGCATGCATGAAAAATGTCTTGCCTCTTGAAGGACTTGTGGAAGTGAAAATGAACACTCACAAAAGGTAAATAGGACAATTAAGCACTTCGAGAAATGAAGCTATGCTCAAGATACAATCTTTAATGGCCGGCTTATGCACAAGTAATTATCAAAGACCAAGTACAACCAATTGTCTGTTTTCCTGTGGAGGAATTCTATTTCATTTCATTCATTTTCAAATCTGTAGTGTTTAATCAATATGATACAAAATGACAGCACGAACCTTTTCGTGTTTTCCGCTGACCACCTCAAAAACCGACTGGGACACGATGACCAGCGGAGGGCGCTCTAACCTATCCTCCACGATCCTCTCGCAGCGCCCCAAACCCTCCACTTCTCTCTCCTCTTTGACCGGGCCGTTATCCCCCAGGTCGGACGCGGCATCCGTCTCGGGCTGGTGGGAAGGTGGCTCGGTTACCATGGGAACCGAACTCGTCACCATGCCGATGGACTCCAGGCTGGTGGAAGGAGGGGTGGAATGGACCACCAGCTTGGCAGGGGTGAGCGGCTTGCCCGGGGTGACGGTCGGTGGAGGGGAGCTGACGTTACTGGAGTGAGGGTCAGTCGGAGCTTGTTCTTTGTCGCTGCCGTGGGAGGATGTCGAGAGACGAGCCGTGGTGTCTGCTGCTACACTCAGCTTGGGAGTGGACCGTGCGCTACTTACAGCATCTATCGGACAGAAAACAAAAGTGTGTCATCATCCTTCAAACATTAGAATGTGCAGCCTTAACGAATACTGAAAACTCAGTTCACATGCAAATATAATGGAACTTGAAGCTAGGCACAGAGGGGAAAGGTCAAAGGGCATCACAACAACAAACAGACCACATGAGGTGGAATTTGCAGTTCACAGCAAGGTCATTTCCTAAACTCTGACCTTATCTGACGTGCTGCCGGCAAGATGTGACTGTAAAGTCATTTGTTGAACTTTACTTTGATTCAGTTAACATGCTGTTTGCCTGCGATCCCGGGTCATTTGCCGAACTCTGACCGGATTCAGATGAAAACGTCAGCCTGTGACCAAATCTCCCGGCCTGATTTAGGAAGCAAGGCTGTATGGAGATGGATGCAAGATAATCTCTGACATACTAGGCCTAGCCTTAACCCTAAGGTACTCCTCTTGTGTGGCTAGGATCTTCTATCAAAAGCATGGCCTGCCACTCAAACTAATAGCTAAAGGTATCAGCCAAGGTCATCCCCTGAACTCTGACCTGATTTAGTTGACATGTTGTCGGCCTGTGACCCCAGGTCAATGTGTAGCCCCGGCGGGACGGGAATCTCGTACTCCATCCCACTCTCGCTCTCCCCATCGTCGTCATCTTCATTGTCGCTGTCTTCCGTCACCGTGACGATGGGGTCGATAGCATCCACTGGGACGTAACGGCAGGCCAGGCCCAGCTCTTGCTCCAGACTGGAAAGGTCGAAGACGCCGTGGTTGACCAGCCGCAGGTCGACGACCCGGAGTGACCTATGATTGGTCAACAATTGGGCAACAAATCAGATTGGGTAACAAAAAGGTCTCCTCGGAAACAAACAGATGGATAAGCTGTCTTTGGTCGGGGTTTGCTTTACCTACCTGGGCATCGTTTCTCCAGTAATGGTCTTGTTTGTCATGACGACGATACACGGTAATCCATCCAGATCTTCATACGTCTGTGGCTTCCAAGACGGATCTGCACCTCGCCAAGTCTGAAATTATAACAAATACATTTTCATTTTTTCTAAACATAGAACAAATGGATTTGGGCAATCTGGTTTTATTATTAGTTGATGCATGAAGGCACCCAGTTGGAGACGATATATATCTTGTACTTTTAACACGGCTTTCTTCGATAGCTACACCCACCTGAAGTCTTTTCAAGAAGTACTCATCCACAACCAACTCCTGATCGCTGCCGCACAGCAGGATGTCCAGCCGATACTGAAAGCCCAGCTTGTCCCGGACGGTGCGCAGCTTGTCGTGCGCAAGAATGGCCAGCTGGGGACATGGGATGCGCAGCAGGATCATGTGACCTTGCCCACTGTCACTCTCCAGAGGGGCGGCGATGAGATCCTGGAACAACGTCGGAAGCAAAAGTATTTTGGAGGGGATAGTGTCTCCGTGCAAAAGTGGTGTCCAACAGTGACAAAAGAGAGATCTGACTAGACACCAGAAAATTTGTGCACATTCTGACGAAAGCGCATGGCATGCAGTGTGTCCCCCTCATTGCACGGCAGTTTATCCTGTTCTTGTTTGAAGTCCACAAACACAACCGTTCTGATTTGTTGAGAGAGTAAGACATAAATCCAAGAAACAATTCGAAAAATTCTTGCTAGCAACCTTCCCGCATCCTCCCAAATCCTCAACTTCGCTAAAACCTGATAGCATATTTCTTATCCCAGAACTTCCAATGCCCACCTGGCCCCACATAAATTAACACTGGCTGGGCCCTACCTTCCCCTATCCTACAAAATCCTTGAAACATTTCAGTGCATTTTGTAGGATCAAAAAAGGTTATAATTACCTGCAGAATCTTGAAGGTGATGCTGGTAGTGTCTTCCCTGATCTCAGGAATACCAGCTAGCGACATGAGAGCAGCTGAGTATTGGCGGATCAGCAGGTAGGTGCAGACCACCATGCTGTGAAGCTTGGGGTACCTGGAGAAAGACGATCGGCACCTCCATGAAAACATTCATGGTAAACCATGACAGGGGCACAACCGAAGCTGAACAAAGCATTTGATCTATGCTCACGAATCAATGACTCCTCAGGACAGCATTCGGGAAAGGAATAATGC
The DNA here is from genome assembly GCF_054643075.1 of Acanthaster planci. Taxonomy (NCBI): domain Eukaryota; kingdom Metazoa; phylum Echinodermata; class Asteroidea; order Valvatida; family Acanthasteridae; genus Acanthaster; species Acanthaster planci. The sequence continues at coordinate 11,297,026 of NC_141794.1, read as the reverse complement.
AATTAACAAGCAACTGTCGGATATCACACAATTTTAGACAGGGCAACACTTGACCATTTTTGGATCTAGGATATGGTGGGTTTAAAGAAATCATGCCATTTGGTTTTTTATTGCTGTGAAAGCCACATATCTGTGCTTATGACCATCACGCAGTGCTAAAAGAGTTAGCACAGAAATTCTCACAGGTAGGAGGTTTGCGGAGACCCCATGTGGATCATCTCTTTTGTGAGTATGTGTGGTTCTGAAAAGAACCGGTACTCTACATTTTGTACAGTGAGTGCTCTGTCCGTCGTCAGGAGTCTCCTGACGTCTCTTGACTTGTGACAGGGTGACCGGTGTTGTGTTGCCGTCAGGAGTCTCCTGACGTCTCTTGACTTGTGACAGGGTGACCGGTGTTGTGTTGCCGTCAGGAGTCTCCTGACGTCTCTTGACTTGTGACAGGGAGACCTGTGTTGTGTTGCATTGTGTTGTGTTGCGTTATGCTGTGTTGCGTTGTGTTGCGTTGTCTTGTGTTGAATTGTGTTGTAATGCATTATGTTGTGTTGCGTTGTCTTGTGTTGCATTGTGTTGCGTTGTCTCGTGTTGCATTGTCTTGTGTTGCGTGATGTTGTCTCAGACTTGCAGGGACTTGTGGACCCAGATACCACACTGCCACTAGGATATTTCAGATGGTGTATCATTTCCTTTATCCTTCCCTATCAAAGAAACTGACTTCAGACATGACAATAAGGAACAAATTTGACTGACTTTGTAGCTGGGTTCATGTACCATACCTCCGTAGGAGTGATTCCACCACAGTCTGGTAAACATTATCATACTGCAGCAGCGGTGCTTCGTTGCTCCAATACAAAGTACTACAATACTCATCAATACCAAAGTAGGTGGTATCCACTTCTGACTGGGGAGATGACTGTATGAAGAAAACAATGTGTGCAGAGAAAGATATTTCACATACATTATGAAGACACCATAACTTTGTGCACATTCAAATGAAATCTCTCCATTATGTGCATTCTGGTATAAAGACAACTGCATAAAAACGTGATACAATATTATAACTGATTAGAACAAATGCTTGTATAGAGAGGCATGCTGTGTACATGATTAAGAACACTGCATGTTTGTGCACATTCAGATAAAAGTTGGATTGTGCATCTCAGCAGTTACTAGTGCAGTAACTGCATTAAAAAAACACAGATACAACATCACAGTGAAAAGTAACAAATGCATAGAAAGACCTTTCTTATACTTGCACATTGAGGAGAAACACAGGGAGCTTGTACACATTCAAACGAAAATTAGTTTCAGTACCGTACATGCACACACTAACTCTCACAAGTAGGCCTAATAGCAGCATGGAGGCATTTACTATGCCTGAGTGACAGATGATGTTCAGATGGCAAATTGCACAATTCGCCCGTATGACATGAATACAAGCCATATCTAATCTCTCCTCACTCAAACACAGCACATGTTGCCAACAGCTCGTTAGATCCTCTCTACGTTTTTAGACGCACTGTCACGGACCTGTTTCAGAGCTGAGGGCATGTAGATCTCATTCTGTGGAGGGATCCGCGATTTCTTGGTCTGCAGGTTGTAGGGGAGACCCGAAACTTGGAGGGTCAGGATGTTGGGTGCGTCCAAAACATCCAGACAGTTGGTGTAGCGATGAACAATGCCCCCCTGCTGTTGCTGACTGACCGAATACCTACCCAACACACGTGTTAAAGTTATAATAGATACGATGAATGTTTACAATGGCAGTGGTAGAAATAATGTCATGAGGTGGCAGATAGAACATTCCACCCGCCTCATAGAATGGAACATCACTGAACATCAACGTTCTGATGGAGTTTTTTTAATGCAGTTCTTTTAAGCGCTCCTTTGTTTCCTATTTGTCCTGATTTCCAGTTTTCGTTGCGCCACTTGAGGGCATTTCAGTGTCTTGTTCATTTCTATGTTATTGCTGATTTGCATATCTACGAGCAAAAGTGTGATGTCATCCAAAACAGAAAATCACAAGTGCTCAGAAATTTGGTTACTTTGCTCTTGAAAATTTTACTTAAACTGTATACTTTACTGGTGTTTCACTTCATGACAGAGGGCAAGTGAGGAAAATTTCCTCAGACATATTTTCAGTGAACAAATTTTGAGTTCAGAATGCGAACAGAAACCCCCTACAATGAACAATGTCTTCCTGTTATGACCTCATGGCAACGGAGCCCTCATTTGTCAGGAAAAGCATTGAAAACTCCAAAAAAATTTTAAAGTCCACTTTTTTAGAACGAGTAACAAAAGAGATGTCAGATCTTTCTCGAAAATTTAAGTGGAGTAGAGAAAATAACACGTACAGAAAATGTTCCTGAAGAAGTCCCCGTCACGAATCCTTAATAACAATGCCTCTGAACAAACCTGGAGATATCTAGATGGGCCTGGTCTTGCACCAGGACAAACAGCGTGTGCGGCATGATCTTGACCTTGCTGATAAAGTTGTCAAACTTGGTCTGGTTCTCCGTGGAGGTGTTGCACTGCATGACATACTGCTCGGCTGTCTTTCGGTTGTTGGTGGTTGTCAGTCCCAGATCAATGAGCAAATCTGGCAATGTGGGGGAAAGGAAGACTTCATCATTCCAGCGAGCCCATACTTTGTCAAAACGCTGCACTGCACTTGAATTTGGCTCAGCTTTTATGACAGTGCCAATCCTTGCTTGCAACAGTGGAAATTTTTGTTCACGTTTGCTTTGACGCTTAAGGCAAAAACTTAAAAAGCACAGTAACGCACCATACTAGGAAGAGAAAGAGCAAAATGTTCAGAGAGAGTACTGCGCACTGTACAACATTTACAAATGGTGGAAAATCGTGCAATGCTCCCTGTATGTTAAGGATTACACAAACAGGTTTACAGCAACGTTATTCTGCTAGATATATCAATGTACTGGAAAGATAGCATCTTAAAGGACTAACTTAATATAAAGGTCCATGGGCAAAATAATTAACTACCAATAACAAGTGAGAGAATGGAGAAGCGTAGATTCCGGAATAATTTTGGAGTAATAATTCAACATAAAACAGCGACGGTATTCCGGAAGATTGCCTGTTGCACTTACTGGATTCGATGAGCCTGGAGACGGTCTGGTGGTACAGCATTTGAGATGGCGGGACGATGAAGAGCAGATCCACCTTGATGAATCGACCCAGATCGAGAGCCATCTGATCCGAGTCGGCGATAGCGCACACCTGGGACAGGATCTTCATGGCTGTGGCAATCTGCTGGGGGTGGAGCTTAAATGGCTGGGGGGCGTACTCTGAAAAAAAAAATCACACAGGACTCTTGTCAAGCATTGGCTGAATGATCACCGCCACTTGGTGTATTTGTATGATACTGTCCAATATCCATCAAACTCCAACAGTAGGATTTGCTAGGTTTTGGCAGGTTTGGTACCACACCCAATAAACTTCTTGTTGAATTTTGTGAGACTTGGAATGAAAGGCCCAGGGAGATGGTGTTGGATTCTGTGTGAGTTGGGACACACAGGTCACTGTGTGCAGTGTCTGGCTTGCTGTACCAATTGTTGGACTATGCTTGATTTTGTCAGGTTTGGTACTGTTCAGTGCAAGTCATCCTATACTGCGTAGACCCATCCATACCATATCACTCAAACTCCAACGGGCTCATTCTGTTGGAGTTTATCAGGTTTGGTACAGGGACCTGCATGTACAAGTACATAGAGAAGTTTATGCACCTGTTGGAGTTTGGCTCAGTATGCTCTCTAGTGCAAGGACCCGAGGGGTTAGGGTTGAAGTCCCATTTTGTTTATTGGGCCACCAGCGAGAAAACAGTTACCGACCTTTCATGGTGCTGACTTCCATCTCCAGAGCCACATTCTCCTCTGTTCTCTGGAGTAACTCTCCGTTGAACGGCACAAACACTTCTCCTTCCAAATTGCCTGAAAACGACTCCAGAAGTACGTCGATGTCGTGACCGACTATGGCAAAAAAGAGATACATGCAATATCAGGCGACAGTTGTAAGACAGAAAACTCCAAGCAGAGTTGTTGAAAATCTTAACTTTTGTCTCCATTTCAGTTCCATCCTTCAATTTCACGAATTTAGTCCTCATCAATTGCAGCTTATGCCGCTCCAATTTTTTAATGTAGGAAAAACGGACTGTCACATATGCGACTAGGGGTGGAATATTTTCACTTGGTTCCAAAAGTGAATACTAACAAGTGATTCTGTAGTGGGACTCTGAACTGGAGAAGAAGCCGAGTTTTTAAAAAAGGCTACAATATCAATCAATCACCAGATTTAATCACTGACATGCAGGCGAATATGAGGGTAGACTGGTGACCTGCCCTCATGGAGGGAGGCAACAGCCTCCCAGCTCCTGGGATTTCATTGGTAGTTTTGTAGAGTGATGAATCATAATTTCATCCAAGTCTGATTCCCTGACTTCCGAGCTTGACAGACGAACGCATGCATTCAGGGAAACCAACCACCCATTCAGACCCTCTAGTGCTTTAACAAAACGGTGCCCTTTAACAAAAGCACCACCCACCTGGGCTGTTCTTGCTGAAGTGATTGGTCAGCAGTTGTATCTTTCCCGTAATGATCTCATAGCTGATCTCCTTGAACATCTCTGGGGTCGATAACCTAGCTTCTAACAGCGCCCTCGCCTGGCGACAACCTGCCAACACAAAACAGTTCCATCTAAACAGCCTGGAGAATACAAATAATTTACATCAAAAGCAAAAAACAAGATGAGAAAAATGTTTTCACAGACTCTAAAATGACTGCACTGGCTTTGAAATCAGAAAAAATTAGGTTCGGCAGTGCACAGAGATATAAAGAGAAAACTGATTCAATGTCTTATGCGCTTGATACTCGGACTTCTGTCAAATGCGATGACGCCTTACCGACAACAATGATGCAGAATTCCGTGCCTCTCTGCCTGGAAACGTGGATGATGACGTAGTAGAGTGAGCGCTGTTCGTTGGGTCCCATGGCAACCTGCATCTTGAGGGTTTCCGAGATGCCTTCTGCTATGGAGCTCTGTCGGTGAAAAGTCAACGAAAAAAAGTCAGTCTCTTTTAGTCCCACTCTAAAATCTGTTGCGCCAACTTTGATCACACTAGCTTGAGATATTTCCTACGACCTCGAGCTGAAAAATGTCATAGGAATTAATTTTACGGCTGATCAGTTTTGCTCACAGCAGCAAAGTCAAATTATTAAGGACACAACTACAACATGGCCGAGCCGAAGGGATATAAAGTGTCCTCAGGTAGTCGCCGAATGATCCATGTCTGACCACAGAGAACAGCCAGAGATCACAAATGCTGATTTTTATTGAGGCAGGAAAAACCAGAGAACCAGGATAAAACACTTGTGGCATGAGAGGGAGCCTACCATCATGGCTTCACATATATGAGCTCTACTGGGAATCCAACCCAGGATTACAGTGGTGAGAGGCGAGTGCTGTACCCACAAGTCACCATATCACCAAATTTCCAAACCTCACTGGGCTGCAGTCGAAGAAACAAGATGTCACTACAGTCATAAATATCCTACAAATCTAATACAAATTTCTCACAAGTGTCAGCTAGGTGGTCAATTTCATTGTGAAAAATAGCCGTGGTATCTTGTAGTTTTTAGTTGTTTGGGTTGGTTTGTTGTGTAGTAATGCTGTTTAAGAGTGGTTAGACTTACCTGAGCAATGACAATTTTCACCCTGCCTTGGGATGTCGCCACTGCAAGCTTGGCGAGCAAGGGAAGCTGGGCGGGGGCAACCGTGGTGAATTGTGGGATATTATGCTGACCCCCTAGGTCCTTGATGATTGTGTCCTGGCGTGCTTTCAGGAGGGCAAAGTCTAGTTCCTCTCTGCTTGGTATGCGATCACCTAAAAAGGAAATCACACTCAACTGATTAAAATGGACTCAACCCTCCAACAGCTATGTAGTACTCATATGCCTACTCACATTTGAGAACATTTTGTACTCATACTCACTGAAATTTACTCAATTGCGGACACAGTGTTGTAGTACCCATGACTGCACTGAAGTGCTATTTTGCAACTCATATTTGTTGAAATGTACACACATGACTCAAACATTGATCGGCTTTTAACGGTTTGAGGAGTTAAGACAAAAGCTTACCGAGTTGAACAAAGTACTGGATCATGACCAGCGCCATGGTCTCAAAGTTGATGCTCTGCATGCCCAGCAGGCCCAGGCTCTCGGCCATGTGGGCCAGGACCGGCTGGGTGGGTTTGAGGCTCTCCCGGAACAGGGGGCTGACCACCAAATCGCACACGCTGCCGTGGAAGATGGGCACGCTGCCCGCGCAGTCCAGGAGGACTACTTTGGAGCAGCAGGCCTCGGCCAGACCCGGCGGCACGAAGGAGGTGTCTTGTAGCCCGCTGGTAAGTGGCGGGGGCACAAAGTTGGGTGGGTGGAGCGGGGGCGGGGCGAGGGTAGGCCGTTTTGGGGGGTGCGTCGGTGAACCATCTATAAAGATTCAAGACAGTAAACGCTTACAAAATCTTTTTTTTAAATAATTGTTCATATGCTACTACAACAATGATTACTTGAGCTGAGAAATTCTAACTGATGCACTTACTGCCTCGTAAGCGTTCCTCATCCAAGCTGTGGAAACGATGTCTCTTCTTAATGGGCTGCTGGTGAGAACTGGACTCCCCTGCCTTCACCAGTGGCGGGGTCCCACTTGAATAGAGATGGGCTGTCTTACTGGTACCGTGGGTAGGGGCTGATGTCTCGTGGGGAGGCGTCGTCCCGTAATGGTTGATGGTTGCCGACGGCGAAGTCTTTGGTTGAAATGCAGACGAGGCCTGGTTGCCGTGGTAACTGATATTGGCAGAAGGGCTCATGACCTGACGCGGTACTATCACTGTCGGGGAAAAGCACAAAAGTCTTTAAAAAAGTTTCAACATGTCACTCGAAAAAATAACAGGTCTTCAAAATGTGCATACATGCTTTAAGTTTGGCATCAAATGCAGCCTGATGTAAGCGATAATAAGCAACAGACAACCACATAAACAACAATACTACAAGGGCTTGATCAGTTGATGATGACATTGTTCTTACAGCCTACAAAGCAATGGATACAATGCCGCTGAAGATCGCTTCACCCAGCAAACACAATATACAATGTTTTACTTCATCAAACATGCACATGCAATTCAAACATCCGCCCACTCAGTTTTTTGTCGAAGCGAGCTCTGCCCACTTTGTTCACAATTCATCAGTTTATTTCCGCAACAAGATTTTCTTAGTTAAGAGGAGGCACAAATGGGGCTTGATTACAAAAATTAAAGAGGAGACAAAAGAAGTAATTCAATGCACTGAATTCAGCAAGGTGCTCTCTTCGGCTCTCTGAGTTGCCAAGGGAAACCAACTTGCCTGATGTTTGAGACATGTTCACGTTGGGGGGTGGAGTTCCCACGTATACCCCCTGAGAACCGGGGAAGCTTGTCTTGCGGCATTCTTCAAGAACAAGGACAACAAACATCTGGGTGACCACACGGAACTCCATTCAGGTACATACAGACTGCCTAATATGGATGTGTGGCCTATAGCTAATTTGCATGCATACATATTCATGAAAACCAGGACACTCCTGAAAGAGCAGTGTGTTTTAGTTTATTTCCTTTTTAACAGTATATGCTCTGTACAACCCTCTAAGAATCGGTAAAGAAGCAGTTTTGACCCAACCACAATAAGGTTTCACAAGCCACCAAATACACCCAAACAAGGAGCTGAAATAACCAATGGTGTCAACTTTCTATGCCGAGGGGAGCTAATATCGACTATCTAACAAGATTCTCGGGGGAAGGGGGGACGACACATAATGGTGAACAGACCAATGAGAATTCAGCCCTTGATCATGAATATGCATGAGGCAAGTTACGATAACATTACATGAACATGATGGCACTGATGCAAATGTACCTCGAAAGAAACGCTTGTGGGTTCAGTGTAGAAAATTTGTTTATGCAGGGGTGGCAATGTTTTTTGTTACCCGTTTCACGCCGGGATTCTTTTGACCGTGACTGCTGGGCTGCAGTATGCCCAGAATGCAAAGCTCTGTCCAGCAGCAAGACCACATTGAAACCGCAGGTGCATGATGAATAGAATGTATGTGTGGTAATGCACTAATCCTCACACAGAGCCATGGCTGTGGATGGCTCCTGGTATGAAAGGGTTAACGTACCTTTCCAGGGTATGTTGGGACCCCTGACCAGTTGGCCTTGCTTGTTCCGCACCAGGTAGTACTTTAGATGTTTCTGCTTTTTGGCCTGAGTCGTTAGCTTCAGGTTGATGTGGTGAGAGAACTCTGTGAAGTAACGGAAACCTTTCTCACCGCAACCGACACAGTTACCACTAAATCCTGCGGCACAAAAAGAGAGAATTTGAACATCTTTGAGAAATGCATATTTAAAAAGGCCAGTCAGAAGATCAGACTAAAGGCCAGTCAGAAGATCAGACTAAAGGCCAGTCAGAAGATCAGACAAAAGGCCAGTCAGAAGATCAGACTAAAGGCCAGTCAGAAGATCAGACTAAAGGCCAGTCACAACAGACAGGGTGAACAATGAAGGAATGCTTTTATTGCAGTTCACTTGAATAGCTTGTGACTTGAATTCAGATTGGAGATCATGTGTTGGGCCTGTCGAGTCTTGAGACAGGGGTATCAAAAAAAACCACTACCAGTTGGAGACAATGCTCCACATCCCTCGGAATCTATACTTCAGGTGAAAGTCTGCAACTTACCAAGCAAAGCTAGCGACGTGCTGGGGTCAGGCAGGAATCGCGCATCCACTGCCGCCACCAAGATGTTCTCGGGCAAGTACGGAGACTTGGTCCCCACGAGAACGAAGCCCTTGGGCACGTCAAACTGCCTCTCACTCAACTCCGTCAAGCGAATGTCCGCACCAGCCTGACAAAAACCTGGGAAATAGCAAAGTATCACACTTATTGCTGGAAAGCGAAAGGCGTGTAGATGGCTTAAGTCTGTGCCCGAACAGTGCAAAGAAAATGAAGTTTATGAAGAAACATACAGCATACATGTAGCAGGTATTCATTGATTTTGAACGGCCTTCTATTGTATTTCAAAAGACACTGCAAACAGTAATTTCTGTTCTGGGGACAAGATGGAAATTAAAAACCTACTACAAATAAACACATTTTCTCAGCAAAAATAGTGTTGAGTGGTCTTGCTACACGTACCAAACTGCCGTATAAGCAGTTATTTTTACAAGCATGCAGAATAATTTTTGACATTCAAATAAAACAAAACAAACAAATCAATGAGGCTAAATGCTGCTTGAAGTGCTTTTCAAAGTCTGAAAGCGAATTACGCCAAATAGAAAGGACTAAACACTGAAATAAAAAGGCCCATTAGCATTAAGCATTTACCATGACTACGTGCTATCAACCAGTCGAGTGCATAATTGTGAACACCACTGGCATTCAACAACATACACATATCAGTGATTTCTAAATTCTACATTTCTTAACGCCTATCCTCCTACAGGCAGACGTCCACAGTAACTAGGGAAAAAAAACTGCATAATGTGACATGTACAAGTGTGAGCACTGATGCTTTTATTGTCGATGACTGTGCCAGGTAAAGACAAACAAATGAAGGACCCAGCAGAATACGTAAATGGTCTCACGCATCAGCGAGCAATTCTCTCCTCTCGGATGCTGTGTAGGCATCAAGTGATTAGGGCTGTGCCAAATATCTGAATAATTGATCGATTTTTGAATATGCAAATGTTATTTTTCCAATTTGAATATTCAGATGAAAAATTCATGCAAAGGAGGGGAAAATTTTCTTTGTTTTAAGTGAGAAAAAGTCACCATTGAGGTCTGTTTCAAGCAGATTCAAATGAAACATCAGAAATCCTACAACGACTTGAAAAGGAAATTATTTATTAAACAATTTGAAAGGATTAGAAATTTACAACAAGGCAAGAAGTATTGTTCATCTCTTAAATCTTGCTAAATCGTGGCTAGAGATACTCCTAGGTGTACTCTTAGATTGATCATTATGTAAAATTGTGTGCATTATTGCCACTGATTTTGTATAGGTGGTTTGCTCATCAACAATCTGCTGATTGTTGATACAACCGATGCTGGTACGACCGAATATTCAGATATTTAATCAAATTGAATGTCGAGTATTCGAATAGTGAATTATTTGAATTGACCCACATGATATCAACCAAAGACATCGTTATCACTGATCAATCCCCAACGTCGTGTACGGACATGCATACGGGTGGGTGCACCACGGTAGCCCAGTATGACAAAATTAAAGCTGACAGGACATCATTTTGTACGGTACATCATGCTTTTGGAAGCCGAGAATTAGCAAGAACAGTTTTCAAAACTGCTGTAAAACAGCCTGGAACATTACCACATACATGTATGGGCATAGTGACATTTCTCCACTGAAACAGCAATTCTTTTCCTAATTCAACTTTACATATCTCAAGTTGGCAACGACAAATTTTAAATCCCATCGGTACAAACATGTTCTAGAACTTCTACTTTATGTCTGTAGTCAGGTGTTTTTTGCACAGCCAATCAAATCTTTGCAGTTGAAATTTTCCATGACTGTTTTTGTTCCATATGCTGCAATGTTTAAGAAAAGCACCCCGTATAAACTTGGAAACACTCATACCAATCCGTTGCAGACTGCTAGAACAAGCCTTGTGATTGGTCAGATTGCACGAAATTTGTGACGTAATAGGCCGTCCAAATATGGTAATACTCCAGACTGAAAAATACATGTAAATTTCCAACCTTCAAAAAGAATTTGACAAATTCAGACTGAGAGGATCTAAAATAAAGTGTAGATGTACATCAGTCTACTGGAAGTGGATCACTCCATTTTTACTGACATTCAAAATTTGAGACGTCTAGGGGAAGTACTCTCATTAAAGTTAATTTCATTCATTTTCAACAAAATTCCACTTTCAGGCACCAGTAGGCAGGAGAAAGGCAATAAATTAATTAGTGGAAAATCCTCCTTAACGTTCCTGGTGAAATAGAGCCCCAAGTTGAAAACAGGAAATGGAGGTAAAACCACCCGGACTGGCTTCCTACTCGTCCTGACTTAATAGCATCTCAAGGACATCTGTACCTGAGCACCTGGCTACCCGTCAGACAGTCTGCGTTGGATCTGTCAACCATTACGGAATCTAAGACCTGACTAATACCCTATGTCCGCTGAGTATTCGGAGGTCTCAGGAACTGTGTGTAAAAATTCATTAGTTTTCAAACCAGGAAAATGAAGATATGGGATTCAGTGTTCCACGTTAGTTACAGTTTAGGACAAATTCTATGCATTTTTAAGGAATGAGGGTTGACTTTTCATTTGATCTTTGAACATATTTATTTCTTCTTCATTTTCCATTCCAAAATTCTGATAAGAATAAAAAAAATTGTTTCAACATTGGAATGAAACCAGTTTACCTGACAAAACCCTGACATTCGCTGAGAATTTCAATAATAGCCCGAGGACCTTATTCCTCAATATGATAAAGCAGGTCCGGGTTTCACACCATGTAGACCAATATCCCATCAGCTTGACTGGCATGACAAAATGAGTCCTTTGCTGTTGCCATTAGTTTTGTTTGGAGTCTTTGGACGGATTTTTGGCAAAATGACCAATGAAAAGTTTAACACTGGGTTTTGCCTGAAGTGCAAATTGGCCTTGGGACAGAAGGAAACGAGAGCTGGGGTTGACCTACCAACTTCCTGACAGCCTCCAGTGAGGGTGTTATACAGCATGCCGACATTATCCAGGTATTCTCTCCGATACAGCGGTTGCACCTCTTCGCTGGCTGATCGCGGTGAGCCTTGTCTGGACGTGGAGGCCGGGGACGACTGGCTGTGGGAGGTGACGATGGCGACGGTGCCCTCTTGGGACGAGCGGGGGTGCTGGATCTGCTGGAGCGGTGGTGGAGGTGGGGGCTGGGTCACGAAGGGCACGTGGGGCGGCAGGACGAAGCGCTGCTGTGGGGGGAGGTGGTGTGGCGTCAGCGGCTGGCTGGGCAGTCTGGGAGAGGTCAGAATGACGGGCATGGGCATGGGGGACTGGATGGAGGTCGGGTGGTGGGAGACGATTGGCGGCGGCGGGGGGAGCCGCGGGGAGGGAAGGGGCTTCACAGCTTCCGCAGGGCGAGGCTGGGTGGACAGAGGGCTGGGGAGGGGCGGAGCTGATGAGGAGGAGGAGGCTGTTGTGGAAACTGATTCCCTCCTGGATGTATCTCCCTGCGTTTGATGGGTATCCAGTTCCTTGACATTTGGTTTCACATCTAACACACAAATGCAACAGTGGACTTTCAAAGACATTCAATTTACAATATTCATAAAAAATCTCGCAAAGTCTTTTGAAAGAGAAAGGGTCGTCATTAAACTTTTTGAAAAGAACACAACAATTTTGGTGGGAAAAAGATTAATATCTTGTAGATAAAGCCTCTCAAAAGACAAAGGGATGTCACTGAAATTGTTGAAAAAGGTTACCGTGCAAATCAAAAGTTTTGATTTGAAACTCTATCATTTCATCTAAAATTGGCTTGCTATTTGCCGTTCCATCCCTCAAAACGCCCTGGATAGTTGTGAGACTAAAATTGTTGTGTACAGAAAACAGTTTAGTAAGGCTGTGCCAAATTTTAGTAGCTAGTCTACAGAGGGATCTTCAAACCTCCTAGGCATAAAATATGAACAAGAATTTTTAAACACCTGTTTAATCTTCCCTCCCCTTTTAAGCCAAACCTGGATCCGCCCCCCTTGCTTTACCTTTGTCCAAGTACAGCTGCGAGAAGAGCGGTTGGGGCGTGGCGGTGTTGGAGCGCAGCGACTGCTCGATGGACATGTGCAGAGCGGTCTCAAACTTGGAGGACTTGAGCTGGCCCTGCGAGTTGCCCATGGTCTGTGGTTGGATGAGAGGGGGGTTAGGGGAATACCCAGAAACAACCAATAGGAAATTAAGTCCGTGTCTGCAAATCTTCACTGTGAGCGACAAGTATCAGCAATTGTGGTTGATTTTGCGCCGAAATGGCTGCACAGAGCTCCCTTAGGAGCTGAGATTGTACTGGTATTTGGAATGATTCACAGGCCCAGTGAGCAGGGGTAATAATAATGGAAAGCCCTTATGTAAAAGACCTCTACAAAAACTTGTCATTAATTAGTATTATTCTTACAAATGGATCATGAGGGAGACATTTTGTGGTAAATTTTTCGACCTTAGGGAGACATCGGTCATTAGGGAGACATTTCAATGTCACCCTAATGCCCCGGCTACCAGAAGGAGGCCGAATTTTACTGTGTCCAAATTTTGATAGATGATGGATTAGGGTCTAAATTGAAAACATACAAAGTTTGGTTCAAATCAGACTAGGGAATATTGAATTATGGGACAGTAAGGTTTGTGCACATTCTTATGGGAATGTCTCCCGAGTGACCCATTTTCAATAAACAGTATTATCATTATTATTAATCTGTAATATTCATAGCCATCTTAAAGTTTGTACAGTCAAACTTGGATGTGATCAGCGAATCTGCACTTGTAATCAATCGTGCTGTGCTATTGGTCGATTTCGTAGAAACTCTCTATCTCTACTCACATTTACATAAATACATGTATCTTCCACAACCTTGAATTATAAAGAAAAGGTGATTTGCCAACAGCAGCAGAAATGACAGGTTATGTCGGAAGATCGATTGATCTACCAGTCACGCCTAACATGGGCACTTACACTGTACATGTACATGTACATCGGTAAAACCCAACTGTACCAAATCTGACATAATCCAACAAAAGCTAATTTGTTAGGAAGTTGTTGATACCATTGGAAAACAAACTACAGTTGCACAATAAAGTTTATTATGCGCGGAAAGAATTTAATCACAGGCCCCCTTCCTTGTAAATATACGTCTAGAGACCTCCAACATTTTAGAAATACTGAGTCAGACAAGAAATAGGTTACGTAACCACCAGCTTTGCTAGCCCGTTAGACTGAATTTGGACATAATTTACATAGGGTGAAATCAGACACAAAACACATTTGGACACCATCTGACACCAGCCGCTTGTAATCTGCCGCACAAGGTCACATGATCCGATGCGTGGAGAGTCAGCTCTTGTACTTTCACAGAACATGCTACATGTTATGCATGTCAAGTATCCAGCGTTAGTGCTGGAGAAGGACTGGCATTTGCGGCGAGTGGATGCTTGAAGTTTCATTCACACAGTTTGCGCGATATGACTGAGTACACTCACCAGCCTCTTGGATCAAGTAACATGTCCTGCTGCAACCTCGCCCTTTCAATCAGCTTCAAAACTCCATTTACAGAATATCCATCAGTCTGTACCTGTCACATCGTTAATCACATCTTGATTTGCATCATGCCTTTTGAAGGGCTTACGTAGACCACAAAAAGGAAGATGCTAAATCATAGAAGACACCCCCTAAAAGCAGAAGTTCTTCTTCCTCCAAATAGTTAACGGCCCGTTGGACAACAAGCCCACCTTCAGATTTCATTGTGCTCCGACAGAAAAAAAAACCTCCCCCCCATTGAAAACACCAACTTCAGCACCGCTATTGTCGAGACAAGGCCAGCACAGCTTGAATTGGCGTCAACACTTCAAAAGAAAAACGAAGAAAAGACCGCCATGAGAAGTTGAGGGAGGGATTGTAAGGACTCAACAGGGAGACCGTAAAGCAGGACACGGTTTAGCGGGTAACAACAAAAAAACCCCGACAAAAGCGAGGACCCCGGGGGCCAAAGCGCTATGTCGAGCAGTGGACTAGTACCCTTGTTTGCTTCAAGGCCAAAGATCAAAAGAGGGAGGAACGTGCACAAAAGCCGGGCACCCCAGCGTTACAACATACTTTTCCACAAGGGATTACGGCACAAAGCTGTTCCCTTCATGATGAACAATGGCCATTTTCACACAAACACACACACGGTTGAATTCAACAAACTGGGTAACATGAAAAATCAGACGCCGAGTGCAAGTTGTGCATAGGCATTTTTAAGTTTGTGAAGTCCTTTTCAACATAAAAATCACAGAAATAGTTTTGGTCTGAAATGGCCCCAGATTTGACAATCAGAGCTCGTATAGAGTAGCTTCTGCAGATGAGAAGATTCCTGACAAATACGAGACTAAAAAATCCATTTTGTGAATAATTCCTCCAACATTAACAAAATGCATTAAACAGCGGCCATGAAAAGCATTTGTTAAGAAAACATCTCTCAGAACAAGATCTGCAGGCGAGGGTAGTTTACTGTAGGCAGCCACAACTGAAAATCAACTGTCAAGGTGAAACAGAATCATCTCACATCTGATTTAAATCAGTTCATCAGATTATCAATTTTGCTGATTCGTGGAAATCCTCCTCCAGCTCGAATAACTGGGAATCAACATCTCTTGAATCACTTATAACCATCCCTATTTATATCATTTCTGTCACTTTGTCAACCATACTATCATTCAAATGGCACCCCTGTCGTCACCATTATTGTCGCCATATCCCCACCATTATCAACATCATCACTGACATCATTATCGTCATTACCACCTCTTCAAACTAATCAGATTCGGAACTTTTAATTAGTGCTCAAGCATGAAATCCATGTTAGGGCACAAGCACCTCAACACTCAAAACTCGCCTCAAGCGACAAAATAGGACACTCAGGCACATTTCAAGGGGCTGTTACAGATATCCAACATGACAGCAGAGTGAAGAGTTAAGCCTACAAAGACGGGCTGCAGCATACATGCATGCAGTGTGACAAACCTCTCCAAATCCAGGGTTCCAACGTTTAAGTTTTAAATAAAAGGCAAAGAGCTTCAGCGGCGTGAGCAATGCTTCAGATAATTCTTGTCTCGCCAATGGCTCAGCATTATGGCTGAAGTGCGTAAACATTCACCGTTTGGCTACAGTGGCAAATGGTCCTTGGAACCCTGAAACCCATAATAAGAAGGCATCTGTGCTTTAAAATCAAAACTGCTGACAGACTGCCCCCCAAAAAACACAAATACGCTGACGAATCCTGTCCAAACCTAGTGTATGCCATAAAAAAATTACTTCAGTGCTTCCTACCTAGAAGAGACCTGATCAGCAACCTCTTCCCTGCTCGGGGATCGATAGCGACATCAGCCGACCTCCTCAAGATCAACCGCCATGATGTGCCCCTTGAAGAAGCCTTCCCTGGGATCATGAATGCTAAGAGGCATCACCATTGGAATAATACCAACACTGCACCGATCCATGAAGCCGCAAGAAACCACTCCAGGTGAATTCATCCTTTCTCGTATCTCCATAAAAAATTTTTCTGCACCACTGTGGCGACTAAGTGCCAATAGCCCCATCAGGTTTGGAAAGACAAGACAAGGTACTTGAAATGACACTAAATACGGAGCATCCACACAGTCATTGTTTTACTTTAGTTAGTTATGGAAAGATTCTTTGACTGACCTTCAACCCTAACAGTCGTCAGTTCTTCACCAGTTGGAGGACTCAGGACTGTCAGGGTTAACATGGTAAAAAAAGCTAAAATTTCTAGAGATTAGCAATGCGATTAGTGCATTCTTCCATCTAATTACAATATTCTTCAATGACAATGTCTAACTTGGAATTTGTGAGTTTCTCAAACATCACAATTTATGCATATATAAAAACTTTGAAGAACAATAAATTCTATCTCCATCAATAAAATGCATTTAAATAACAATGACAACAACAATGGTCGACAGTATCCATGTCATTAAAGCAAAGGGTTTAAAAAACAACTTTCCAAACACAAAATGCTAAAACAAAAACGATAAAAACTCAGTTATAACAAGAAAAAATAACAGCGAACATCATACTTTAGCACTGACAAAATCTAACTTTGAACATCAGCTTAGAGTTACATGAAGGCTCACGTTTGGCTCTCGAGATGTCAGGGGCCTAGGATGAATAAAAATAATCTTGCAATGCAAATGATCAAACAAACATGGAATGAATGAATTTAATTTCAATAGAACCCTGCTCAGCCCTACTGTATCCGAAAAGCGTGTAATCCACTCGTACCGTTCCTCGCTGTGCTTATCTCAAGGCCACCATGAACACACTGCTTACCGCTTATGGCGTACAACATTATGCAGAGGCAGCGCCATTACAATGCAAACACGCGCGATAGCGCTCTGGCGGTCAAGGGACCGGGACAAAACTCCCATCGAAATTCCCCGGCAATATTTCCACCCAAAAAACACCCGCTCTCCGACACCCGAGCCCTACACAACGATCCTCAGACACAAAAACTTACAGCCAAGTAGCTTCGGCTGGAAAAAAATCGGCCAAAGATGCTGAAAAGTGAAAGGGTAGACTTACGACGTGCGTGTGCTCGCTGCGAGGCCTTTTTTGAGGTCGGCAGGTGCCTTGTTTTATCTACTGGGGCCGTCTGTCTGGTCTAGACTAGACCCGTGACGTCAGAGGACGTCGAGGACCATACAAGGGGCGATGCATTATGCGCGGGGTAGATAGGTAATTAACGGAGGGGCTGATGAAACTGGTGGTTAGGCCCACCCGGTCAATGGGTGGTGAGTCTAGTCGCGCAAACAATAATGTGAGGCAGGATTAATTGACAACATGCATGTACCTTGAGGCTCAGCAAGACCATTGTTTGCAAGACACGGAGTGTTAGACATGCGTGTTTGCTGCTGCAGCTGTTTTGTGGACTTTTCTTTCTTGCATAAAAATTGCAATATTGCATATTTATGAGCAAATAATGACTGTCATCCTCATCAGTTGGCAGAAAATGTGGGATTTAATTAGGAACCTTGCGCATTTTCAGAGTGCACAAATTTCACTTTATACGTCTGCGAGTTTTAGATGCACAATTTACGGAATGTGGCCGCAAATTCACAACCCGATTGCTGAAGTGCGAGCCTGATATCAGTAATTGTGCTTTAGCTCCCGTTTTAATATCTTTTACTTTCCTACAGAATAACGTAGCAACAAAAATAATACCCTTTAGAACTGTTTGAAAGGGTTTATTTAATTTCTAAAAACATTAAAAATATTCCAGAGCACTTTTCTGACAGATTGAGAATTCATTGTAGGACACCACTCGCGTAGTTTTCTGTTCAAAGAGTGGAGAGAAATTTGCTCAATGAGAGAATTAGTTTTGACAGCAATCTACATCCTGATCTACTGTCATGAACTGAATTAAAAACGAATTACCGAAGCAAAAAAAAATTCTGGATAGCAATATATTCCAAATTCGGGCAAACTTAAGCGCAGAGACGGCCGTGTCATGTTGAGCGCAAATTGGCTACTTGCACAACAGTTGTGAACAGACTGTCCAGTTCAGCTGCAGTTTTTGCGCTCGCTCAATATATTAAACTGAAAAACTTCCCACGCAAGTTGAAACTTGCGCAGTGGTACGGTCAAATTTATCTGTTCCGTGGTGAGGCGAAAGTCCGGCGTCTACGGAAGCTTGTGCAGGCCATGAAATTGACAAAAACTTTTTGATCTGACAATGATTTGCCCAGGCGAATTACTATTGCCCTAGCAGATTACCGGACCATCGAAATTGTTAAACACATCCATGAAAAAAACGTGAAACAACCCACCCTTATTTGGCCGGTAGAATTAGTGGGACAAAGTTTCTTTCTGTGGTCACTATGTCGTAAATACCCTGTTGTAGAGTCTGTGTGGCAATCAAAGCGTGTATCAGCGGAGACAGGTCAGGCTCTCTAAAAGATAGGGGGCAGTGCGTGTTCTTAGCTCAGTTCTGGATATTTTTAGAGTGGCAAGTACGACACGGGACAGATCTTGAAGTGGAATTCCAACAAAACCACTTCCACATTCTAATGGGGCGTAATCATTCATGCAAAACGATACTAGCTGACAATACACTTGACAAACTTTGTTCGATAGAATTCGGCCAAGAGCGGATCCAGGACCAAATCTTCCGGGGGGTGCTTTTTGTTATAGTTTGTCAGGTTTTGGGGGACCAAAACTTCGGAATTTTTATGCAGACTTTAAATTTTTTTTAGGGGTATGGCTACATTTTAGGGCCTTTTTTACGCGATTTTGAGAAGAAGGGAAAGGAAAGAGAGAAAAAATGTAGAAAAAGAGTTCCACCAAATGACAAATTCGATGGTAGCTAATGGTCTCCTTCCCTTTTAGAACATTCTGCTGTCTTACCGGATGGGGGGGGGAAGCGGGGATGATGACCTTTCAAAAGTAGCCATTTTAGAATAAAACAATTTGAGAAAGGGTTTGTTTTTGGTCTATTCTGTTTCCCTTCTTCTCCAAAGCGTGCAAACAGCCCAAAAACCAGCCCCGCCGGGGCCCAGAAGGTCCATAACAGGTTACTTGAAAACTTGTTTTTTCGCTTCAAAGAAGCAAGTTCTTCACCCCGTCCCGAAAAAAACTCAGTGCATCTGGCCAAGACTTCAACCGACGGTGTATGTCTCTTGCAATCATGACTTCGCGCAAGGACAACTCTAAAAGTTGGTCATATTCCAGAAAAAGACATTATGTTAACCAAAACAAGACATATCAAATACTCTTCTTATATTAATTTCTGGGGGCCGGAATACAAAATCGTGCAAAATATTTCCAAGTAATTTTCACATCATAAATCCTTCAAACTATCCTCGAGTAGCGGCGTCACTTAAGGGGAAACGACTAGTAGACTTCACTCATCACCACAGACCTTTCATTACAGAGAGCACGCGCGCAGTGGCGTAACTGGGGGTGCATGGGCCACAGAGGCGTGTCCCTGCCTCTTCCGTGGATGTCCAAGCCTCACCCCAATCCTGGGTGTCGCCCATTGAAATTAACGCTACCTGCACCTACTCAAGCCACATGCAAGCATTATTGCTATTGGTGCCCCCTTGAAAGAAAAAAAATATATCCGTCCACCCTGCAAGGTGCCTCCTCCCCAAACATTTCACCCTTGAGTTAGAGAGCCCCCCTTGGTCTTTTCGCTAAGATAAACGACATTAGCAAAGACATGACTCACGTGCGTTTCGTCAGGATTGCGATGCAGTAGAATGTGCGATGGATCACCTGATTTTCGACGTTGACTCCTGGGTTGCCCAAATCACAGTAATAGTTTGCAGTTATCTCCAAATTTTGTAATTTTAACTGAGATATGTAATATTCAATTCTAACTCTGCAAAATTGATGAGTGTTGGGTCATGACTTCGTGTCGTTTTCAAACAGTATATAATACACAACCCGTATCTGTTTAAAGATTTCACTGATAAATTGATTAAAAAAAACCTTGAAGAATGCTTTTACGTTTGAGGAAGTATGCCATAGTTGAAAAACATGACCTTCGACTACACTAATGACACCCTCATTGTAACACAAATTCGGTCACAATTATGGAGCACGCGTTGGACGGACCCGTCGAGAGGCATGCGGTTCAAAGTTAACCGTTCAAGTACGCCTACATTGGATATTCCAAAGTCGCGTCTCTACAGATGATTATCAGATGATGCCGCTCACCCCTTAGGAAGTTTTTCTTATTGTTAGGCCAAACAAAAAATTGGTTTAGAGTCCACCTCTTCCAAACTTTATAGATTGGGAGGTTACGAAAGCCCGGTAGTGCCAACATTAAAAAAAAATTATAAATTAAAAAAAATTAACATATTTTTATTTTATTATTTTTAATTTATTGTTTATTTATTTATTTAAATTATTTTTCTCAAGTGTGCCAAACAAAGGTTTGGTACGTGGGCATCGCCGTTCGTAACTGGGGGGGGGGCTCTTCCGTTGTATGTCCTTCTCTGTAGCCGCCGCCGCCTTCTTTGCTCGACCCCCTCTGGGTCTAGTAATCCCAGAAGATGGCGCACCATTTCTCGGCTTACACGGAGGCTATTCTGAAGGGATCTCAGGGGTGCACCGCAGTAAATAAATTCCCATAGACAGCAGTGATAAATCCCCATACTTCACAAATGTTTAAAAATACTCAAAACTCTCACAGGGGTTCAGGCTGCACAGAAAAACGACGCATTTTTGACATGTCCTCTTTCATTTTCCTTTCAGTTTTTAGTGGGTTGACAAATGAATATTTTAGAAATTCTCACCCAATAACGAACCACCGCTAAAATGAAGGAAATTTCACTGCCCGGAAAAGTAGCCATTTTAAAAATGCATCTCTCTGCAAAACGGCTAAAAAGTGCCACTCTCGGACCTGATTGCATCCAAATTGTTCAGAATTGGAAGTCCTGAGTCCGGGCCAGAGGTTCAACGCCATATGTCTTAAATTCCCCACTTCCATGGTTCTCACGACCCTCTTACGTAGAATATTTTGAGTACATATTTCCTGCCTATTTACGTGGCTGCCCCCCCCCCTTCTATAAAACATGCAACATCAACAATGTCTGTGTGGTATTTTCGGCGATAAAGGCCAAGTTCTGGCAATCTATGACGTAGGTTACGCTTGCTGAGACTGATTATGATTACAAGCAAGAGAAGCAATAATTTCGTCATAACTTAGTCCCAAACTAAAGCAATGCCAAATCAAATGCAGACTTCGTGTGTCTGGAGCTGCGGCAGCCATGATGTCTTCCGAAAATCTGAGGGGGGGGGTTGAAGAAAAAAATAATAAAAAATTCAAAAAATACAAAAAATAAATAAAGAGAATTCAAAATAAAAAATGAAAACAAATATAAAAAAATAGTAAAAAAACCACGGACCAAGAAACGGCACTTCCGCTGTGACCTGAAATCGTTCCCGTACATTATGGAAATGAAGTACGGTAATATCTTTCATTTTTGTTCCGGCTGCGAGACGTGTACTTTTAATGAATAGTATAACCAGTGTACATTTTTGGCTAGTTTATTTTTTTTTATTTATTTATTTTTAGTTTATAGAACCTGGGTGAAAGGAAACTCAGATTGGCGTACAAAAGTGGTTCTTTCCTCGCCTTCCACCTCTGCGGAATCCCTGGTACAATGACCATAAATAATAAATAAAATTAATAAATAAAAACACGCATGTCATTAAGGAGACTGGCTAGCACTCTTCGTGCAATATCTGCACAGTTTCCCTCACGTTTCGGGCATATTTGCTCAAGTGCTTGGCTAAGGAAGACCACCTTAATTTCTGAAGGAATGTACCCCGAGAGAGGGAGAAAATTTCCCGCAGTGCTGAATCATATCTTGGAGAAACTGAAAAACTTTCAATGAGCAAATTTGGGGTTCCCAGTTTGAATGAAAAAACTGAGATTTTTAGCGGGCCTTTATTATAGCAAGATTGCAAGAGGACGGTATTTTTATAGCTAAAAAGCGCCCTCATCTGTCAGGGAATTTTTATTTTATTTAATTTTTTTGAGTGCACCTTTCCCGTCAACATGAGACTACCCATATACCCACTGGAAGGAAGCTAAGCATCTAATAATCTAACATTTGAGAAAATGTGTCCCAGGTAACGTCATCAGCCCTTCCTTTCACACAGGCTTGTCGGAAAATACAATACCAAAGCCAAAGTGGATACATTTCAAGTGAAGTTAGAATATTTCGTGATACAAAAAAACCAAACCAAAACAAAACGGAACAGACACAAATTCAGAGTTACCTTTCAGGGGAGAAAAATCCACTGAGTTAGAACTTGAACGAAACTAGTTTCTTGATTGATATCGATTACAGCCATCTGCGTCTTCCATTGAAGTTTGCCATGTCTTTATGAAATGATGAAGAAGTATTTATTTGCCGGTAGTTTTTATTTTCATGATTGGCGTTCATCTATTTTCCTTTTAAAGGATTTTTCCCATCTACCTCGTGTCTCTGATAAGAGGAAATTCAATTTTTAAGGGAACAACTCTCGTTACTTTCTTGAAATCGTAAATTTCCACCCCTCTCATTTTCTGTCAGTGGCTCCGCCCCCAGTATGAATTGCGCAGTCGAAGAGCAGCGATATTCAAAATTAATTTGGGCTATGGTCATCAATAACACGTGCATCTACGAGAAGTGAAGTTAGCCGCTACCTCTTGTGCCCATAAGCGTTATAGCAAGCCGTTGCCAATTGATTCGGATACGGCCGAAAGGGGGATAAGTGGTAAAATATGGCGGGTGCGAAATGAACAGGTTCCTGCCCGTTGAATGCCATAAATGTGCATATTCTTATGCATGTCTCAGGGCATACGACCTTTGTACATGTGCAATTTTCTAGGTGAAGGAGATATTCACAATTGCGACACAATATGGTAGGATTTCATCCTTGTTTTAACGGATCCTTGGATATATGTATGTGGCTTATTACTTATCAACTATTGGTACGATAGTTGATGTTCAAATTAATTGTCTTACTGTGTGTATAACTTGGTATAAATCTGAAATGATCACTAATTTGTAATTCGCAATGGCCCCGCGTTCTACTGTTTCTGCCCGTGCACTGCAGCACGCATGCAGTTTATGGTGCCGGGATGATCCCCATGCAAGAGGCATTCATCGTGTTGATTACCATGGTCCATGCTTGTAGCGTTCGACCCGATAGGTGTAGTGAATTTGTGAATATGAAGGTTTTAACGCTATGCATTGAGGAATAAGTCCTCCATGATCAGCTTATTAGAAGTTTAAAGGAATATACAATGTAATCAGTCTAGATCATGTATGTAGATGCCACTTAGTCTAATTTTAGTGACTTAGTGCTTACCACTCTGTACTCGTGCACACCAAACCCATATCATGTAGGCCTATATGGGACTGGTCTGAGAAATTCTAATTTTTTTTCAGTAAACAACTTGGCAATTTCTCACCTAAATTGAACTTTTCGGGACATGTTTTTGCTTTCACATGGCTTAAAGGTCACTGTAGGAAATAATTACTGGCATCCGTATATCATGTTTTATTGTTTATGGAACTCTTCCCATTCAAAATTCTGAATTTTGGTTTTTGACTTAAAATGTGTCAGTTTGTTCGTGGCTCTCAGACTCGGGCATTTGATTTCCCGAATCCTACTTCACCATGTTGATGTTGTTCACCTGACGTGTACCTAATGAGCAAGGCATTCTGAGCTGCCTAATCAGTAAGCAGTTTGCTAATGAGCATGTAACGTGTGTAGCAGAAATGTTGGGTATCTTTATTCTTACGCTAACTCTGATGATTTCTCAGTGCATCGTTGGGTCCGTCTGCTGAGTTTTACCCAGTTAGTTTCCTCACCAAACGTGACCAGTATTTTCATTTGTATCAAAATTATCAATTTGTACTAAACCTAGTTGTGTTCCCCCCCCTTTTTGGGTTTAGTTTAAAAAAAAAATTTCTACAGCCGTACAGTTTTTCCAGGGCTCACCGGATTTCCATAGTTTTTGTTCTCATGAATGCCATTACAAATTACAAAGTCTTTACTTTTTGTACAAAAATCTTTACTTTTTTTATGTTCCTGTTGTATGTGTTATTAATTTCACAGTTTTTCATCTTTTACTGCAGAAACCAATAGCACTGAATGGCCACGAGCGGGCGATTACTCGCATTCGGTACAACCCAGAGGGCGACCTTCTGTTCTCCTGCGCCAAAGACATACATCCTACTGTATGGTTTTCATTGAACGGGGAGCGTCTGGGCACGTATGATGGTCACACAGGAGCCGTCTGGTGTCTGGATGTCAATTGTATCCTTGGAAGTTGTCGAAACTGGCTGCAAATTTTGGGATTTTGTTTTTGAGGAGAGATGTCTGGCCTGGTAGTTAGGACTTGTAGCTCGTGACTATATTTTTTGGGTCACCGGTTCAAATCCAGCAGCTGGTGGTCTTGGCCAAGTTACCTTACCCTACTTGTTTCTCTCCACCCAGGGGTGTAAATGGGTACCGATGATCGCAGAGAGGGTAGTTATGTTTGGTCAGCTCTTTTCGCCAGTTGTCAAAACGTCCAGCTTCATTCACCACAGCAGGGTATCCACAGCCTATTCAAATGTAAGGCGGCCCACCTCACGGATTCTAGTGACCACCTCAGGCTTTTCTGGTGGATTTTACCACCTCACACTTGAAATAGACAAATAAAGAAGGGGAAAGCCAAATAAATGAGATCTTTTGAAAAAGATAACTTTTAAATTGTTCAGAATGGTAAAGACGAACACAGAATGCAAGATCAATTTACTTCAGAGGGGAAATTTGGAGTAAATGTACTATTAGACGATATAGAATTTATTTTGGAGTTTTTTGAAAAGATTTGCTCTTGTTTTAGGCACAAGAACTTTGGCAAAATTGGTTTGACCACCTCACACATATCAGTATCCCCGGGGAAACCCCTGCACCCCAGGAAGCTGAGAGGGTTTTAGAAATGTTCATAGGCCCGGTGAGCAGAAATCGCCTTCCAAGCAGTTCGGATTAATGACAAGATATGCGATGTACTGGGTGACATGATTAATTAATGACGAATTTTTCGATGCGAAAACGAGGACTCAGGAGAACGGTTGAAAATGCTTTGCATCCCCAACCCTCATACAGTCCAGAGACAAAACAGTCAAGGGAAAACGTGGGACAAACATAAGGACGGGCCAACTTGAAATGATGCTTGAGAGAAATATATTTCCTTTTGATGTTCTCACAAAAGACTGCTTACTTTATTAGCTTCTCGTTAAACCTTGCTTTACAACTGATATACTTTTAAAAGAATCCATTCCATTAATTGAAAAATGAAGAAGGTAAGATAGAGAATTCAACTGTAAAAAGCAATCATAAACTTGTCGGCGTATGGTGTACTTGTGAACTTGTTCCTTGACGTTAGATGTAGGGAGTACAACCAAGGTGCTGACCGGTGCTGGCGATAACAGCAGTAGACTGTGGGACTGTGAAACAGGTGAGGCTCAAATCAGTCGGGCAGCAAATCAACACCTTCCATCTGAGGGGGGAATCAGGTTCTTTCCCCGCCTAGTCGCCTTCCACCTCTGTGGTCCGGGTTCGATTCCCGGCTTGGTCCATGTCTGGATTAGGTTTTCAATTCCCTGCTTGATTTGGTTGGTGTCACCCGTAACGTTCTTCTGGGGTTTTCCTCCCAACACTAAAACTGTAAACCCTCTACAGGTTTCTTCAGGCTTCCGAGCCAACAGCGCCTAGGGCGCTTTTGAAGAATCCTCGGTTTCATTACCAGAAATATCACATGAACCGGGCAGTTGAAACCAATCCACGTTTTGCCCCGAATGGGATTCGAACCTAGGCAACTGAAGAGCAAGATAACAGAAACTCACATGTGTAACCTGTCGTGCTCGGTAGAGTCGTAAAACGGCTGTCGATTTTTGAATTGTCCCCACAGGGAAATGTATTAACATATTCCACACACAGTCTGCGGTGAGGACGTGCGGTTTCACATACAGCGGAAACACGCTGTTCTTCTCCACCGACAAGGCCATGGGCCACATGTGCCAGATATTCATGTACGACGTGCGTGACCACCAACAAATGAGTAAGTTCATAACTGGTGGGATTATAATACAAGAAATATTAAAGTTGTTAACCATTTCTTATGCTAAATATTTCATGAACCATTCATTTTGTGAATTGGCCCAGGTGCAGGATTATTTGCTCTGAAATTTACTAAACTGAGGTTTAAAGTTAGCACAGAGTCGGTTAACGTTCAGGTTCAATGACTTGAAAGTAAGGTCCCCATACAACAATACTCCAGTCTGTGAATTCTGGTGTTAAACGTTTGTCCGTTCCGTGTTTTGACTCGACAGAAGACAACGAGCCGTACATGAAGATTCCTGTCTCCATGCCCAAGGTGACCAGCGCTATCGCCAGCAGACTGGATAAATACATCCTGACCGGTCATGATGACGGAACACTGATCAAGTGGGAAATGGAGGTGTGTATCTGCCCTGTGCAGCCGCAACAGAGGGCGCTATTTACCAGTTACGGAACATGATGATTCTAATCACAGCCCTAAAGCTGAACGTTACTACTTTTGTATTTGATTTGGAGAACTTGAAGTATATATATTTGTTTGACTAGTATGACCATTGACAAATGCCAAGTGTGCCACATGTCTTTGTAAACCTACTTGTGTATTTCATAGTTAATCATTGGTCAGCCATATTGAAATTGAAAGTGAAGTATACCCTTCATTTTTGGAACTTGAGAGTAGAAATGAAAGCCATAAAATGACAAATTAGCACTTGTTTACTGTGATGAACAATTTCAAATTTGTGCTTAAACTTAAACATGTTTTTAAGCCAGATTTTGAAAAACATTGAAAGGGACAGTTGGAATGCAGGCCACATTATAAAATAGCCTGGAGCCATCCTAATCGGCGGTACAAAACTGATGAAAGAGATTTAGGGAACAAGATTGAAAAAGGCCACCTTGTCCACACAGTGCGGGTAGTGACGAACTTTTGTGGACTTGCCCATGTCCACACAAGTGTTCCCCCTCTGAAAAGTATGCGTAGCGGCATTTTGGGATCAGGATGATTTATCACAAAATGAAAAGGAGCAGTTTAAGGAAATCCTCAGTAATCTAGCTCTCAAGTGTTCGCAGTTCAAGAAACAAATATTTCCATCGAGTTTTCTGAACTACGCAAAAACAAAGGAAAATCCACACTGGCTGTGCAACACTAACGTGTGAGTTGGTGTATGGCTGCTCTGATTGGGCCAGCCTTGTGACCTAGGCAACACTACATTTTGAATCTCATTACAGACTTTTCGTTAATTTCTGAAACGTTTTTAGACCGGAGAGAAGATTCACAGTGTGCAGGAGCATAGCCGTCTAATCAACGATATCCAGCCATCTAAGAATGGTATGATGGTGATCACAGCCTCCAAAGACAACACAGCAAAAGTGAGAAGATGTTAAGACTATTTTTTTTCTTTCGTGAGATGTGACGTTACACTAACTCATTTGCATGTGTCCCGCATAACAAAACTTTAGACCAGTTTTGTCCCTGAAATTTTTTTGTTTGCAGAAGAAAGAGTAAACCAGGCTCTTTGCTTTGATGTATGACTCGGCTTGGACAGAATGGACATTATGAGAGTGAAATATGTCGAGGATTTGATTTTACATACTTTTTACAAGATTCTCTTTGATGTCATTCAACTCAACAGGGGTCTGGTGACTCGTAACTGGAAGCCTAAACTCCCTTGTGTTTTTACAAGGCACCAGACTAAATCTATCAAAATCCAACACTCCCTGTGCAATCCACAGGTGATGGTCTTTGTTGATGGATTCATTACATGTGGCTAAATGTGTTGTCACTGTTGCCATGACAACATGCACGAAATAACCCAGCCGTAAATCTGGCCTCCTGGACTATAAGTCCATCATAATCCGTCAACATTTGGTCACCTCAGGCACTTTGGATCAAGTCCCTCAAAATTTCCCCCAAAGGGGAATGGATTTGGGACGGTTTGTGTTAATATATTGTCAGGTTGAGTCACTTGTTAGGTAACAGTTTTGCTATGTACATGTATACAAAAACATAATAATGTGATTGTAAGAATAATTAACTTACCAAAGCCGTGCAACGCGACTGTGAAACTGTATTTTATTGATTTGAAGACTTACCTTCCTGAAGTGTTTATTTTAATACGCTATTTTTCTACTCTGTAATGGCAAGTAAAGTTGTATGTTCATGTTTGTTCCCAAGCTGTTCGATGCAGACACGCTGGAGCTCCTAAAGATTTACAAGACAGAAAGACCAGTCAACTCGGCGTCGATATCGCCCAACAAAGACCACGTGAGTCATTGATACAACCCATCTGATGGATGATGTGTGGACTTGGGTCCATGACATGCGATGCAATTACATGTACTGTACTTAAAAGTCTACGAAAATCCACCTTTCTTTTTTATTTTGAAATTTCTGTTTGCATTTGAAAGGATATTTTCGGTTTTTTTATGCTTATGCAAATTTCAATATTCGTCAGCAAAACTGTGATGTCATGCCAGGGAGCAAATCCTCAGTGTTGCATTGATTTGTGCACAAAACACTGCTGGCCGTTTTGTGGTATTTTGCTGCTGGGCATTCCCTTTTTCTGACGATTCAGGTTTGGTTGAGTACAGGGCCATATTGACAAGCAAACCCTTAGGAATATTTTCAATGAGCAAATTTGGGGTTCTTAATTGGAACGGAAAAACCTATAAACTAAGCATTGTCTTCCGTGATCCACAACAATGCTCTGTTTTCTTGAAACAGCACAGACTATTTGAAATATTTGACGGACTTGCACAAATATGGCTTCTACCAAACCTTTGTAACCTGTGCCGTTAACCAATCCTTGGCACCCATATTTTTTGGGTAACAAGCTGTCAGAAAGGATTGATTTCTTGCGAGTTGACAGTTGGAATGAACCAGAAGAGTAACATGAACGCGGCTGTGTTTGGGTGTGACAGGTTGTTCTCGGCGGAGGTCAGGAAGCCATGGACGTCACCACGACCTCGTCCCGAATCGGCAAGTTTGATGCGCGCTTCTTCCACCTTATCTTTGAGGAGGAGTTCGGCAGGGTCAAAGGTCACTTTGGACCAATCAACAGCCTGGCCTTTTCCCCTGACGGAATGGGGTGAGTTCTTGAAAGGAAACAGTTTCATTGATTAAAGCATTAACTTTGTCTTGAGAGGTCAGCAATTACTGTAGAATTTCCTACAGATCTATGCATCTTTCTTTTCATCAAGTTGATTTCATTGTCACGTTAGAGTTTGTAGAACCAAAATATTAAGAGAGAACCCAGAGGCTTATAAACCTCAAGCTGTAAAACATAATTCCTCCAATTCAGAATGATTTGAAGTTAAATTGAATTAAAAAAAAAAATTTTCTTCAAGTGAGAAAACACCTGTCGTCTTCACAGTTCTTGCAAGGTCGAAGCTATGCATTTGCAGAAATTGAAAATTGAAATATGATTATTTCTGGTCTTTGGCTTACAGGTACAGCAGCGGAGGGGAAGACGGCTACGTTAGAATACACACCTTTGACCCGCAGTTCCACGACTTTGAATTTGAATATTGAACGTGAGGTCATTGGAAAATCTTGAATGTCAATTTATCGTACAGTCTAGTCTCGTCCTACTCCATTGTTGGGAGTAAACATTTCAGGTTGCCAAGACTTGTTTTTCTGTTTGTGATATTTGGTTTCGCTTCTTTTCCTCTGAGCGTTTTCTCAAAGCGACCAGTGTTAGACAGCCTGCGCATGCACAGTGTATTAATTTTCATCCCATTTTGGCCATCTGACGGATTTCTGTGTGGATGGGCGGGGGAGGGGCTAACTGATTGGAAGTAATTTTCAAGATAGTTGAGAATGTTCAGTTGAAGAAAAGTGAATTTCAGCACTCCGTGTACAGCACATTTCAAAGGGAGAAAAGTCCTTGGGATTTAAATATTGGCCATCTCTACAGGCATATTTGGCATTGCACTGGTTAACCAGGGAAAAGTAGCCACGCTGCTTATAAGGTCCGAGTATTTTTGAGAAAGTTATGCATGTACATGTATTTATGAGAAAGTTATGCATGTACACGTATTTATGAAGATTGTTTCATTGCGGTGTGTATGAATAAAGAGACATTTTTGTGTAAAACGTTTCATTCCTTTGAAGTCGCAAATTTATTAAAATTATGCATTGATTAACATTGTGTGTATTTACAATTTCAAACTCGGGGGGGGGGGAACTTGTGTGAAAATTAACATATACATGTACAGGGGATACTTGGATTTCTTACATGTGTGATCAATAACCAAAAATGTTAAAAATACAAACTGTTAAAAAGCTAAACCTAAACCGGTGTGCGGCAATATAGGCTTTGCCTGGTAGCCATCTTGCAGGGCAGTTCTTTTGTTCCACAGGGAAACCTCTTTTGTGCATACCTTGTAGAACAAAAGCACTGACCTGTAAGGTGTCAGCTATGCAAACCCTCTATTGCCAAGGCACATGTAAATTGTAGGTGCCAATCCTCAGGTACTGGGGCCAATTTCATAGAACTGCTCAAGCACAAACTTTGCTTAAGCGCAGAAAACCTTGCTCAATAAATCAGGTAACCAGCCAAAACTCCATGTTATGTATAATGTTTTGGGATTGTATTTAGCTATTTTTTGGTTAGCATGACAATTGGATAGAGAGTTTGAGCTGGTAACCCTTGTTTAGTATGCAAAGTTTTTTCCCGCTTAAGCAGATTTTGTGCTTAAGCAGCTCTATGAAATTGGCCCCAAATTACTACAGGTGCAATTTAAGACTCCCAGAAATGGGAGGGCCGGGCCTGCTGCTTCCCAAAATACCGGACACTAGACAGCTTGCCTGAATGATGGCTTACAGAATGTAGACAGAACTGCACTGTGAATCGAAAGGTAGTCACGCTGCTACAACATCTTTTCGCAAAGGGTCTCTTTATGCAAAGGTTCATTAGTTGTTCAGATATGTAGCAAACAAGCCTCCCTAAAATTTTTTTCAATGCAAAACCAAACTCATTTTCTGTCACACTGTACCTCCCTCCAATACTGTGTACTTTAACACGTTCCAAGGAAAATGGCCATAATTATCAAAAAACAAAAGAATTAGTTTTCAAAATATATAAAATGTTACATCAAAGGAACAAATTCACTTGCGTTCCATTTATACCTGTGCTGAATGACAGATGCTTTGCTCGTGTGCTGCACAATGCACTGCAGCCTCACTTCTTCGGCCACAGTTGGAACCGCGGGATAAACTTCCAACGTAACAGATGTTGACTCCATACGATTCTACTCATTTACAAACATGTACAAGATTTTAAACAAGCGCGCCCAGCGATCACCAGTAGAAGCTGGTTGAGATGAAGGAGGCGGCCGTGCTCAGCCAGCTGGTCTTTGGCTGCTGCTCCGCTTTGCCTTGTCGCACCACGGCCTTGTCCAGTCCCCTGACTGGACTGTCGTCTTCGGGGAGGTAGTCTGGCCGGGAGGCATTCTCCTTGTCGGCGGTGGCTGGGTCAGCGCCGAAGGATAGCAACACCTGAGAGTAAATGATAATGGTATAGTGGTTCAGATCATAGGTGAACCCCAGTCCAAGCAGGAAATGCAGATGATACTGCGGAGTTGCAATCAAGTCTTCACTGATTGTTGAATGACGGTAAGTGAAAATCTTCCAGCCGTAAGATAATTTATTAGATAAATCCTGGTAAAGACGTCGCATTCCAATCCCACGGATTTGTTGATCACCTGTTTTACTCTTGGCCCGACTTCAGTGGGATTTGATTTGTGATTGACTAGACTCTATTTCAGGATTGTCTGATGAATTCACCAGAGCTGGTGAAGGAAAAAGTATGCATGGAAGTATGGTGAAGAGTGCAAATTTTCGGCAGAATGTGCACAAAACCAGGATAAATCTCAGCATGAGGCCAATGGTGTGGAGCATCACTGCACAGTGGCAAAGCATCTCAAATGTCCTTCAGTACTGTTAATACTTGGCAGTTTACTGTTTTAACGGTTCTAACCCTTCAAAGCTTGCCAACTTCAAACATGTCCTCGCCTACAGGCTACAGCATAATGTGCTGTCTTATGCGAGTGCTGTGCTTACTCACCTCTTCTCCAAACTCATTCTTGAGGACTTGCTTGGCAGACATCGTCTCTGTCCGTGCAACCGCTGCTATAAGAAGCTGTGGGAAAACGGACATTCAATCATGTTTTAATAATTTGTGATGACACTTAAAACAATATGTAAGACAAATATAAAATATATCTGCATATATTCATTTACTTATGCCATTTAAATTCATATTGTTGGAAGTTCATCAACTAAAATTTCTCGTCAGAAAATTTTATCGTTGTCAGACACTTGGACGCTTCTTAGAGACAAATCTTTATCTTAGCACATTGTCCGGTAAAAAACAAAATCACACACAAAACAACTTTGCATGTTCGAATGTAATTCTCGTATCAAGGTTGGTGGGACATATTACCTAGCTATAACCCGAACCTAACGAGGAGAAAAAAACAACTTTGAGAACAGAATTTGAAATGCATAGGATTTCAGATTACAGTAGGCCTACTTTGTTACAATAGTGTTTTTAAGTGTTGGCTCTAACTCTTTCCAACGCTCGTCATTTCAATCTTTACCTCTGGTTTGAGTTCAGCCTTTGTTCTTAAAATACATCTCTTTCTGAAGAGGTCAAAGGTAAAACTGATCACCCCTTTGACTTTGAGAAGTTCGTCCTCACAGGCCTTCCTCTGTTCCTGTTGAAACAAACAGAATTAAAGGTCACTTTAAGTCTGAGACATGGTTGCATGAAGTTTGCTGCAAGATGGTAACGATTAGCCTATTTGAGGTATGGCGTACACAATAGGGGGCGCTATTTGGTTTGGGTAAATTCTTTTGTGTTTAATCCGAATGTACCACAGACTAGTTCTGTGTACATATAAATGCACAGACTGTTAGATTGCATCCAAAACTACATGAACATTTCGTGATCTGCGCATTCCAGAGATGGTGGTTGCTATGCAAAAGCTTGCCCCGAATCACAAGGTATAGCAACAGTGCCTTTAGTCTAGGGAATTCAAATTGTTTTGTTAATGTGCAATCAGATAACTCAGTGTACCAGATTTTATTCAAATTTAACTCGCAAATGGCTTATCCCGTTAAGGTCTCACCTGATCATTTAGTCCGTTCAACTGCAGCGTGACAACTTTCCCCTTCCTGTTGGTCGAGCCTAGGAAGAAGGCCTTGTTTTCCTTGCACTTGGGCACTGGTCTGTGCTGGGTCGTGTTCTGGGTTTCCTTCAGGGGACTGGGGCTGGGTGGGGTCGTTAATCTGTCATGGATGTCTCTTGCTAAATTCTGTGCTCTCAAACTGTACTTTGATCTAAGCACAGAAAAAACCCACAATATTTTAACTTTTTAAGATACATTTTAAATTTGTGAACATGTTTGAGCCAATCTTGAAGAAAATGATTGACAACTTACAAAGAAAGAAAAAAATAACAGAAAGTACAAATCTGTGATTAAGTTGGGAGACATTTTGACTTACTTGTCCATGATATCCTGAAGGCTTATGAGCATGCCCAGTTCCTTCTTCATGATTGGACAGTTGCTGGGGCAATCAGCCAATAGCTGTAGAGTCTGTAATCAAGAACAAAGTAACATTCTTGAAATATTGAAGTATTTCCTGACTTACTAAGGCGATGAAAGTGTCTAAAAGAGTTACAAACAAGAAGAAATTGATGACCACTTGACTTAAGTGATAACAACTGGAAATAAGCCAAATTGGCAAAGATGATCATTTCATACTGTAGATATATCCTAGAGAAGATTTTGACGGAAGATTTTGACAAGGATCAACGAACCTCCAAAGCTGCAACCACAACGTCGATGTTATCATTGTCTAAGAAAAGAACCAGTCCTGGCAGACATCCTTGATCCTGCACAATGTAATAAATAACTGAACTGGTTAGCAAAATCGAACAAAGTTAAATTCTATCAGATCAACTACATGTAGAATAGAAATCATCATTAAATATTAACATATATTTCTCTTAAAATGAAAAAAAAACATGGAAACTCACTGAGAAGCAAAGTGAATATAAACTGACCTTTACGATGGCGTCTCTGTTCTTTGGATCGGATGCCAATTCACGAAGTTGCTTCACTACGGCGCACACATCCATTTTGTTTTTCGTAATGGTAATAGATGCAAATAATGCAGAGCAGATTTCTGAACAGATCGATCACTTTTGAATTTTTGAGTCGATGAGAATGTACACGTATGTATTGCAGTGCTGCTGTTGTCAGTGCCTGTGGAGAAATACCCTAAACGTCAACCTGACCATTTGGTAACAATGTCGCCTCACCCCCCCAAAAAAATCTAGGGCCCACAGCCAAAGTCCAAAGACAAAAAGAGCATAGGCCTACCAGTGCACAAAGCTGACTCAAACAGCGTAAACAAATTGAAGCAGACATTCTCAGACAACGAAATGTACTACTTGGTAGGCCGACCTAATAAACCAAACGCCACTCTCCGGGTAAAAAAAACCCTCCCTCAAGTTGGAAATGAAATGTCGCCCTCTAGTAGAATCGAACGACGAGCCACCAACACTGATCTCTAGCAGTGGTCACCAACCATAATAACGCAAGACTGCTGCCAACAAGTTTTCGACTTTAATTTCACGAATAATTTGAAGCCCAATTACCTGCTCAAACACATCCCTCTTACAACTGTCTTCAAACGTTACCACTGTTTATATATTTTCGAGAAAACTCACGGATAAATCGAAGATTTTGGCCTCAGGAAAAGCACACCCAGGATAACACGCCAATCCCACACTCCGCACACGTCACGTTCTGTTGTGTCGGCCTGGCAGGGTTTTAAAAATGGCTACCGTGTACGACGAGGAACGCTGATTGGCTGACGGATATCTCTGTCATATTTGATTGGTTCGCCGGCTTTCCGCACCGTCCCCAATTTGCATAAAACAGCACAAGTCAACGGAAGAGATCGAATTTGAGTGCTGCGAGTTAGTGAAGTTTTTCTGAATTTTCCCTTTGAAAAAGGTAAACGATTTCTTTAATGATTGTAACAATTATTTAGAATGCATTTGTGCATTGATATGCTAGCTTTCTGTGGTACTTTGGTTCTTGTTCGCCAAGAACATTTTAAATCATCGTTACTTTGTTTTGTTCATCTTCAACGCTCCAACATCAAGTCCAGTGCATGGCGGCGACGCGGCCGGGGGAGGGGAATTAGAATCGGGGGTCCAGCTGTACCATGGTTTAGAAAAAAGAGTTCTATATACTGACGCCACTTGACACCCTGTGCACAAACCCTTTGGGACTGGTCTGAATAATTCTAAGACGAGGCCTAACAATAGTAACATGCCTACGGGTAACCTTCTAAAACGACTTCGGACCTTTTTCCCCCTCCTGACTGCCTGAGTCCTAGTCCTAAATAGAACTTTTCTGGACATGTTTATGCTTTCTGACGGCTAGTACTAGTATTCACTGTAGAGAATAATTATTGGTGTCCGTAGGCCCTACATGTTATGGAACTCTTCCCCATGGTTGTGCCTAGGCCATGTTGGCGGATATGATAAATGTTATAGGCCTACCACTGCCCATGGAGAAATTCTACCTCCGTGCACTGCCTACTGCCTGTATGTGGAGGGTCTTTTTTGCTGGGCCTGTCATGCCAGTAATTTGTAAAGAATACAGTAGGCCTATGGGAAATGGAACCTAGGCCTATTAAAGCCTAAAGCTATAAAGACTACGTGTACTGAGGCTCTACCCCCCAGAACTGTGGAGTCCAACGTCCGCCCGGCCCCACAGTTCTGGGGGGGGGGTTGGTTGCATAAAAAGGGAAAAATAGGCCCAGGCCTATCAATCCCTGAGCAAAAATGCTGTTTGTTTGGGGTTCCCCTGCCCCCATGAACTGTGGGTTCGACATCGGCCATGGGAACACGCTGGATGTCGAACCCCACCGTCTGACAGCTCTGGGGGTTCCCCCTCACTCCTTATAGAATCGAGTTCATATTTTTCTTCTAAATGAATGACAAAATATAAATCATCTCCCTTCAAAACATTTTTACCAATGTATGTGCATCACCAGCACTAAAGCAGTAGGGTTAAACTTCATTTAGTCTCACCTCACAGTCATGATTAACATTGGCGCATCTGAAATGTTTAAATCCAGGATCACAAAGTAGAACATTCAACTGGGTAAACAGCAGAATTTGAGGCCAATGTCAGCCCAACCTGTGGACTTGGTGTTGTACATCAGAATGGTGCTGAATTATCTAGGGCTGGAGAGCAAGTACAGGGTAAGACTAAGTCCTCTTAGTTTAGTTCACCGGCAAAAGAAAGACAGCCTGTCAAGATGGCAGCCATGCAAACCCTCTATTGCAGATGTACATGCAAACAGTTTATCAAACACACCAACCATCTCTGCCCTCATGAGTTGTACTCCTGGGTGGAGAAGCAAATAGGGGTGAAGTGGCTTTCCCAAAGTAACATCATCCAGCTAGCTGCTGGAGTTGAACCCTGACCCTCTCATTAGGAGTAACAGATCTAGTCATTCGACCACATGGTACTCACCAATTGTGATCAAGTCCGTTCTTTCTTTTATTTTTTCTCAGGAGCACGTGAATGCTCGTGCTAAGAAAGGTCGTCATAGAAGCTTAGTTCGTCAGATTGGCACATCACTTCCTCTTAAACCAGTCCGGAGAGTTCACTTTCAGGTGGTTGACACATTCGGGTTTCTCTTGTTTTGGTTACGTTTTCAAGATATTTCGATTGCTATTTGTTTCTTACAACATATGCAGAGATAAGTGAGTTTACGACCTGTTAAATGGGCGAAAACGCGTTTACATTAGACACCAAAATATTAGCAAAAGTCCAGAAAATCCAACCACCCTCTTGACAATTGCACTGTAATGGTTAAAAAAAATTAATATCTGGGTTCCTGTTGCACATGCTGTAAAATTAATGCACATATGGAATGTTTTTCCTTTGTAGCACATTGCCTAGTAACTTACATGTAGGTTGTCTGCATTTTTTTTGTCTTAAAATCGTAAGTGTTGTGATGATTTTGAAGTTTGTTTTTCTGTTAGATTGTCAGTAGGAGGCATTATGCAAGGAGACAGAACAGAACTCCGCAGTTTATTGACGATGAATGCGAGCCAATGTACATCGCCAATTTAGCTGATTTATCATGGATTGACGTTTCTAGTCCTGACAAGAATGTCCGTGGAAGGTACGATTCTTAAGAACAGATTTTAAGATTTCAAGAAAGAAAGATGATCTCAAGTTATGTCCTTGGTTTGAGAAACGTTAGAGTCACGCTTCTTGCTGGTGAAAATGATTCTTTCTGTTTTATGTTGACAGAGCTGAGTTAAGACCCATCGTCAGTCGGAGAAAATCCCTCCGAACGCCGCGCCGGAGAACGTGTTTCATTCGCCGGCCGAGAGAGCCCGATATCAGTGAGTTGTCTGACGAACCGTACGCCTCACCGAGTGTGGAGTCTTTTTCGCGTTCGCTGTGTGCGCTGGATGCGTCGACCCCCGTCTACGATCCATCAGCCCTGGCAAAGATTGGCCAGTTGGAAGATGAGTTGTCAAAACTCCGAGCACAGATCGCACACATTGTGACTTTGCAGAGCCAGCAGCAACCCGCAGGTAATCAAATCTCCAAGAGATAAAGCAACCTTTTGATTCAGTTACCCTCTTGGCCAGACTCAAACCCATGGAAATCAGCTGTGTGTTACCAGGAATGCCCATCAGTCATTGGTGCAGAGGCAGTTGTGGTATATTGCCTTGCTCAGGGACATACAAGATAGTTGCTTGGATCTGTAGTTGTTTGTGCCATACCAGACCAGACTGTTTTCACTGCCTAGTTTGTCAATAAACTTGTTATCACTGCAGGTGCCACCCCGGCCCCCGTGCCTCCGCCACCCCCTGCGAGTGGGGGTCCGCCACCTCCCCCACCACCCCCTCCCCCACCTGTGGCTGCCTCAACTCAGTGCCTCAGTGTTGCCGGCCAAATCAGACTCGTGAGTTTTATAGTTTAAAGAAACCGTTTCAAAATCTGAAACAGTCAAATGCAAAACCTGCCGATTCACGTACAATTGAATGCTGAGACAAACCCAATGCAGCAGAAATTCCAAGCTATTTGATAAAGCAACATGAGAATCTGAAAACTCATGAAAAATAAGATGAAAATAAAAGAGAATTTCAACTTTTTCAAGTGAATGATTATAACCACGATGTAATCGTGATTATCGTAATGATAAATAGTGATTCGAAAAATTTAGATGCATTATCAGTTGAATATTCAGGGCTGAGGACAGAATGAAGTAAATAGCCACCAAATTGTTCACCCTCTCCAGAATCGCGCAAAGAAGGGAAAAGAAGATTCGAGTTCATCTATTTCTGATGGAGGCAAGCCCAACATGGCCGATGTCCTAAAAGGTCTTGGCTCAGTCAAGCTGCGGACTGTGGCAAGGTAATGTCTAACGCCAGTCCTATTGAGGGTTTGCATGGCTGACATCTTGCAGGCCAGGGCTTTTGTTCCACTGGGTATGCACAAAGGAAGTTTTCCTGTGGGACAAAAGAACTGCTCTGCAAGATGGCTGCCACGCATAGCCTTTACACGTACTTTGTGTGAGCCGCTGCAGAGGAAAGTCAGCTTTTACGGCTTTACATGCAGCGCATAATGGGATAAACATGATGTTTTGCTGGACGCACGACAGAGTGACATCTTGGTATGATAGTATTGCCGTGCCATGATGTGGCTTAGGTTGCATAGACAGAATCCACACTGCTGTGATCATCAAGAATCGACTATTTTACCGCCTCTCAGTGTGTACACTTTAGTCAAAACGATTTACTTTTATTGACAAGGCCTCAGAACGAATTCATATTGTATAGGACATGTACCTAGCAAAGAACAGTAGTGGAAAATTACATATTCAGGAAGTTGATTGTCAAGTCAAAAAAAGAAGTAGTGCCCTTGAGCAAAATTTCAGGTAGCGAACTGTATGCGATGTAACTCCTTGCTGTTGTGCGTTCAAATGCATGGGCAGTCCCCTGTTCTTAAGTACAATAGTGATTCACTTATCATAGCTACATGTAGAAGTTTCACGATGACACTGGCAGTGCATATGTTGGTTCTTTACAAACCAGATCGCCTGGTGGAACTCCAATCCGTCAGAAGCCACGGCCGACCACCGCCAACGACGCGGCGGCGCTGATCGCCCAGGCTCTGAAGAGGAAGTTTGCCCGTCAGAGAGCCGAAGAAAGTCCTGATAACAAGGAGAACAATGTCTGGGTGACGCCGTCACCAAAGAAGAACAGCCCCAGAAATGCTAGCCCAAAGGTATATCCACTATTTACTGCATTCATTGAAAAACTAGGGTTTCTGAATTTTTTGTCCCAGAAAATCATTTGCCAAGTCGTCACATTCAACCAGTGTTTTGGGACGTAGAAATAATTCAGTTAAGAAGTCTGTATTAGACAAACACAGCATTTTCACTAGAGAAAGATTGGAGCCTGCAACCCTCAGATTTTGACTTATAGGTTTTTTATTTGTTTCCTTTTGCTCTGCAGTTTGGACAGCACTTGCTAAAGCCGACCAAGCTGAGTCAGGGTACCAGATCCAGCCGCCCGCTTGTTGAAATTAACGTATAGCAGTCAGTGACTTGATCAAAGTCATCACGTGAGAAGTGCATGTCATGTTTCAACAATATGCAAGGTACCCAGTCATGTACATTTATGACGCTCATGGCTTGACATTTTCACTTGCATTTTGTGCCTTTGAATCGGATATCCTACACTGATGGCTTTGGAAAAGATTGTTTGGCCGTTGGCCAAATTTCCCAAGGTCAAAATCCAGAAAATATTGAAAGTGGCTAACCATTTGTGACTGGCTCCATAAGCTTTTCTTTGGTGTAGGTTTGAACCCTGTGGCATTTTGCAATCTGGAGGTATTTTGATTTTTGCATAATCATATCATACATATACAGAATTACTTTCAGAGATAAAGCCCTTTAAACACAGGAAGTGGAAAAAGAAATCAGCCAAGAAGAAAGTCTCTTGATACCCATAGCAACAGTTAGGTTTCTTGTATAAACTGTGAAAGTATTGATATAATAGAAGCCAATAACCAAGAATTAAAAAATCAGCCTGTCCACATAAAAAAGCCGGTCATGTGAAATAGCAGTGTCCCTTAATACCCTTTTTCGCAGACTGGGTCACATTTTGGCAATAGATGGTTTAAATAATTGTGCGAAATAACGGACCTGATTAAGGACATTTACCCCATCAATGCTTGGTATCAATTCTGACACTGCTCCTCTTTCGATGTGGGTAAAAAATATGAAGCTACATGGTTTATTAAAATTTGTACCATGTTCATTCAGTTGATGTTAGGTGGAAAAAAGTCTTACCAAATAAAGTGTACATTAATGTAAATGTTTGTAATTTTTGTATATTTTTATTCAGTTCCTGTAAGATTTGCTCACCTGTAACTTTTTATGTTTACTTAAATTTGTCTTTGTGCTTCGTGATTCTGAGCTTACAGGATAAAAGTCAACCTTTAGGCCAGCTGCACTGTCCTGTGCATATATCCCAATGAATTTGTAAAACTTCTCAGCAACCCAACGAACATCAGGTGTTGTGCAGGTATTGGTTTCTAAAAGTAACAGCGAACAATGTAAATGGCAAAATGACGTCAAGAACAGCTCATAAAAAGTGGCTGTCGTATACAAATTGCACGGTGCATGCCCCAATTAGTGTCCATCTAGTTACAGCACAGCCACCAACTTGGTCTTTGCAGGACGCCCCAATTACGTTTGAACTCCTCCCCCAACGAGGGTATTACATATACGTGGATGATAATATTCAAATCACTTGGAAAGGGAAAACATGAAAGTGAAATTAGGCTAGGACAGTCCTCCCAAATTCACAGAGACTTACACGATCAGATTTGGAGGATTTTTAAATAATTTTATTTCTCAGAATAACCTTTTAAAATTGATTTGTTTTCTTAATAGAATATTGAGACATTCATAATAACATTAATAAAAGAAAATTCAATATACAAAAGACTTTGGCGGGCCTAGTGAAGTTCTTGTCAAAAAAACTATTTGTACAAATGTTTTAACACCAATGCTCATAAATATAGGTAATAAAATTTGAATGGAACACCTAAATACATTGAACTTAAGAGGAATAGAATTAAAAGGAGAAAAAAATTAACACGTTGCCAT
The DNA here is from genome assembly GCF_054643075.1 of Acanthaster planci. NCBI lineage: Eukaryota > Metazoa > Echinodermata > Asteroidea > Valvatida > Acanthasteridae > Acanthaster > Acanthaster planci. The sequence goes on along the minus strand of NC_141794.1, from coordinate 11,255,356 downwards.
TTACACACTGACTTGAAACAAAATGGGAAAGAATCTTCTCTACAAAACTGAATGGCCAAAAGATAACTTATTGTTTTCATTTTACAAATACTGCAGTGTGAAGTTATCTTTTTTGACTTTTTTTTTAGCCGACTTATTGCAATTAAGAACGGGTAAATGATGCTTTAACTTCACTTACCCCAAAATTGGATACTGTTTTAAGAAACAATTATTGCAAATGCATGCAAAATATAAATAAAACTTCTTACAGTGAAATTCTATACAAAACCTTAAAAAGATGTATAGGTGAAGTTAGCCAGTTTCCCGTGCAAAATGTTGTTTATTTCCCCACAATAACTGCTACAAGAAAGATGGTGTAAAGCAGCTCACTCATGGAGTGGTGAATTCAAAACTGTTGCAAAGCGCACCTATAGAGGCTTTACGTGGTAGCCATCTTGCGGGGCACGGCTTTTGTTCCACAGGATATGCACAAAGGAGGTTTCCCTGTGGAACAAAAGAGCTACCCTGTAAGATGGCTATCATGCAAAGCCTCTATTCTACTTTGTACACAGTTGGGCTGTGACTAATATTATGGCTATGGCTGATAATGATACATGTGCCTTGGGAGGCCAGTGGCTAGCGGTTCTTTCCATATAAAACAGACACGTGTGCTGCCGACAGCCGTAGCCACGACTTTTGGACGTGTCTGTCCTGAGCCCAGCTGTCCAACAATGCAATGATACAGTTATCTTTAAAGGGCCTTCTCTAAAATAAAAAAAAAATCTCATCTCTGGCATTTCCCTCTTTCCTTGATCCATTGTCACAACTTTACGGCTCAAACAAAAACAATAGACTCTCAAAGGGTGGCTTTCTATGGTACGGCGGCCATGTAAATCTTCTTACAGTGGCCTGATTTCAGCCTTTTTCCCCCATGATTTTCAATTACAAATTTGGACCAAACATAAGGAACCTTTTCCTGCATACTCAAAATTTCAGACAAGTGTCAGAGCCCACATACATCTTCAAGATGAAAAATGTCGAGGTCCCTGTCACAAAAATGGACTCTATACGTGGATTTGAGATTGGAAAACGGACGCTCCAAGCCTAAATGGAGCTGACATTTGAGAAATGGACACGAGCTACCCACAATAATGTTCCTGGCATGAATCCTGCGATCTGTCTGGTGTGCCCATGCATAAAGCCTCAATAGCCCTATGTACCGATGACGTACAGCAGTGTTTATAGCAGTGTGTGGTTGGATAGAACAGGAGTCATCGGTGCATACACCCCCCCCACACACTGTTATCATAAGCGCACAGACTAATCCTATTGGACACCATAACTAGCACAGCATTCATGCGCACATTCTTTAGCTTGACGTGCACATGCATTTGGCAAATCACGACACCCTATTGGTCAATGAGTCACGTAAATCACGGGTACCACCTGTCCACGAGTGTTGTGCCACCGCAGTAATGGCCTTCTAATTCTGACGGTCAAATTACACCCCGAGTGTGTTCACCTCTGAGTCCAAAAGGAAATTTTTGGGTAACCATCATTTTAAATCTTCCCAGGAATTACCGTCCACTACTGGAAATGGTGATATTGCACCTTGCACTTTTGTGATTGAATGTAACTTGTCCATCTGTCATTTCCCCTACTTGTGGCAAACAACGGCCATGTAAGTCGCACCAATAACCCCAGTGTATCCCATAATGCACTGCAGTAAATACGTTGGCATACCCATGCATCATCTGTACATTGGGCTGCATATACAACATAGCATCATGCGAGACACCTCTGATATAACACAAGACTTGTTTAAAATTACTTCTAGTGTAAACAAATAATATCGCTGGCATGTCAACTTTTTATGCAAGGTGCATTGACGGAAATCAAGGGAACTTGACGGAAATCAAGGGAACTTGATGGAAATCATGGGATCTTGACGGAAATCAATGTAACAGAAAGATCCTTTTGCTGAGTCTTGGGAATTTCTCCAAGTTGATTGCAGCCAGTGTTTGCAATTCTTGTCTTTCAAAAGCTAAAGCAAGGCTCACGAATCAAAAATCAGCTGGGACACCGTGCAACATGAGTGGATCCCTATCTAAACATAGGGTGAGCTCAGCAACAAGTGTGACCTTTTGAAGGGACAAATTCTGCAGAATTTGGCATGCTTCTGAACCAATCTTTACATAAACACTGTCTTGAAAAATGCCATGGAAAAAATGGAACACACAGTAAAAAATAACAGCAGTTTCAAATAAACGACAACAGTTGACACTTTTTGTGTCTAATGTAATAATGCTGGCAAAATTTCAAGAATCTTATTAGTTTTTTATCTCTACACTGTTCACAACTGTCTTGGCAGTGACTATTACGAAGCTTTGAAATTTGCTGCAGACCTCAGGCTCCTCTGAGTGTACACCAATGCTTATCCCGTCGTCGTGAAGACCTCATTAGAACTACATCATGGATGTTGTGGGGACCAAACCGCACAACTTGGTGCCAATTTTTGGAACATAAGAACAGTCCCTCAATGTGGTGAAGGCCTAACCATTCCCACTTCAAAATGGGTCAACCTCTGTCTTTTTTTTCTGACAAAACAAACACCAAGTTGTATGGCTGAGGAACGTGCGATGTTCCAGACTAGTCCAACACTGAGTGTCATGACATGTCTAGTGGAACTGTGTTTCCAGATATTTCGAGATTTGAAATGCAGATTCAAAAAAACAGTTTTAATACCAAACAACATTCTTCTGGATCAGGTGGCGACAAAAGTCATCCAAACTACCAATGGTTAATTTTTGACTAAAACCTGCCAAAGCTCCGCGGAAATGATTAAGCTCATCAAATTTGCTCAATGTTCTGACAAATATGGTTGGCAGGACTGCCAACGAAAAGGGTGCTGGGAATTTGGAGAAGATTCGGATTGGCCTTCCCGTTTGGTTGCGTCAGGCTAAAGAGACTGACAAGCCGGTGAGATCTTACGGGGAATGACACTATATCTGTTCGGCTGAGAAATTCCAAGCAGTTCTCGTGGCACACATGGGCAGTGTCTAGTTGACAGCCGGTTAATGACTGGCATACCACTGGTAGAGCAGCAAAGAACCGTTCATGAATTTCACTCCTAGCATCTCTGTTGACATGGCGTGCACTTTTACACAACGTGACCAGCAGCAAAAACGCACGGTACAAAAAAGTGCATGAACTTGTAATACTACAAAGGCATAATACCTCATCGAGACTATACAATACTTGTACGAATTTCTCTCAATATGTACAATCGTTTGATACAAAATGCCAAATATTACTTGTCAAAAATTCCTTGGAATGTATTTGATTTGTGCCACATCAGGCAACAACAGCCAAAGCGTGTAAAGAAAAAACAGTACATTCAACGATAAATGGTTCAACAGTTTTCTTCCACTGTGACAAAAAGTGCTTCATTTTTTTAAAAACACCAAACACTAAAACACCCAAAGGAGATACAGCCAACTTTGGCCGTGTCCACACTGCACACTTCAAGGGCCACCGCTAAATGCATGTTATTTGCAACAGTCAAACACATAGCCTTGTCCAAGGCAGTGTCAGTGGTTTTTTTTTTTGGAGGGAGATTATCAGGCCTGGCACTCAGGACCCACAGCAAACGAGCTGCCATGCACTATCACGGTGCACCAACCTTCGTATGGTATAGCTACAGGTGTACTCTGGGAAATCCCATATACAGCACAGTGTATGTGGCACAATCGTGCATGTTACGCATGACCTGTTAGGTTATGGACTGGTCGTGGGGCATGTACATGAGAGTGTGAGTCGAAGCTATTGGCACACAACACATGCAAAAGGCAGGCAGACCAGACCCCTCTAAGTGGGTGCACGCACCGTTTACAGGTGTACAGTAGGCTAGATTTACCCAACGCCTTGGTGAAGGGTATTGAAACCTGAACACATGCAGCTCCAGACTTAGACGTGGCCTCGTGTTGGCCGTGAACATTTGACAGACGTGTACGCACTTTGAAAAGCAACTGCGATATTTCAAGGGAACCACTTTAAAATTTTCACTGACACTGCAGTTTTTCTAAAAAATTAAAAATTCACGTGCTGTTTTCTTATCCTATTTCTTCAAAATCTACCTAATGCATGGAAATCCAACAGCAGCAACATGAATAGAAATGTACATGTATAACAGAAACCCATGTATCGAGGTAAACTTTGGAAACAAACACAATTGGCAGTGAACCATACTCAGAATACAAATCACATTGAAAAACTTCTGTCAATAGAGGGCAGCAAGCATCCTGGCCTCAGCCATGTGCAATGTACTGTTCCACGTTGCAGCCCTTCTGAACACTTACTTTTATTAAAAATAATGAACTCGACAAGACCACGCACACTGGCACCGTAGCTGTGGGGGCTACACAAGTGTTTAACGATAGTAGTTATGAGGACAATGCTTTGTCCCCACAACTTGGTACCAAACTTCTGAACGCAGGAAACTGTCCCCTCAGTGCAGAGCTCGCCAGGGCGTTGAGATACCACTCTCATGCTGGACTCATACTCAGTGTCTTTTAGTACTTATACTCAGAGCAGCGAATCTTTTCATTAAGTAATTGTTCCTACTCAAGGAACAGCACTTGTTCCCAACGTGGGTGCATTTAGACTGCCAGTTTGAGAAGAAAACAGTTACCAATTCCTACATTTAAATAAACTAGTTGCCAGAGAGTCCTGACTTCTGAAGTCAAACCTCATTTTGCTTTTACAATGTGTGGTTGGTGCATCAGTTTCTTTGTGGCACTAATGACATTCAAATGTGAGAACCGAGATCAAAACTCAGCTTGAAGACTCTGAATGAGTATTTGAGTAAACGCTTGCACCAAACATTAGCCAGAATTTGGCATTTTTAGAACAAACGACTTTCTTTTATTCACAAGTAAATGAATGACTCACCTACAGAAGGCTCAAGACCAAGTCTGTATTCACACACATGCGTATGTATACTAAATACTGAGACTTGCTTTCAAGGCTTCCGACAATTTCAGAAGACAAATTGGACAAATTAGACGTAACATTTTGATACCACCATGACTAAACATTTCTGTATAACTGTACTTCGTTTGACTTGACCTAAAAGCTGACATACGCTGATGATACCACCTTTTATCACATACACGCAGCTTTCAAAAATCACTCCCTTATTAAAATAGCTGATGCAAAAAGGAACCAAAAACTGCAGCACTTTTTAGAGTTGACACTGTCCAACCTGTCCTTGGGGGGGTGTTAAGATTTAAAAAATGCAGCCACGTCACACAAAAAGTTTCTGTAGCCACCGTTGACAAAAAAGAAATGAAATTTGGCACGGTGCAAAATTACTTTCATGAAAATTTCAAGCTATGCTTGCAAAAAAGCCTATTTCTTGCCTTTACGCAGTTCTGCCAACTTCCATATCCTCAAGAGGTTTCTTTGTCACTTTTTTCCCTTGCTGTGTGGAGTCCGCAGAAGAGAGTGAGCAAAGATTTCCACGACAACCAGGGAATACGCCACCAACTCCACAAGTGGACAGTAATTTGTGGCTGCGGTAAAATCTTAATGATAGGGTGCACGGCCAAAAACGACCGAAGACTGCAATTCTTGACCAAGTTACATGTAGAAATGCTCGCCTCAATGTGACATCCACTTTGCCGCTTCAGAGCAGGGTAAACTTTAATCGGTCCCAAACAACAGTCAGGAAGTTTGCCGAGGAAACCTCAAATTTGTTGATACCCTGCACGTGAAGACGTCTTGCATCAAAGGTGGCTGTCGACAACCAGTGACGTGACCACCTTGGTCTCAACTAAACTGAGTTGGTCAAACGGAACTTCCACAGTCACTCCTAGTCGGTTTCTCGGCTAGCGGGTATCTAAGATAAGAACTGGGAGCAAACGCTGAACATGCAAACAGCGCCCTCATGCAACAAGTTCCTCCCTAACGCAGACCGTTATGAACGCAATCCTGAATGCTGCAGAATCATGGCATGGCAATTGTCGGCCTAAAATGAATCTCCCTTTGTCGTCGGAGGTACAGTCTTGGACTGCATCTCCTTGGACTGCTTTTTATGCTGTGCGATGGAGGCCAGCTGGGATGAGGTGAAGTCCTGTATGACGGGGCCGAGCGCCGGTGGTACCGAGTACCAGCTACTGGTGGCTTGACCCAGCATCCGGGGTGGGGGCCGAGGGGAAAGACTAGGGGGGATACCTGGGGGAAAAAAGTACCGGTAAAAACTTTATTTGTAATTACAGGACTTGAAATAGATCAAATGGTTGACTTCTCTTCATTTTGTAACCAAGTTTAATAAATGTACCTTGATGAAAATGGATATGGTGCGAGTTTTCCCCATCATCCTTTGGCTTCAGTTTTATGAGTTTAGGCCCGTAAAGACCCACAGGCTCAACAGAGCTCACAGCCTTTTCCTGTTCAAGGGCCCACTTGTCTGAAGCAAAGGTCTGAATAATTTGAAGAGGTTGGGATGAGGCTCGTCTAAGACAGAGACATGGCCGCAATTTGGGGGGAAAAAAAAGGCCACAGTAGGGCATGAACCTCCTCCACCCGAGAGAAATGCCTGCTTCATAACCCCACAAAATTGAATGAATGTGATCAAGCTGCCGTCATCACACTGCAAAATAATGTATGCATGCAGACTGTGACATGACAAGGGTTTATTAAAGCTCTTCTATACATGTACATGAAGGAACGTTTGGTGTCACGTGAAATTTGAACTCCTCTGAAACCTGGTCTCTTTTGCCTAACAAGCAGATTAATCCCTGTCCACTGAGTCATGTGGAATACAGCCACTCAGCGGCTATTTCAGAGGGTCCAAAATTTCACACCACGTCGGCATGGATTGTGAATGAGTACTGAAAATGGCCAACTCACATGCACAAAAGTAATTCCACCATGGCCAAAGATTTATAAACACTCCTCACACACCTCTTGCGATTGAAAATGAGATGACATACTGAGGCATGTTAGCCAATCAAAATAATGCATGAAGATGAAATCATGGCAGTGATTGGCTGATGAGTGCTATGATGTGACCAGTGGAATCTAAAAGTAAAAAAATAAAAGGGGGCTGTACAGTACCTACTTACTCGAACTCTTGCTAATCCGCCTTCGCTGATCTCTCTCCTCCATTCTTTTCCGTATCCATGGCGACCCCATCTCAGCCAAGCTCCTCCCCGCCAATGGCCCCCTTCCCGGCTCCCGGTGAGGGGCCTCATCTCGCCTGTTCACGTGTGGGCTCAGCCTGTGCCCGCGATCCGATGCTGAGCTGTGCTCGTAGGAGACTTGCAGCTGGTGCGTGGAATGACTGAACTTGGAGCCTGTCGAGGAGGTCGTCAGTCGGCTGTGAGCAATGCTGCGATTGACTGGCGACGGTGACGGGACCGAATAGAGGCCGTGCCCTCGCACGCTGGTGGTTTCTAACCGTGGGGACCCAGGTTGAACGTGAACACTGAGGTTGTTATTGATACCAGTGGTGAGTTCGTACCCCTTGGTGTTTGACCCCTCCTTAAATGTCCTCCCCCTATCGGAACTAAATGGTTGAGTCCTGTGGCTACCTAACTCCTTAGACACTGTACTTGACTCAGGTGACAGTACTTCCTGGCGGGGGCTATTGTGCATTGAGATGGACAGATTAGTTCTGTTTGGGTCGACAGTCCGCACGAGCCAAGGGTCTTCATAACTGGTAGGTTTGGGAATGGCCTGTTCGGGTGAACGGTGCAACCGTAAACTAAACTGTCGAACAGCTTGTGTTCTAGAAACCACTGGGGAGCCAGGGTTGCTATGCATCTTCGAGGGGGCGGCCAGTCCATGTTTTTCGTCCCTCGAGACAGAAACCTCCTCTAGGTTTCCCACAGACAGAGGTCTCTGCCTCCGATAGTCTGATGACAATGCACTCCTAGATGGCATTTGGGACAGTGTTGGATTCTCTTGTGGTGTCACGCCCCTGCTTGACCTATTCTGCGGCTGGGCGCGGCCTTGAGTGTCTGTTTTTCCCTGAGTTACGCTAGCTGATGACGGCTCCTCAGCAATACTCTCAGTGACATGTGACGTCGTATTGTATACATCCACCGATCTGTTGTCCACATCCATTGCACTTGAAACCTGCACGTCTCTCAGCACAGCACCTGCTGAGCTTAACACAGTGGTCGCCATGGTGACTCCAGCTGTGGTGGCGTTGTTGTTGTTGTTCAACTGCGCTTCTTTCGAGGCGGACTCCGATTTGGCCGGTGCCGCTTCCTTGGCGTTCACCGCAGACTGGCCCTCCACTTTCCGCAGCTTGCTTGCCAGCTTCTGATTGGCCAGTCTATCGTTCTCGGCGGCTGCTTTCTCCTGCTCGCCAAATGCTTCCCAGGAGGCCTTGTTCTTGTGGACATTGGAGAGCATTAAATCCGAGAGCTCAGTGGGCATGAAACGGTGCCACTCCGTAAAGAGCGGTTCCACCACAAACTTCATGAACCCTGCCAGTAACGAAAACAGACAAACGTTCTAAATAATCTGACGCGCATTTGGGTTCCCCTTCAAAAGTCGATGTAAACCACTCTTCTGAGTGAGGTCACATTTCAAGAATGTTCAAACCCCACAATAGTTCCATTCCATTTTGCTAGGAATTTCGAGGAACTTTTGACAGATGAATGCAAGCGACTGCGATAAAAGGAACTCAAGATTTTGTACAACTGGCCACATTTGCACGACCTGTGACCTTAGAACACCAGGAGTCTCCCACTGTGAGGCTCCAATGGTATCAATATTCTCTAGTTTAATAGCATTTGTTTCGCGTAGTTTTAAAGATAATTGTATTTTGTCACTTTAATTCTGTGTGCTGCTGCTTTCACAGTAACTCTTTATGTAACTTCAATATTAGCATTGTACTTGAAGTTGTTTTATGTAAATTTTGCATTATGAAGTGCCATAAAATATATAAATGGAAAGGGTGCTAGATACAAATGTATTATCATTATTTTGTGGAACAAAGCCAAGCCCGTAAATTGTTTCTAATTGGGCACAAGGAGCAATGTGTACATGAACTTGGCCAAACTGTCTCAGGAGATGAGACTCTGATGAGGTCATAATTGGCGAGGCTGTTCTGCCATGAGATAAGCCCATGTTCCTGACTTCAACAGTCAGTGGTTCTACAGCAGTTCCATTGAGCCTTGTCATCTACTTGAAAACAACTCAATGCCCGGCCCATCACAAGTCAATCACAGGAAACTCAGAAGCCCATCACAAGTCCATTATACTGTTGCATATCAGTCCGTCAAAGGTCCATCAAAAGTCCGTCAAAAGTCCGTCAAAAGTCCATCAAAAGTCCATCAAAAGTCCGTTAAAAGTCCATCATACATGTACATTCATCGCATTCCACGGTAACGGACCGTCAAGTATCGCTCCCATTTCTCTCACTGCAGCATACAGAGATGTCATTTGACTTGTAATGACCGACGGGACAATTTTGTGCAGAATGCATCTTGGCACAGAAGGGGTTTGATGACCAGCCAATCTGAAGTCCATCAAAAACCCATCAAGAGCCAATCCCAAATCAAACTACGAGCCAATTTATCAAACAAGTTGGGCCACAAGTTGGTTTACACACCCTTGTATTTGTATTCTTGTGGGGTATTTGACTTTGTTCTCGTACACTTTCCATATCGCTCCCATTTAAACCCGACTATCACTCCTGGGTTGATATTTCAACCAAATGACCTTTACATAACCTTACACATTATTTTGCGACGTATAAATTACACACTGGAAATTCCATCTTTTTGAGCAAATGCCAAAACTCTATTTTCGTGAAATTCTTGTCTATGTGGGGTTCTTCCTTTTGTTTTGGTACCCCAAGAGGTACCTTAAACACATGCACTGGAGTTAACAAAAGAGGGATAACAGTGTTGAGGAGTGTTACTCAATAGAATCAAGCTTCAAACTTGGCTTTGGACTAGGTGACTTGCATTTGACTCATGAGGACTTGCAACTAACATTGCGAGGACATGTAATCGACGTGTGAGGACTTGTGTGGATGTGTGAGGACTTGATTCCCTGACCTGCTTGTATCTGCTGTATGGTGTTCTTGTAACGATCACAGTTCATAGTCAGAGGTAGTTTCAGTCCCCGCTCTCTGTCGCCTGGAGAAAGAGGGAATGGCCACAGACAAATCAGTGAAACACTGCTTAAAAATGACCACTGCTTAAAAATGTTGGCCGGAACAAATAACTCCATCGATCCAAGATTGTTTTGTTCGATGCATTCCACTCATCAAAACACAACACAGCCCCAGAGTGATTGTGTGTTTGCTGTGCGCAATATATTCCAAATATTACAATGAAAAGCTATTCTGTTGTAGCTCGCGTTCAAGCAAAATATTTTTCGTATCACAAAAAGGTTTTGCTGAGGTTTACCCTTACCACCAAGAGGTTATCAACCAAACTACGAATTGTTTTCAGAAAGCTACCCGAATGCTCAAAATCCAGTTACATGTTTGTGTAAAACAAACCAGTGGCATGTTCTTCACGCGTAAGAATTGGGACATCAAATTCTGCCTAAGGCAGTGCCGAAAGGTTTGGCTGAGGCAAGAATTTACATGTGTGTCTACGAAAGCCATTGAAAAATGACACCAGCCACTTCCCACAGGTGCGCATGTAAGTCCCAGCCACAACCTTGACTTCAGAAAGCAGCCTAGAAGAGGCTGGGCTCTGCCATCTGTATCACCAAACCTCATCCACATTCATGATTGAGAGTCAAATTCTCAATGATCCATTCAACATCACATGCTATATTTGCTGTTTAACGGGCCTACATCCAAGGATTCAAGCAGAAGTCAAATATATACAAGCATAGTAAACTGTTCCCGTGGAATAGTTTACTATGTGTGATCTTTATGACGCAATCACAGAACTGTCATCCAGGTGAAGTGCATGCACGCAAGCATCACCCTGGCTACACACGGAAAGATGGCAGCGTGCATGAATATTGATAAGTGTTTTCAGTGAATCCTCATATTGTCATGGCAACTGAGTATGTATAAGGCACGGTAAACAAATATAAGAACTAGTTTCTCAAATCCCAAAACCGAGGGGCACAACCGTGGACTGTCTTCCACAAGTGTTACAGCATATTTGATTAATTAATGCTTCACTTGAGGGCTTTTGGGTCATTGGGGATTTAGGTAGTTCAACAGACGAGACTCCGTGATTTGAGCGATGACAAGTTGGAGTTCGGAATGGTACATACCCTGATTGTAGAATTCTTCTGTGACCATTTCACTCCATCGCCGACTTATCTCCCATCTCCTGCAGGGATTACAGATGTCGGCACACTTCAGTGCAATCTAAAAAGAGAGAGTTCATAATTACATACATGTAGAGTTCGGAAACATCAATTTCAAAACAGGAAAATACTGTTTGTTCAATGCAAATAGACTGTAATTATGCGTCGGCCATCTTGAATTGAAAGTGAGGTTAACTATTCATTTTGGGACCCGAGAGTGAAAATAACTATGAAATAAAAGTTAGTGCCAGTTTACAGGTAGAACAATTTAAAATTTGTGATAAATAATAACTACGTAACGTTTTAAGCCACATTAATTGAAGGAATCTGAGAGCGAGGCTTGGAACCCAAAATAGTCTGGCATCATCCCATTTAACATGAAACTGAATATGATAGATTCAGGGCACAAGATCAAAGATGGCTTCCACATGAAGAAGGTATAGCAAAACCCCACCATTGGTTGACAACACGTACATTGTCTTCTGCTCAGGATTTAGTTTCAATGCTCCGGGCGGGGCTTAGTTTAGGGAGGCTTACCTGCAAGATGAAGTTTTTGTGCCCTGCATCTTTCATGTCAAAGTCATTGGCACTGAGGTGATTCTGTGGGAATGGGCAGATCAAAAGTTAACTGTAGTTTATTTACAATACTTCAGAACGATCTTCAACAATAACCACCAGATATAAGTGAAAAGAAAATTAGCAACAATAACAACAATAAATGATATTCACTTATGAAATGGAAAAAGAGAGTTAGCCCTAAATTAATTGTGGGCTTTCAGATCAGATTCATACGTATCTCTATCAGCAAATTTGTAACATTTCCACAATTTTCATGGACAGTATTTTCCTTTTTCTCTCACCGTGAGATGAAACAACAGTCCCGTCGAGAATAAGATGAAAAGAAAAGTAAATGCACACGGGACAATAATTCCAATAATCTTCCTAGAGCAGGAGCACCCCCTCATTGGTTGAAAAGAGCCATGCTGGTCGAGGGTGTTCATTTTGCTGGCAGCGACGTGTCTGTAACATGTGCATTTCGTAGTTGTTGTGAACCAGTGAAGTGCAGTTCTAACCAAAGGAGCCGCAATTGCTAGGAAAATTGCGCCCTCTCTTGGTCCAGCTTGGGGCTCATTACCTTGAAGTTTTGCAAGAATTCCTGCTGCCTGGCAATGTCTGTAGCTAGAATGAGCGAGCTGATTTGTTCAACGACGCAATCCCTAGGGAATGGAAGAAAGAAATGCACAACGTTAAGGCGCAGCGAAAGCAGCGATGACAAATCTTTAATTTGTGAAAGAAATATGTACTTGAACAAGAGTGAAAGAGCCAAATTTGTCATACAAAACTTTGCCCACAATTCTCAAACAGACGTCTCTTGCAAACTATGGACCCAACGTACATGAACGAGTCTACTAGTTGTTTTTACGCCTTGTTTTTCTTACCATTACTGTGTATTTCCTGGAAACTTCTCTAAAAGGTAGCAAAACTATCAAATAATGGAGCACTCGAACCTAGCAATTTATACTGTGAAAGATTCTAAACCATTTCTTTGCACACTCAGTAGGGGTATAAACTTCGTCACCCATGTGTGAAACGACTTGTTGATTAGCAAGGACTGTGAAGTCTGCAAAATTTCCCACACTGCAGGGAAAAAATGCACACAATTGCTGTCAAGATATGGAAAACTTCCCTGGTACATGTACATGTGTGTACTCATTCTTGAGGTGTAATCACAGTGCATGGGACTGAACAAGGCAGGAGCTCCGACTGAACACCTGGTCCCTCACCTCCCACTTTCAAAACCAACGACAGAATGTAATGCAGAGGGTGGGGAGCTGCCTACTTCACTACCGTGAGGTCAAATCTGAAAGTTAAGGATTTGGCTGAAGGTAATGCACGCGCATATGGAAGTTGCCTGAGATCGACTGTGACTGCTTCCCATAAACACAAGCCAACCGCGGCCGTTGGAATCAGACATGGCCTGCCCTTTCCACTCTTGGGTAGCCCAGCTATAGAGTGCCCTCAGTAGGACGTGCATGAACTCCAATGTATAAAAAAGTGATCATACCACAGCTTCTTGTCTAAGTGATCTAGCAGTTTTGACTCCCTGAGCACGGATATTGCTGCACGCCAGTGGTGATTTTCGAGCACCGATGAATTCTGCAAATAAAAAAGGAAGAGCAAAGATGTCTTTCAAAATCGCAAGTATTCTGTAAACATGCAGACTGAATTCTTTTACATAGCAGGTATTCACATATCATTCATATCCTGCAATTATCTTGTTCAACCATGGTCAAAACACATCCTCTTTTGGCCCGGGGAAGTACTTGGCGAAAAAAACCAGACGTCTGACCGAAACTTTCTTTTGAATATTCACAAGTTTCAAAAATTCTTCCCCTGAATACAGCCAGTTCAATTTTTCTCTTTTACCTTCAAATTTGAATATTCGCTTTCAACATTTGAATTCCCAACTTCCAAAATTGAATTGAATTCCCCAAAATTTACTCCCAACACAAATGGGTAAGAACTACAAACAGAATCAGAAATTTGTACCTTTTTCTGAGAAGCAGACAACTTACCCCATACAACTCTGCTAAGTGATTACTAGTTGCTATTAGAAACACCTGGTTGACCCCTGGATGGTCTAGGTCATGGGTTGCCGATGCCAAGATGGCCGACATGACCTCGATGGGTGTCAGAACCTCACGCAGCTGATGTAGGTTTCGAAAGAAAACAAGACAGACAATGCGAAATATTAAAGACAGAGGCCAGTTCGGAAAAACTTATAGCATAAAAGAACTGAAATATAAACACTTGTGATCAAATGTTATACCTTCATCTCTTGAAGATAACAGTACATAGCCTGTGTGACATCTGCAGCATGCAATGCATTATGGTAGGGGTTTCCATGATAACCAGTTTCTATGGCAACTGTAAAATAAACAAAGTTGGTCCAATTTCATCACAATACATGTATAATAGTCACAGTAACATTTCCACAACAAGTCACATAATTATGTGATTAAAATTGGTAAGATCTTGATTATTATAAAAGAAGTTCACATCATGTGAACATTAATTTTTGAAACTTCCTCCCAGCTAACTACATTTCAAATGAATCTGTAAAACATTACCAATCACAACCGTACTGTAAGTGTACAGACAGTGGTAAAACTGGTTTCAAACAAGAAAAATCAAGGAACTTCCAAACTCGTTTATCACAATTGGTACTTTTAAAATTGAAACCATTTTGATTTTGTGAGGCCTGTGAAACCTCAAAAAAGCAATAGTCGTGAAAAGCAGACGGTAACAGGATTTGGCATTCGGGAGACAAAGTTTCCCATCATCAGGCAGAGGGCGGGCTCACTCGGGAACAGTGGCGCTCGACTGAGACCCACCTAAACACTTCCACAAATTGGTTGGGTCCAGCTGAAACTTGTGGATCAAATCGTACTTCTGAAAGAGCTGCATGCCCAGAAACCTCAGGGAGTGGCCTGCATTGTAAAACACGCACAACAGAAGCCAAGGGGTGAGACGGCAGGATAATGAAGTATCTACCAAATACATGTACCGGTAACCAGCAGAGGTTTGGAGGGCCCCACGGTTGTATTGCCTTGAGCAGGGGTGTGAGTGGTCACTTCAAATTAAAGCTGAAACAGCCAGCAAAAAGCTGAAATGTAAGGAGTCCCTGTACGTTTGTACATGGCAGGTGCACAATAAAACTGAAATTCAGGGTCAACATATGAACCGAAAAAAAGCTGAAATAAAAAAAAAGCTGAATTTCCACACCTCTGCTTGAGGTACCCCTTAAAATGACCATTCCTTGTGTTCTGTCCCAACTTTAACATGTTAAAACACTTTGTTGGTAAACTGAGGATTCAACAGATTTTTAATAAAGGTTGTTTGAACAAAAACTGCGAAGATCCTGAAATCAGGAAAAATCCTGACAAATCCGACCTCTCAGACCCTAAGAAAGGTTTGCTGAAGACATGACACGAGAGAAAGATCATCTGAATGGAGGAAAGATGAGTACCAAGAGGAACGATTGCGGGTTGAACACTTTATCAAGAATGCCACTCAACATTTCTAACTAAAACAATGAGCCCAAAGTGGCCCATAAATAGATTTAATAGTCATAAACTTTTAGATTCAGATGGTCATGTTTTGGGAAAAAGAGAGATCTGTTTTGAAGACTTCTATTTTCAAAGCTCCCCTCATTCTGAATTTTCCATCTGTAATTTGCAATTTACAAACTTCACAATGTGCTGAAAGTCTGTTCAGTGAAAGAACCGACTCAATTGTGCACTTATTTGTAAATCCAATAAAAGCTCTCAATTAGCCAATGAAAAATACCAGCCCAGTCAATCGTTTCAATTCAATTTTGGCCTCGACAAAAACAACGAAAAGTTAAACAATACAATCTGAATTAATTATTTTTTAATTCCTAACTGCTGTTCCTTGAGCAATGCGAGTCAATTTAATAGGCTTGTCAATTTTATTTCGAGGTTGATGGTACGGTGGTGTGTCACCTGCTGGCTGAGTCAATTTAGCTCCGTGCGAGTGTTTTACCAGCTGTCACGCTCGGCTGGGTCCGACTCACTAATCGCGCGGAAATTAAAAGACAGAGATGTCAGACTGGCAGTCCGCTAAATGAGTCTTAACAAGCCATCCGTGAACTGTAAATCCGGACGGAGAGATTTCGGTCCTGCCGCTGAAGGATTTGGCAGGTAGGGTTTTTGTTTGTTAATTGCGTAGTGTCAGTCCACGTTCTGATGTTGATTTGTTGAGAAAATGCTCAGTGGCACACTTCATTTGAAAGCTGTTGCACACAAGGAACGGTGAACACGTCAGAAGATTTGGCTTGATCATTTTTCACAAGAGTAAATCGGGTAGAGAGGTGCACACGGTTTGTCCATTCGGGCAAGAATCAACCTGCTTGTCCCAAAACTGTCGAATAAATTCCACGCACGAATATTCTAGATGCATGGAATAAAAAACAAAACGTTTGGCGGACACGACCTGATGAATGTAATAATTTGAAATGATTACTTCTCAATCCAAGCAGGATGTATGCCGTTCTACATGTAATTAAGCCTCAAGTGCATGGCCCGTTCATCCCTCAATGGATTTGATCTTCCAACATTTACCTGTCTGGCTTCCAATGTTTGCCTTCGCTTCATTATCTGGTCACTTAGACCATCGCATGGCAGACATTTTTGTTTTCATGAGTGCTTTGCCTGCTAATTTGGGTTTGGTTCCATCAATGCCTCGTTGGACTTCACTGCATTTCATTCATAACTACCACTTACGATATGATAAGAGGAACATGTTAGCTTACAATGCGATATATTTAGAATTTTTTCTCTCCATTTTGAGAGGGGAAAGCTTAATTTTACAGGTCAAAAATGCTGGTACTCAAAACAAACACATTTCAATTTTCACTTTAAACGTGCTCATCGTTACAGATGGTAATGGAGCATTATCAAACTTAAGAAATGGGCTCTCTGTGAGCAGCCCCACTGAAGTTAAAAAGTCTTCTGAAAATGGCAGGATGGGAACGAGGCGGGGCGGGGGAGAACGTACCTCCAGTGACTTGTTCCAAGTGAAAGATGTTGAAATCCCAGCACGAGAGCCTAGTGAGAAGTTGCTGCAAAGCCAAAAGACACACACACAAACAAAAACAAAAAAAAAAAGGAAAAACAAATTACTTTCCTGCAACATCATTATTAGACAGTTGGACTGGTTGAACCAAGGGACCTCCTTGATAGACAGAAATGCCCCTAGCAACGAAGGTCCCAAGTCGGATGAAATTGGCAGGGAAGTGATCGCAGAGATAAAATCAAGTGTAAAAGTAAGGAAAAAACCCAAGTCGGACTTTCTGAAGAGAGCCTTTAGAGTGCTGTTGAAACTGAAACTCTAAGCGCTCACGCTCAGTAAGCCTGAAGGGATTCGAACCCGGGGACTTTGAAGTTGAAAGCAAAAATTTACCAATGCCTTTCATTCTACTGTATCTTATTCTCTACAGACTTGGACATCTTTACTTGAGTAATTTTGTAACCAATGAACAGAACTAGGACAACGAACATTTGAACAATGTCAAATTATTTTTCTCTTTGTTCTGGATATTCCATGAACTGCAGGTATGTGAAATCCAGTGTTGCGGTTGAATACATTTCCTTGAGTGTCAGTACGAGTACAGTATGTCACTACGACAACCAGTTTGAGTAATTCTGTGTTAGTGCAAATACTAATGCATGGAACTTTTGTCCAAATACAAATACATTTTTATGAGTCCAAGTGTGAGTATGAGTGCCAAATTATACTCAAGTACAAGCACTGGTATAAGGGTGAGAACTACAACACTGAGGAATAGGTACCGGCCACCTCACCGATGAGTTCCTCTCGTAGCTTTTACTGAGTCATTTATAAAATGAGGTCACAAAGAGAGGTTTCTAAGTTTATCAGTCAGTTCAGAGTTTGAGATGAGAACGATACGAAATCGGCATAAAGTGATGATTCGTGACCTAGCCTTTGATGTGATGCATCGAGACACTTGGACACAAACTTTCCTTGGAAATATACTCAGGTATGAGGTACTGTATCGGCACTAAGAAACCTGTGAGTAATGAGCTTGTGCCCTGGTACACTGCATTCGCATGTACGTGTAATTCAAGTCATTTTATCGAATTCATGTTGTGTTATCAAATCCAAATGTCAGACTCAAGGCCAAACATTTTTCAACAGGGAGAATTCTTTTCCCAGAAAAGATAAAAACAACCTCTTGGGTTTCATCCTCTTGCCTCTAAACACCGACAACTGGGTTGGTGTGAATGACTTGAAGAAAGTAAGATCTCCAAGGACAGCATTCACATGATAGCATACTATTAGAGTCCAAATTTTTGTCGTTTGAAATTTTTCCGGAGTCCAGAAATCAAAATTTCACATGATGGACCCTACAAACCTACCCGTAATTGTCACAATTACGAGATTTTCGAAGATGTGAAAGATTCTGTGAGTACCGGTAGATTGTTGCCACAATTTTTTGCAATTAAAATTTTTTTTAAATCCCTACATCAAAATTTCTAATCAGTAACCCTAAAAATCTTCTCCGACTTGTAAGAATCACCAAGATTTAAGAAGATTTGGAAGATTCCCCAACTACACGTACATGGACATGAACATGTTGCTGTCAAAGTTTTTGTTGCAAAAGAAAAACTTATTTCTTAAGTCCACAAATCAAAATTTCACATCATTAAACCTCCAAAAACTTCCCCTATTTACATGTACATGTAATTGTCCCAAACCCACCAGATATGGGGAAAATTTGAAGGGTTAAGAAGAAATGCGCATGATGGACATCCAAGGAATAAGTACTACCTAGAGTGTGGTGCATCTTTGAAGAAAGTGGAACATTTAGAAGATTAATGCAAGTCTCAAGCAACCACGTCTGACGAGATAAAATGTGCTAACGGAAATTTATGCCATGCTTTGATATTCAAAAACACACTACAGTACGTGGCACATTATGTCTCCAAATGAAATGTATAAAACAATATATTTGCAGCAAAGGACAATGCTTGGGCCGAACGCTTTGAAAACCTAGAAGAGGTAGCACTCTTGATAGTGGGTTAAATACAAAAATACAATTCATGTAGCATGTGTCTCATAGGATTGATGAAAGGGAAAAAAATGGGTAAGCCAATTAATGGGTAATTTTACCAGCAGGTCGTTTTCACAATCGTCAACACCTCCCAGCCAATTTCCATCAGTCCAACAACATCTAGTTACCCTCTGAAATTGATTTTTTGTTTTCGCTGCAGCTGTTTTTACGGCCTGACGCCTAGGAATCACATTGCCGTAGGGTCAGACAAAACACGGCGCCGGACGTAAAACGACAACAACGCCAGGCGGAAGAGCCTGGCAAATGGAGGGACGGCAAAAAGCTGTGATACACCTGAGAATTGGGGAGCTGAACATGAAAGGAGGGGATCAGGAATGTGACATTTACTCGCGCTGTTTGTACAAGGTCCACATTTGACAGCATTACTCCAACATATTCTGATTGCTTTGATATAATGCCTAGAGTTAATAGCCATTTCCCCTATCAGGGTATGAAGATTTCCTTCTTAATCAAAGTGATGATTTTCCAAAGTAATCTCATCACTTCTTTTATGATGGCGTCAACATTAGGCATTTTGCTTTGATCTAATCTCTGTATGTAATTGATACCATCGATGAAATCTCAGGAAAATTTCACAGTAAAAAAACACACTAGACAGCAGAGCTGGGGAACAACTATGGTACTTCTTCTTTGGTGCTGAAGGAGCAGGCAGAGTTTGGGAAGGAATTGAATTTTCTTGGGAAAATTTTACCCAAAGGATTGCTACTGTATCTCTACGGATCAGAGGAGAAAACTTGTTTTCCAAAGGGGTTTTGACAGGATCTGGGAGATTTCGGGGGAGGGGTGGGAATGGAAACTTACATTTGCCTGCCCACAGTACCAGCTATCAAGATGTGACGAGGATTCCGGGATAATTGGTGGCCGCGACTTGATGGCCGTGGCTTGAACAGTGACCTTTGGCAAGCTCAACTCTCGGGAATGCTTCAGACTGGTCCTCCTCACATTGTTGTCAATGGCTAGGATTGGGAACACAACAACTACGTCAACAGCCCGATTGAGAATACAGCAATATACACAACTAAAGTGAAATCCCATTCAGATTACTACAGTTTGATGAACAACCCAATTGAGAATACAACTGAATAAAAAGTCCAATCGCAAAATTACAGAACTGAATGAATAGCTCAATGGCCTGATTGAGAATGCAACTTAAATGAACAGATGATTGACACTAAAACAGAATGACCAGCCCAACTGAGAATACAACTGAATGACCTGCCCAACTGAGAATACAACTGAATGACCAGCCCAATTCAGAATACACAAAATTGCATAATAGTCCAATAATGACTAAAACAACTAACTTTTTCACTTCTTAAAGACACAACATCACATTATGGAACTGACAGGCTGACGTACCGTGGTACCATACAGTACGTCACCTTTGCCTTACATTTGGGTTCGAGCCCCACCCTGACCTCTCCGTGCCCAGTTCTGTGAATTTCCTTGGAACATCATCCCTGGGTTTTCCTCCCTACTCAAGACCTCCACAATTTCATCCTTGTTTTTTCCCCTCTCTCTCTGGGGTACAGTGCCAATATGCTATTGAAGAAACTCTTGCTTTCATTCCCAAAAGGAACGATATAAAAAAAAAAAAAATTGAATTTTCACAACCCGGATATTATATTACAGGCTGGTTCATACATGTTCTTCAAGTTATTCTCATAAAGCAATAAATTTATGTTAAAAACATGCTGTAAAATTCATGAGTTGAATGTGACTTTTTCAAAAATATTTGAATACTATCTACATCGCAATTTCGTGTTCATGTTTACTTTCAAGACAAGTACCAACCAGCCTTGACATAGACCCTACATGTACATGTGCACGTGTCTGAATCAGCTTTTTCATAAGAGCTCCACATCCTCTGTGTTTGAAAAAGTGGGACAAGTTCCATTTCATACATACGTAACAGTCACAATAACAAAAAAAAAATTCAAATCTTAAATTGGACATCTTCATGTCTCCTCCCATTCCCTGTTGATGACTTACCTTCAATGATCTTGTACTCACTGTCGGGAAGAGAGCCGCGTCTGCCATCGGCACGTGACATCAGCTGTTTGGATTTTACACGGACATCGCCTGTCAAACGGCAAATGAAAAAAAAAATAATAATAAAAAACCAAATGAGCTGTCACTGTCAGTCCGGGTAATCACTGCTCTGCGGATGCCGTCACCACGGCAACCGGGGAATTACTGTCTACCGCGTGGAAATGGGGGAATAATTGGTGGCTTGCCCTGCCAAGGAGCTGGATTTAACCGCTGGAGCCGTGTCTCTCTATTGAGGAATTACCTCTAAGTAAACTGCAGAGAAGGTGTTGTAAGCAGGTGCCGTACCTGGATAGAGCAGGGAAGCTAAAATCACATGTAACGGTACATGTCCGTGTATATGAAAACCATCCTCGCTACCACTTGAATTTTTCATCACTGAAAGATCCTTGTGGAAGTGTTTGAATGAACTTCCACTCGACCACAGTGCAATTTTAAAACTCGATTGACGGTGCATCCACCCTTTAGAACTCATTCTAGAGTTTTAAACAGAGAGGTGCTGGAGCATGTAGTAAAACTCACTCACTTCTGGGAGAGATGTAACCCCAACTAAGCACAGGTCTTGGGTTCCATCCACTTAGCAATTACATACATGTGCATGTGTGTGGCTACATGTAGCACTGTGCTCCAATTTGTAAATTTCTCTCAAATTCTTTTTGCCAGACCAGACTGGTCCCAGACCAGTTGGCAAGTCAAATTACAAATAGCATATTGGCATTCTGTTCTACAGTACATGTTGTGTACTCGAATCAATAGCAGATTCAAAGATGGATACGAGTGGTCAGGTAACCAGTATCCTTCCATCTGATCAATATTAATTGTGCTCTGACCTAACGCAGTGAGGCTTACTGGTACGTCGGCAAGTCATTTTGATGACCTAAGGGTCTGTTTTTACAGAATCTTGCATCTGTAACCAATCTAAGAACCGCTCAACATTTTTCACCCTCATAATCTCCATTTTTGCCGGGCTGCCAAACTGAGTGATGCATCAAAACAGAGAGCACGCAAAGTTTGATCTTTCTACTTCAAACTTACACAAATTACTGGCAGAAAATGGCCTTTAGACTGACTTGGAAGAAACAGGTCGCAATCAATTGTTATACATTAACTAGCAAATTCCAGAAAAAAAAGACAAACAAAAGCCTGTTATTGCTCTAGCAAGGCCTTTGATCTCTGCGCACACTGACTTCAACACCCTAACCACCTCATCCTCCCCTTTAAAATGCATCAGCCACAGCCCTTGGCTGACTCTCAGATCTGCCATGGAGTACACTTTTTGCCTGCCAAGATAAGAGAAGCTGACCATCTCAGCACAGCATGACACCACACATTCACTCTACAATGGCCCCGTGGCTTTGAAAAAAAAGAGCGCCCTGGGTTAACAAGACCCATAGTTGAATTCTTAGAAGCTACAGGTACTCCACCAATTCCACCACCTCCCATGCTAACATTGATTGCCATCGATTGTAAAGATTTCTGGTGTGCGTAGGGTACTTAAGGAAACGCTGCACTCCGTTGAAGAGAGGGGAAGAACGTTGAAGGCAAACTTCCCAGAGGCACACGAATATTCATCCCCAGTTGATATCAACTGCGGCCTTAGGGCTGTTGGGTATTCGCACACTGAATACCCAACCAAAAAATGGCCGGTGTCTAGTCCAAAAACTTAAAAAAGGTTGGATGGCTTCATGGCAAAATCTGTGCAGATTTTGTCATGCCCTGTCCACAAGGAAAGCTCAACTTCTCATCAAATTCAAATAAACTTACAGACGCAAAATCTGTTTTACACATGAATTTATCTGACACACTACCATGAGACTAGTCTCTTATTTCCAAGGTTACGGTTGCCAATATTTTCATACCGTCGTCTGCTTCTCTTACAGCAGCAGTAAGCTTCCCACATGAAGTGCATGCATGTTACACCTGTACATGTACAGGAATGTGCCTGAGACAACCTTCACACAGTTGTTCGCACATTTCAAAATTAAAATTCACAAAGCCTGACAACTACGGTACACGCACAAGTGACTCCATAGTTTGACAAGTCTGTTCTTACTGTAGTTATGCGCACATGTAACGCTCTCACATGTACATTTACTTCTAAATTCTACATTTGTTCATGCATTACTTTAACTCTAACTACATGTACATGTATGCCGCCTGCGGAAAGATTGTACCACAGAGCACCGGCAGGGTTAGGGATAATGAACGTGAATATTCTGATTGGAATGCCATGAGCTGAAATAATCATCAAAGCCAAGTGGAATTCTACGAAGAGAACGCTCTGAATGTCTTTATACGCATCTGCTTGCTGTTTAAACTGAGGTGAGATGCCCAACCTTGAAATACATGGAGTATTTTAGTGGTGGGAAGGGGGATGGTCGGAGGGGTGTTGGCCAATTACAGGCACACGGAACACTGCGTAGACGCCCTGTGCTCTCGGCAACACCTGCCTTGAGTATGCTCCAGGAACTAACACTTTCCTTGTTTGTTCCCAACCAGGAAAGCTGACAAGTGCAGACGCGCAATTCTGCTGCTGATTTGCATATCACAATTAGGCGTCCAATAACATACCTCTACATAATACAACGTAAGTATACATTCAACACCTCTCTGTGCATGTACATGTACACGTGTATGGATATACATGTACATGTACTATTACATGTACATTGTACATATGTATAGTACATGTACATGTATAATTAACATGAAAACTTAAATTTTCCTATAGACCTACTGGCAAATGGAGACCCATCCAACATGTAATTCCAAAGTGAAACTAAACTAACATTTGCAGCAATGTTCTTGGGATTAAAACCATGAAAGACCAAGGAAGCCTGAAACATTGCACTGTCCACTGCACTGTCTGTTTTCTAGTCTGCTGTATGTACATTGTGCAGTGTGTTCAGGTATGCAGCACTCACACAACGCATCAATGGACAGGTACATGTACGGCTTCCCAAAATTTCAATTTCATGTAACCAAATTTAGAATAAGTTATATTCATAAATGCTAGCCAAAATATTCCTAAAAAGTTACGTATGAAACTTGAATTGTTTCAAACTCCTTTTCAGTAACATGGATGAGGAAAGTAACAATCGTGTTACCAAATTCACTCCTAAGAAACCTGTTTTAAGCAAGTCCTGAGAAATTATGAGCATATTTAAGACAAATCCTACAACAAGCCGGAAAATACTTTGAAGTCTGCTCATTAATTTATGCTTTCTGACTCCGTGTCCAATGTGGACACCTTCTCCTCTTTCCACAGGGTACTATGAGCATGTACATGTAGACTGTGTGCCCAGGTCACAAGCTGGGCTGGGAATCGATTCTGACCGGTAAAACTAACATGGGTGCCTGCGTTGCCGTGGAAACCTTCCAAGTGAAAAAAATGTGTGGCGATGGTCGGGCAAAGCGGAGCAAATGAGGCAATTAAAGCAGACACGTTCAATGAAGAATTCTGCCTGGAATTCTAGAGCAATCGGAAGTTGGCGTTATCACGTGCATAAACTGTATGTATGGGAAGCATTCCCTATGGTGAGTGGTGCATCGAGAAAAACACCCTTAGCAGCAAAAACCAGCGGCACACTGAACAGTGTGTGTACGTGTGCTGTGTTCTGTATGCTTGTGAAGCTTGTGAGATTTTCTCATTTGACAAAAAAAAAAGTCTTACTCATGCCTTTTATAATCTTACCTTGTACAGCGCTTCACACGGTACAAGGAATTTAGTGCTTAATAATTCAATGAATGTTAGAATTTACAACTGATCGAGGTACATGTACGTGTATGCCAGGAAAAGCCTGCCTGGATACGAGTAGGACATCAAAGCCTACAAATCAGAAGGACAACGACCACACAGATATTTTTCCCCAAGACAAGTGAGCATAAAGCATCCATTGATTCAAGAAATCCAGTCGTATCGGGGGCATGTTCTGTGCCAGTAAATTCTACCGAAACTCAAACATTCCACCACAGGGGCTTTGGTCCATTTTGTTTACACTTAGATGTAGTTTCGCACTACGCAGTGTACAAGTACATTGTACTAGCACACTGTCTTTACAATGCGTGCACTCTCTTAGAAACGGAACCACGCTGCTGGCATTATGCGGACTGGAAAAGCTTTACCGAGAGGTGCTTCTAAGACGCATGCCGGTGTGTAAATATTGCATTCTGAAGGACCTGAAGTGATGCAGCGTGTTTATTGCGTACAGAGAGATCACAAGATGATCCAACTGACGGACAAAGGGCAACCAAGCCACTGGTTCTATCTTGCTATTCAGTGATGGTCCTCTGCCCCATGAGCTACATGTATAAAATACGGCTTTAACGGGTCACCATGTCTAATCGATTTTGATGTTTGCTCAGTTATTCCTGGCCGGGTTGGCAGGGCTCATTGTTAACAGTTGGGCTTATTTTTCGAAAAGGATAACAACTGTACCATTTGCTCTTCTAATTTGTAACCACTGGCTATGGGCTTTGGAGTGCCCCATGCTGTCAATGTTTGCACAGTGACCCTGCCGATAATCCGCGGCCTGACTCTTCAACTGTTATCCCGCAGGCCCACAATGGCCCACGCTGACCAATTCACGATTTGCCGGTCCACAATCTTACTCAGATGAGAGCGCTTGGCAGCCTTGGCAAGTGAGGGTCGGTGAAACTTGAGCAGAGTCACCAGTTCTGAACCGTGCAGTTCATTTTAATGCAGAATTATTGTCAAGCATTACCGGGTACTCTGTCAATGCCAAAACCGCAAATGACATCTGTCCATGTTAGAAGACCAAAATCAACTGGGCCTTTGAATCTTTAATGACTTTTCAAATAAAATTGAGACAGAAGTACTTGTAAAGTACACAAAAAGCATTTACCAAGTACTTTATAAAAGCTTCTGCCCTGAGAGTTTAAGGTCATACAATATTTTGATTGTCCAAAGCTTTACCTTTTTTTGGTTACGTATTTACCATCCAATAGAGGCTTTGTGCGGTAGCCATCTAGCAGGGCAGTTCTTCTGTTCCACAGGGAAACCTCCTTTGTGCATACCCTGTGGAACAAAAGCACTGACCTGCAAGAAGGCAGCCATGCAAACCCTCTACATGGGGCATTATGGAGCCTTCTGACATACCATCTTAGTGTCTGGCAGTGAACTTTGTACCCACACAGTAAGTTGACTACAACTTGGCTTGTACAAGTACACCTAATTAAGTCATTTGGATGAAACAAGTGCCCTACCATGCAATGAAGAGGAGGAACCACTTTTCAAAATGGAAACGGGCTTCTAGGCTATGCGAAGTCACAAAAAATTCACTTCTGAAAAAAAAAAAACTAGTTCCCTGCTAATCCAAGAACAGAGTTGCAGTTCCAGATTTGGCAATGACTGCAGCGGAAGTGAGATTGGAAGAAAATTCAACATCTGCAAAGTCATCACCACAGGTGATGACTACTGTGCAACACATACATTTGTGTTTGCCCCATAAGGTACCCCTTAAAATACCCATCTACAACTGTAAAAAGTCCACAGGGGCAAACGTAGGACATTCCTACGTTTGAAAAGAGACTGCTTGAAAAATACCAATGAGCAAATTCCTGATGAAAAAATTCTGAAATCAGCAAAAATCCTGACAAATTTGTTTTCTTGTCTGTAATATATTGTATGCATTATTCTGAAAAATGAAATAAATGAAATGAAATGAAAAAGGATCACAATACCATCAGTCCATAATTTGTACATGTGTATACCAGTACATGTATGTGTACATGTGCTGGTTCACGTACACAGACAGGAACAGTACATTGGTATGTACATAAAACATGTTCATTGCCAAATCTGACGTTTCTTTATACATGTCCATGTACATACATGTACACCTGTGCAGGCTTCCAATATAAGAAGTATCCATGTTCCATAAAACCATTCAAGTTGACACAACATTAATGCTTCATTTTTCGCCATTTACATTATACAGGTGTATATTGGAGAAGATCACATGGCAATGATAACATACATGTACATGTACATGTACACCTGTATGTGTAGGGCTGTACAGTGAGCATATTGCTTCATGTCCCAGGTATACATGTAACTTCACCAGTACGTGTACATGCTTTCCTTATCTTTGTTGTCACTCATCAACACGTATTTCCCTCACCCCACAAGAAGGTGTTTTGACGACACATCCACAGAAACATTTGAAATATTTGTTGTTTCCAAATGTTGCCGGCGCAAACGTGCCACGAGTGACATTCTTGTGATGTCAACCAAGCTGGCATGATGCGCCGGCCGCTCCAATGTGGACCACATGTCCGTGCAGAACAACAGAACTTCCACGCAGCATCCAACCAGCCGGGGCGGTGAGGGTTCGTTAAACCAATCCCGGCCGGCAGATCCCCAGCAATTATGCCATATTGGACACGATGCGGACAGCAGGTCCACGCCCCCCCTCCCATCCGACAAAAGGCAAAGCGCTTATCCAAACGAACTCGAGAAGATCGGGCAAGCCGACGTGAGATGTTGGCAAACATTCCCTGGGAATTCTTGGCTGATTTTTTTTTTCATCTGGGCGTGATGCGTTTGGCTAAGGCAAAAAGGACCCTGTTCTGGCCTTTCTATATATACAATCTTCACTCCAGTTGAGGTAGGGGCCCATTATGGTCACATCTCAGGGAATCCAACAGGAATGCCCTCCACGAGATCATTCAAGATGATGATAAATGTATCTTTCCAATGACACTTTTCTTCCCCTTGAAGGTCACCGGTGAAGCATGACCTCATTCTGAATAATGTGTTTAAGGTTGAGGGCAATTCCTCACAAATATGAAAATTTGGTCATGCTGTAATCATAGCTGTTACTAATCTCATTACTGATCGTAATTCAAAAATGAAATAATTTTGGATCTTTCAATTACTAAAAAAACTTTCCCATCTTTACATGCACAAACTGAATATGTGTGATGGTTATTTATTCAAATAAATAGAATAAACATAAATTATGTACATGTACATAACATGTACATGTAATAACTGCCTAACTGAAAAGGTGTTTTTCTCGAAAACGGTGATTTTTCATATGAATCCGTCCATTTGTCAGATATGCGACGACGTGTACATGTACAGTGTACTGTGCATGTACATTAACATGTAGCTTTCATTGTGATCGCCGCAGAAATCTTGGACATACACATGTGGATACAGGCCATGAATTCTGTTCTTCAAAATATGGAAATAGCTGTGAGAACATACATGTACAATATACATGTACACACGGCATGCAGTACAGTCGAACTGTACTGCAGCTGTACACCGGAACAGGTCAAGTCCAGAAAACACCGGCCCCTTATCAATGGCCTATTTAATTACCCAACATTGCTTGCGCACTTTAATAAGTAATTTCTGAACTTTACTTGCGGAACGTAACAACGTTCAAGTTTGCCCAATGATACGGTAACTGTGCTGTAGGTGCAAAGTTTAAATAATTGCATAAATCATCCTGGAATACAATGCATAAAGGCATTGCTTGCACTATTTCTGTTTTAACATTGCCTTGGTAAAATGTGTGCAACCTCAAATGTGACAGTCAGAACTGATGTTGGCTTTAAAAAATAAAAGGCTTAAGAATACAAGTTCAATTAATGTACTGGGCAGTATATGAACGAGACATTTATTTCCACATGTGTATGGTGCATGTTCATGCATCTTGCAACAACAAAACTTTGAATGTAGATTGCAGCACTACTTGACAAGATAACTATAAAAGCAAGAACAAACAAGTGTAGAGAGGTCACTTCTTCAAAGGCAAAGCAGGCTGTGGTGAAGCGAAGTAACTCTGTTTGGAAAAACTATCAATAATTTTATACTCGACAAGAAGTGACAAGTGGTACGGGCTGCTGAAACGTTAAGCTTTTGTTCTGCATAAATTTACATAACAGGAGCCCAAAGCAGTCTACGGGACAGTCAGACAGAAACCAAGGCACCAAAACGGGATAAAACTCAGGCCCCACCCCAGCCCACCCCCACCCCGATAAAACACTGCCACGACAAGTGACAAGCTCGCAGGGAAAGTCAACTCAGGATTGTAAAGTTTCAATTGAAGATGGGAACATGTTCCCATCGTCAAGACAATCCGCTACTCCTATCCACCTTACATCAAGTAGAAATTCCCTCTTCAAGGTTGCTCTGTAAAAGAAGAGTCCTGGTATTCGGTCCCTGAACTTTTGCGGGCGGTGCACATTTCTGGTAACTCCAGGCCATTCAGTGTGCCAAAGCTTTTACCTCAAACATGTATTTTTTACCGAATGACAATTTCTCAGCAAAGAAGAACACTTACCAAACACTGTCATATTCGGCTGTCCAGTTGGAATGCACACACATAAATGTATCATGACGGTAACTGGGAATGCTGAGCACTGGGAATGCCACATGTAGCCCACTCCGCTCTCATCCACTGCCCAGGGAACACTGCCCGGGTGCAATGCCAAAGCAACTCAGGCGGTAGTGGGTGCTTTTTTCCGTTCATCTCCCATTCACTGATGATTTGACCTTTGCGTGTTCTGCATGGGTGACCAAAATTCTGAGAAAAACTCGGCTGGGAAACTGTTCAACATCTACGGGGAGTCCCACAGTGTGAAACTCCCTCAGAAATCAGTGCAACACAAGATCGATAGCAGATACTATGTGCAGTCCCGGGAAAAAAAGTGTGCGCACTGATACATGTATCTCTATGGCAATACTGTTGACATCACATCAGCAACATTTGTCTACTTTGTTGGTACATGTATCATCACAAGGGTAACATCCTGTCCGCTTCTCTTCTGATGCTGGTACAACCCCTTTCTCCACGTTTACAGAAATAGCTGTGTTTCTGTCCAAGCAGCAGTCTGACTTTCTGAGAAGCTGCACCAGAAACAACTTACAGTCACCACCCACACATATGGCAGAGTACACCGCTGCCGAGTGAGTTACTGTCTGCTTCTCCGAACTCTTTGGTTGTGTTGGCCCAAACAGGAACTGCCAAGTTATACAGTCCTTGCTCCCTGACAGTTCAGGTAACGGAACGGTATCCCTCCTTCAAAGAAAAATACACGTCAACTACTGTTTTCCCTGTTTTTCTGAAAGAAAGAAGTTTCCAGTTTATACATGTACACCAGGGAGTACAACAATTGTATCCGACATGGGACACACAACATGGAGCTCATTACTTGGTATGAACTGGTTTTTTTTTTCTGAATAAGATTGTTTACCATTAGTGAAAAGAGTGAAAGTAACTTAGAGGATTAGGCAGAGAATTTCAACACCCCAAAACAATTGTCCTGAAATGTCAGTGAGTGGAACCACAGACTGTGTACGACATCGCAGCAACAAAGCAAGTTGGGGCTGATATATGTACACACATGAATGTTACAGAAACAGTGATCAAAAGAAACCAATTCAATACACACAGCCCGGACAGAAAACCACTGAGACGTAAAGCCGGGTGGCATCAGTTATGAAGGCTACCTCCGTTAGTTGTGATTCAGATGCACGGCTTTGCTCACTGTTGCATCAAGGCATCTGTATTTCCTACTCCAGAATACTGTTTGCAGCTCTTCTATGTACAAATAGATGTACATGCAAATGTAGAATACTCACCACTGTTGCATCTGCTTTTACATGTAGAGCCTTAGGAACTGAAACAGCAGCAAAACTGACCCACCTTTTGGCAAACACACTGGGCTGAGAGCATCTTTCCAAAATACGAACCTGACAAAAGCCAGAGAGTTGCATGCATGGTCCAAAGCTGCCTTTTGTGTTAATAAAAAAAACCCTCCAGTTGTTGCACCCGATAGATCAATGGCTCTTGTTCTTGATTACGTCAGTGGTGTTATCCAATCCCAGCAGCTATTGTGGCTGTTGTGCGTGTGGGCCTTTTGTCAGCTGTAACGAGAATCCAGGGTACACTGTAACTGACTGCTGGCTGGACAGAAGCCAATGCCTTCAACTGGTGTGGTGTTAGAAATCCCTCTCAAAAACCTCCCCCAACAGACAATTACCACAAAAAACCAGAACCGTCGGAGAAGCTGTCGACGTGGTGGAAGTTGTACAGGTTCGCTGGAAATGTTGCAAACACGTCACCCCCGAGGATGTTGTTGCGATCACCTGATATGCCGTCTCTTTATCAAGTTTTACTTGTCACGGTGTACACGTTGACTTCAGACTGGCCTATTGTCGTCAGTAAGCGTGTACCGTACAAATCTGGCTAAAAGACAATCCACCTGTAGTGAACTTGAACCTTTGCCCGATCCAGCTCTGGTTGAGTCAATACATGGACATGGGTTTCGGGGGGGGGTAGGGGAAGGAGAGGGAATCCACATACAAGCAGATTGCGCACAGCTGGTTGACAAAAGTACAGCTTACAGACTTTCCGAGTGATGACGCCATCTGCCACTTCCCACTGAACACGTGGGCCGGATGGACACACGGCACGGGCGTACATTCGTATCGATCGGACCGGTTGTTTCCTCTAACCCACATGCCAAGTACCGGTATGAATGCTCACGTGTACACATTTTGGCCAAGCTTCAAGCGTGATTTGCTTAACATGTTCGTCAAGCTGACGAGACAAGAAACCTGATCTGTGCCATTTTTCAATGTGCATTCAGCGAGACATGAATTGTACTCAGCAAAAGCCAACTCCTCCGTTAGTTTAGTCGAGTGAAAGAGACAACAATTTTGTCCAAAATGCATCACGGGAAAGACGGGCATCATGGGAAAAAAAGGCTGTCACACCACATGAAATGAAACACACTGCAAATTTTTTTTCACACACAAAAAAATACTGGAAGGTACATTGTACAAGTACATACATGTACATGTATGTACTGGTTATGCACATTTATCATACAAGTACATGTGCTACATGTACATTTGTAGTTGACTTTTTCTCTGCTAATAACCATTTTCTTATCTCTACAAGACTATCAAATGTACATGTACATGTACATGAACAGGTGCGTGTTCTTCTACATGTACATGTACTACCGTACGCACTTGTACATATATGTACATGTACATGTATTTAACCCAAGACGTATTACTGGTACAGAATGAAACAATGTCCAGTCAACCCAAATACACCTTGCATACCTGTCCGGAACCATCCACTTTCAGTGTACAGGTGCATGTCCATTCAGACACCTGTGTCTCGTGCCAGATCCTCTAAATACAGAAGGGTGCTGTTCCCCTTCCCTCAGTTATGAGAGAGTAAAAAACAAATCAGCATATTACTGTACATGGACTTGATAAATTTGCTGTCTCAAACCTCTGGTATCCTTTGGACAACGCGGTCATCATTTTTCACAGAAATCCCCAATGTGACAGCTACCAGTAAATAATTTTATTGCAACATGAGGGTTTCTTTTGTAAAACATGCACGTGCTATGAACCTTTTCCTTCATCAACCACATCTCCATGGCAACCCATTAAAACAACCAAATTAAAAAGCTTCCAATCAAAAACTGACACTTGCACTGTAACCAACACCAGCAGTTGACGTCATTATAATGTCACTGGTTTATGGCTGCAATGTGTCTCAGGACACCGAAACTAGATTTTCATAGACTGCATGGTTTGAGATGAGACAGGTAGACACAGATGTAACGGTACATGTAGCTACACGTACAAAGCTAAATAAACCCTCCTCCTGTTGCATGGATCTTAATACAAGTAGATTTGACACTTCATAAATTCCACAATCAATATGAAAACCACATGTACATGTAAATGTGCGTCATGCGTCATGCCTCAAACAGGGAATTTTCCTTGAGCTACAAAAGTACATGTAATTCGTATAGTACCCGGTATTTGATGACTATTGTATCCCGTTACACCTGAATGGTGTAATTTGATAAACATATCACTAAAATTGATTTCAAACTTTTTCTAGTTTTTTGGGCAGGTACAAGTAATTTGCATTAATCCATCACTCTTGGAAATTACAGAATTTGTTTTGAACTTACAAATCCGACGTGCCAGGGACAGGAAAAAAACTGGGCCCCTAATTTTTGGAATTACCCATATCCTATTTTATCTGTAGTGGCGGTACCTGTACATGGAAGTTATAAGACCTAATCGCTATTGCTATTTCTTCAATGAAGATGTCCCTCTATCACAGAGGTTTCTTTTTAGAATTTGGACTTTACAAGAATCAGATAAAGCTTCCAGTATGTGTTGCCATGGTAACCTTTGTAGCCTTCCCTTTTGGGTGTAACACTACGAACATCTAACAAAAGAAACACAGTGCACTAACAATGAGTATCGACGAGAATTTAATATCAAATCAGTGCTCAAGAATTTAATATCAAATCAGAGCTCAAGAATTTAATATCAAATCAGAGCTGAAGAATTTCAAATCAAATCAGTGCTCAAGAATTTAATATCAAATCAGTGCTCAAGAATTTAATATCAAATCAGAGCTCAAGAATTTAATATCAAATCAGTGCTCAAGAATTTAACATCAAATCAGTGCTCAAGAATTTAATATCAAATCAGTGTCCAAGAATTTAATATCAAATCAGAGCTCAAGAATTTAATATCAAATCAGAGCTCAAGAATTTCATATCAAATCAGTGCTCAAGAATTTAACATCAAATCAGTGCTCAAGAATTTAATATCAAATCAGTGCTCAAGAATTTAACATCAAATAAGTGCTCAAGAATTTAATATCAAATCAGTGCTTAAGAATTTAATATCAAATATTTCAGAGCACTGATTTGACTGATTTGGTATTAAATTCTTGTCGATCAGTGCTCTGAAATATATTTCAGAGCACTGGGGGAGGGGGGAGGAGGACAAATGTTTCACAATTTTAGAAATGAATCGTCATTTTCCTGGATGGAAATGTGTGAAAATTGTTCCCCTTTTGAGGTTAACTTTCAATTGGAATGTACTGTACCATGGACCTCGATTTGGGTTTGGTTTGAACCCACATTGCCATGTGAGTCCAGCAATGTACGGTAAGTAATACACCACAGCACTTTCCAAACTTTTTTTTTCTAAGTTATACAAACAGAACTCTACCTCAGAATTGGAAATTTACATTTTAAACTGTACAAAATGTTCTTACCGAGCATGCGAACGTAAATGGCCGCTTTGTCCGTCCGATCAAACGATATGCCTCCCCTCCTCTGAAACAAAACGAAAAAATCAGAATCGAAAACTGAAATTAATCATTTAAAAAATTCAAAATTGAACCATGAGAAGTTAGTCAACACATTTCAACATATATACGGTATGTACATGATCAGTACTGTGCAGGGAACCAATGGTATTGTTCTTTCCAATTAAACTTTCAGCAGACATCTATCAAGCCCATTTAAAATAAAATGTGCCAGGGTTTCACCTTCCTCAATCCTGCCGCAGATCCTTCAAAACCAGAATGGACTTTGAACTTTGACCGTTGAACGTTTGGGTTAATTTCTTAATGGGAAAAATCCTGTACATTTCATGCACCGGCACATCCAAAAGACAACAGAGGGCATGTACACAATTCTCTACATATATTGGTAAAAAAAGGGTGCAGTAATACATGTGTACATGTTTGTATACACGTGCCTCACAGAATGGCTTCCTGTGACAAAACAAGTTCTTTTGGGAGAGTCAAGTACATCGTAATTTCCACAAAGCACAAAAAATATTCATCAGAGGGCCTGGAGGACTTGAGGATCACTGATCCATACATGTACATATCAACGTGTACATGTACATCCATGCACTTTGAAATCGGCTCCATTTCTGAAGCAGACACTACAGGCCATAGCACACTTCTATTCCCCATCTACATGTACCACATACGGTACCTGTACAATGCCGGTAACCCTCATTGATTAATCAATTCCATCCCCGATTGTACTCAACTGGGACTTGAGTATGTCTCAGGGACTTTGGCTTCATTAAAGCCTGCTACATGTATGAAGTCAACAATCTCTGTCGGGCTTGACTGTGAAGCGAAGATGAACGCCGCTCAAGTATCATGAAGGAGAGATTTATGCAAGAAGCAACGCTGACCCCCTGCATACCGTATATCGGAACAATTACCAAACTGCTTTCGCCAATTTGAATACTGATTGGCACTGCATGTTATGCAAATAATGTGCCTGTTTTGTACACACTGATTGGGAAGGACACCTGCCAAGGACTCTGGGATATCTTAAGGAAGAACTCAGCACACTGCACAACCCTGGAATCCTGATCCTACCGAGAATTTGTGTCACACTGAGATACATGTACATACATGTACATTGTCCAGTGTCATGTACATGTACAGTGAACATGTGCCATTACAAATGCTCACCTGTGTTGACAGTGATTTACACTACACATGTACAGTGTATGTATAATGTCACACTTCACTAGATTACTGAAAATGGGTCACTTGGGAGACATTCCCATAGGAACGTGCACAAAATTTTTCAAACTTTACTGTCCCATAATTCAATATTCCCTAATCCCACCTTAACCAAACTTTGCATGTTTTCCTTTCAGACCCTAATCTATCATCTCTCAAAATGTGGACCATCAAAATTTTCCTCCTTTTGGTAGTTGAAGCATTAGGAGACCGATGTCTCCCGAATGTTGAAAAATTTACCACAAAATGTCTCCCAAGTGACCTACAGTATTTGGAAATATACACGTACTGGTACAATGTAGCTTGGTAACCCACCAAGTTTTGCTCTTCTCCTAAAGTGGCCACCCAGTTTTCAAAATCTGGTGGCTACAGTAAGTTTAGCAGTTACAACAATGTACATGTATGGTGCTACATTGTACATATAGTGCAGTACAGTGTACATGTACACTGTATTTTTACATGTATGTGGTTACATCAAAGAATATTCATTTCACAAAGGCAAAGCAATATCTTCATGATGCATGTAAAGCTGTCCACAAATGACAGAAAATGCTTTAAATCTATTCAAAAACATAACAAAACCAACATGTTCATGTGCCGCTAAGATGCTCAATCACCTAGGAGACATTAACTCAAAACAAGTGAGAGAGTCCTTGGGTTATAAACATGTACCTGTATAGACACGTACATCCCACACTACATCCATGCCTGTATTCGTATCAGTCTCCATCAAATTTGAAATTTAAAATGGGGTGAAAACTGAGATACAAGGCATTAGCAGGATTAGAGACACTGGACAGCGGAAATTGGGAGGGGATCGGGGAACACCAGAAGACATACATGTACCAAGCACAAGGAGACCCATGCTCATGTGGGCCGACTCAACGTGGCATGAATTCTCTAGCAAGTGGCGGGTGTATCAGTCCTGTGGTCGGGTCTGGGCACAGAGCACAAGATAAAGAGCCTACACCTGAATGACTGAACCCCTTGCAAGTTCCACGGGGATGGAGTTGACAAATCGGGAAAAAAGAAACTCATGGACCACAACCCTGATTGGAAATGGTGGCTGATTGTAACACTTTGCAGTCAAGGTCCAGTTGAGACCTTTACTGAGTTTAATCTAGGTCAAGTACTAGAGTTCATGATCGGGTACTGTTCATGGGTAGTATGCAGGACAGCCTTTGTGCATGTACCATTTTGTACCTTAACATGTAACATCATCAGTACATTCAGATCACACATGTATGCAAGTGATAGTTCAATCCTTCAAGCTCGCTCTAAATGCAAATCACTATGGCAACATGGCCCACAGAGAAGCTATAATGTAGGGCTGATGTTTCTATGAGGCCAGCTTATGGGGCCCATGTGCTCATGTATCATATCCTTGTGCATTCCTATCACATCGGACAGAGCTGCACCTCTGTGGAGCCTCTTCTAAATGAAGGCGAAAGCAGCTAAGCCAGCACCAGCAGTTTGAGATTTCAAACCGCGGCTTCTGTGGTTGCAATTTATGCGCCGCAGGTCCCCAAGAATCAATGTGGAGCAACAACGACGGGGTAACTGGCCAGACGGAAAAGCCAAGGTTTCATGACCTGCATATCAAGCCACCGTTTTCAGGGCGATTCGCTTGTGATCCGAATGAAAGCCAACACTGCGCTGTGGGGAAAAGCGCAGACCTAGAATTGAAAAAAAAAGAGGCTACAATTTCAAGGCAGGACCAGACAAGACAAAACATGATGAGACGGACAGAGCACAGGATAAGACGAAACAGGTACAAGCAACTGCAATGAACTAACAAAGTGCTGGCACTAACATGCCTACTCGCAAGCTGGCGCCACTAAAAATGGACTCATCACAATGCCCACTGTCTGCCCCGAGCTGAATTGCACCCCCAATTGGCAAAAAAGAGACAGCTGGTTACAAGCGAGTTCTTGCACGTGTTCTGCGTGTTCCGCAAAGACCATACATGCACATGCGGGAGTAAATTAGTTATGCGTACTCAGCCTGCTCCGCATCAAACGCGCATGTACTTGCACACCTCATGGCGCGTCTATGCAGTGAGTACCCCAAAAAGCACGCCCTCTTTTGTTTCGCTGTTCACTCCTGTACATATACCGTATAACCTGCAAGGTACAGTACATGTACAGTAAATGTTTCAACAAATGTCTGATGCTCTCTCAAAACCCTCCTATGCACGGATGCACATTCCATACCAAATTTCTGATCGAGCAAAACCACTCCAAAGGTAAGTGATGCATAAAGAATTACAACAAGTGGAAGGAATCGTTGATGGTCCATGACTGTTACAAGCACGGCATATTATGGAGCTTGACTTGCGAACATCCAAACGGACAGTAATAATCTGCCTGTGAAGTCATACAGCAAGGTCTTGCTGACTTGCTCTATCACTTAACTGAGCACAAGCAAAACAATCTTTCTTCACGTGCCAGTGAAGTGATTACATCATTTGAGCTCAAAGATTTACGTTGGCATAGTAACCGGATGATGCTTCCAAACATGGCAACCACCACTACCTGCTGGTCCTCTTCTGTGAGTCCATGTTCATAAAAGAAGCAACAAGCATGATGGAGAACTTTGGCAGTGATTCTAAAATTCTAAACTTCCAAGGCTTAATTCAGTTAATTAACC
This sequence comes from Acanthaster planci, assembly GCF_054643075.1. NCBI lineage: Eukaryota > Metazoa > Echinodermata > Asteroidea > Valvatida > Acanthasteridae > Acanthaster > Acanthaster planci. The sequence goes on along the minus strand of NC_141794.1, from coordinate 11,217,328 downwards.
CATCAATTTTGCCCAGTTTACCAGGAACTCGTTCACTGTACAAGTAAATGGACGATCCAGTTATTATGCATGAAACATGATCCATTGCTACCGAATGCGCAGTGACATAGGTCAGTATTACACTATAACACTTTGCCCGCAAGAGCTGTGACTGTCCCCCCAAAAAAACCAAAAACACACGTGTACATGGTCAGTCTGGGCCTCCACTTCTGCGACTGGATATAGAGGTTATTGATGACTAACAGACCTTGCTACATGTACAGAGGAAAACTGTAATTGCCTCTCTCTGGCACTTGACAGGATTACATCTGTCACACCAGGTTGTCAGTGAGTAGAGGGGCAAACCGCTGATGACAGTAATGGCACCATTCCTTCAGATTGTTTATGATGTTCTTATCAAACCCACTTGCAGAGGCTGGTCCACTGAGACTTCAAGACAGCCCATTACTTGGGCGGTCTGCTCAGAGGCAATTACATGTAGTCTTGTTTCCAGCTGTTTATTGGGTTTTCAATCTAAAACAACTTCAATGACAATGCCACACTGGGGAATGTCCATGATTTTGTTTGGCAAAGCACTCGTCAACAGCAAAATGACTGATCATCAACGGTGTAAGGGGAAAGGGGGGTTAATTCCAAGGCAATGGAAATCAAACTGGTGATTTGGTCCTCCTCCTGTTATTTTGGGAATCTCCCGGCAAAATTCAGGAATTATCACTCACTGCTTCTTGACTGCTTCTAAACTGCTGCATTTTAACAACGAAAACCATTCGACTCACAATCGTGCTGAAAATGCATATTTTATCGTGTACACTTTACTTTCAACCGATAAACTGTTGATTCAATCATACACACAGACTTCAGCTCAAATTGTCCGTACTCCTTACACTGCCGCATTGGCGTGTTTATTCAGTGCAAGAGCTGTTCAACAAAGGCCAGTCCAAGTGACTTTTTTTTTTCTTTTTTCAACACGGGCAGAGACAGAGTCAATATTTTTTCTGGAAACAGCTAGAAGTTTGTCCAGAAGGTGCTTCACCTTGAGCGAACTTGACAAAGTCTGACAGCTTTTTATTACTGGTAACATTTTTTGGCATCCCCCATTCAGCCATTGGGCGCTAAAGAGCTTCTGAAGTTGTGTAGCACACATCAAAATTAAGTCTCATAAACGCGCTCCACATTTTAAACGCACATACCGGTACATAGGCCTACAGATGTAAATGTACATGTACATGCAATCAAAATGCATAATGCATGACTGAGAGCACAACATGTTCTGTATGATATTTCTCATTGTGAAAGCAGTGTAGCAATCTTGACTGATAATGTCCTGGTACCAGTGGTGTAGCCAGGGGGAGGGGGGGGCACGTGCCTTCCCACAAATTCCCAGTGCCTCCCACTGAGAAAAACAAATGAATGGATACTGAATGTGAACAAGTCTAACAAAAGCTCGCCTCCAAAGATCCCCACCACTGAAAGCTGGTGCCTCCCATAAGATGCTGGTGACCCTTTGCCCCTCCAGTAAAATCCTACCTAAGCCACTGTCTGGTACATGTACATGTACTGTACACTGCTGTGCTCTTTCAGTACATAATGCTGACGTCTCAATCTTACGAAAGAGATTCTGTGCATGTTACAAAACAGAAGGAACAGTCACAGAACGCAACAAATATCCAGCTTAAAAGAGAGTTCACAGTTCAAGAAAATGAGTCCTTGTACCGAGTGTTTTTTTTTCCTTTACACAGGAACCATCCTACAGCGTACCGTGTACATGTATTAAACGTACTCTCAGAAATATTGGGAATCAACTGAAACAGGAATTTATATCGGTTTGAACAAAAACCATGTGAAAAAATAATTACATGACAGCCTTACAGGCACAGATGAATACCGTAAGTCTGTATCTTTATGTGCTCCCTCAGCGTGGTTTATAATCACCTGTTCAATGCATTAATTCATGCCGTTGAACTTACTTGTCTCAAAACTGAATGTTGACAGCCAAGAGAAGGTGGCCGACAAACTCGGCCGAACCCTTCCAAATCTTCTCCAGGCAACGCGCCGAAATCGACATTAGTTATCCAGCGTATTCCAGCAAACGTGCAGAGAATCCTGGCTGCTTGGGCCAGGAACGTCTGCATGCACAGTCTGCAGCTCAGATCGGCAAACTCCAACCAAATTTGTCTGTTTGCCTTCTAGACCTATTTTAAGGATGTTAACGACATGCCCACAAGAGCAAGATCTAAGTGTTCATGTGAATGTACATGGACTAGTATCTGTGTATGTACAATGCACCTTGTTGGCAATGCACTAGACTCTTTCACCAGCCAAATACAAAATCTCTGGAACGAAACAGACAGCAAACAGCACCAAAAAATACCTCCCCAGTTTTGTTGGCATTACGTCTCTGGACTGAAACTGAATACAGGTGCGCAAATTTGCTGAACCAGACGCAGATTGCCGAGGGCCGCATGAGGCCCTGGAGGGATGAGCAAATAACAAAGGGGCAAGCCGAGGTCGCGACATCTCTGAACAACAAGTCCGAATAAACTACAGACAAAATGAAAGAATAGAAATTTAGACAGCCGGTCGATTATCCCGGTGCATGAAATAATGCATACTCAGAAAGTTAATCTGTACAGATTATCATGAAATTAAACAATTAAAAAAAAAAAGGTGAAATACAGCCAAGACTGGAGGGGAACCATTGTATGTATGCACTTGTAGTAGCCAAGTTATTGTTTGCGCGCCCTCATTGGACAAACTTGTTAAATGCAAGGTCAAAGGTTGTTCACCAATTTTTCTTCCGAAGCCTCATGCATGTCATGTTTATCGCTCTGTTTTGTGTGGAAACTTTGCATTAAAAAGTCAGTTTATCCTCGGGATATTAAACCGGCTTGCAGCTTAAATACAGCCTATCATGTTGTTACTAAACAGTACTGTCTTTTCTTAACCCTAACCGCCAAGCATATTGTTTGGCTTACACGACACAGTACTACAAAATACTAAGTAATAGTCTGAGCCTGAAGGACCTAACGCTACAGATTACTACTTCTGGCTAGGTTACTTCCATTGTTACTTGTACAGAGAACAATAAAGCCATGCATTCATAGTGCCACAGCACTGTATGGTACATTGTCTTATCTATTGTATCTTATGGCTTCACAGAACAATAAAGTCATGTCCTCTGACAAGCGACAGTGCTGAGTACTACATTTTACTACAAATAGTAATTTGTAGTATTATGTAGGGTTAGGGTTAATACATGTACAAGGAAATCTACTTTGATGGCGTCTCCCTATTGCAGGGGTGAGATTGGAGGAAATCGAAATATCTACGAAGTAATCAGGGTCTATGATTTGTGTTGGTGTAAAGGTAGATGTACCCCTTGAAATACAGTCTTCTAGTGTTCCATGTCAACTTTTACATGTAAAAACACCATAATGGTAAACCGTGGTTTTACAGATTTTGAAGAGACTGTTTGGAAAAATCTCCAAATCCTGAAAAACTTGACGACAAAAATCCTGAAATCAGGAAAAAGCCTGACAAATCTCACCCTGCCACTGTGGAACAAGTACGTGTACATTGTACACACAGTACACATGGACCTAAATCTGAATCTTGATGGCATTTTTCTATATAGACGTCTTGAGTCTCAAGCTCTCGCAGAGTACTGGGCTTACATATGTACCGGTATACAGTACATGTACATGGATACATACGTGTTCATCTTCAACACTTCTTACAACCTTGGCAAAAGACGCAACCCTTGCAAATTTACTATAAATTTTCAATTCTAAGCAGCTGGTAACAGCCAAATGTCTCTGCAGAGGAATACATGCGAAAGTATACATCAGCCAATGTCCATAGGCAAGACACTTTATTCGTACTGCTCTTTTGTCTCCATAAGGCAACACACACACCGTATCACAGTAAACTTGCCTGACTAACTGGCACAGGACCGAGTCCACTGCAGCGGCGGCAGAATGATTTTCAAAGGGGAGAAGTTGTTAGACTATCGGGCATCAGCATTAATAGGCCTATCCACTGAGCCCCCACCCCATTATATAGCCTAGGCCCTGCAAAATGTGTGTGAGGGGGGGGGAATGCCCCGTAGTCGAAAAAGTAGGGAGGCAACTGGTCACCCTGCCCCCCCTTGCTTCCGCTGCCAGTGGTCCATAGGCAGTCCACTACAGTCTACCACAGTGTATGTACTGGTTTCACCGTACCAATGAATGCTGCATTAAATGTTGCTTTAATCCCCGAAACCAGACTACCGGTAGTGTAACCAGTATCTAGCATATACACTGTACCGGTACATGTACATGAATGTAATATGCATGCTTGGCCAAATGAGGCTTTCCAATGAGTGAACAATACGTGTGGGGTGAAATACATGTCTGGTCAAACTAAGGGGCGCGTAGAAATTGACACAATTTGTTGCACGTACCGTACCGTGTACACTGCACCTTCTGGTACATGAAAATCATTTTTCAAACAGAATTTAGACTGAATGTTTGTGGCGCATCAAAAGATGAGGAACTGCTGTACAGTATTTCACTTGTTAATCCCAGCACACTGCAACCGACAAAACAGCGTCCCCGCAACAAGCTCTTGGTGGCTCACTTGAAAGTCAATTGTCCTGCCAAGAAGCTTTAAAAGAACACAAACAGGTTGGAAAAAAACAACCCACCGCCCAGCACTTCTTGGCAAAGAAAGCAATCTCAAGATGTGCATAAATTGTTCATTACAAAGGAAAAACGAAGCCTTGATTCACATCCGTCAATCCTCTTTTCCCGATAAAGCTCTATCCTTAAGGACACCATGATTGACCTCTTCGTTCCTGCCTGCTCCCCGACAGTCCATTTTCGGCGACGAGAAATGTCGGGTGTTTTTCCACAAATCCATCTCCCGCCGAGACGGCCACTGCTGGATATCTCCGAGAAAACTTCAACAGGGGTTTGGAAAGGTTCAACGTTGCGGGGGCTTCGAGAGCAATCACACACTCCGGCGGCCGAGAGGAGAGAAAACCTGACTGACGAGGGGCTTTCAGCCCACTCAGAAGTGTGGCGCGGGGTTTGCATTTCAGCATGGCAGACCGAAGATGAGTAGCGATCGGAAACTTTGCTATGAAGCACGGCTTGGCATGATGTGTTGACTTTGCACACTATAAAGCGCACGATGACAGCCAATGACAGCTGTTTGAAATTATTCACAATACTCTCTCTCCATAAAATACTGCTTATCTTTAGCAGGAAAAAAAAAATTCCTAAAAAGATGGCATATATACATGTACATCGGCATCATTGACACATGTACATGAACATGTAGGAAGCAGATACGTGTTTTTTGTCATGGTTGATTTGTTGGTTTTGTATAAATTTATATCGACTCAGAGATAGAATGGCCATTGAGACGACAGAGTGTGACGACTGCGATGTGCTCTCTGACTTAATACACTGAATTATCCAAACAAACGGAAGGTGTTTATTGCCTTTTTCTGGACAGCACTAAAAGCCCGTGTCAGGGAAGGGACAGGAGCTGCAATAAATGCTCCAATTACCTACAACATCATAGTGTCAGCAGTAATTGTACTTCAGCTGGTTTAAAGTCATTAGAGAAATGGCGGCAGGTACTCTGAATAATTCAAACACAGATGCAATGTACGTAAATTAAACACCCCAGACATCTACGGTACATGTAGGCAACAATTCTTTTCTCAGATGTACTCTCTTCAAGAGCAAATTTATCTTCTATTCCGGTGTACTGGTACATACATGTACATGTGACATCCAAGCGCAATGAAAACTCTCTCCGTTTTTCTGGACATTGGGGGGGTCTCTGTGATGTCATTCAGGGAAGACACTGTTCATGTTCTTCTGTTCAATCTGTGCATCCAAAATCTCAACGAAAACGATTCTGTGAAAGGGTGTTTCCCTTTGCAATAAATGGAAGTTGATGGTATTCAAGTGTCGGCCATCTTGACTTGAGAGTGAGGTTAACCTTTTCAGTCTGGGAACCTGAGTAACAATAGCAGCAATGATTGAACGAAATACAAATATGCATTACCATCTCATGCTACATGTAGCTTATGTTTCATTCAATATTTTAATAATTCAAAAAAATTTGTTATAAATCTAAATATTTTAGACGATATTAAAAAAAGTGAAAGTGAGGCTTCTACTAGAATAGTCTGGTACGACCCCATTAAACTGATTAGATTGATTATTATGGGTTCGAAATAGATGTAGGTCCAAAATGGCTTCCCCAGGGTCTTTTGGCGTTAGCATAACGACCAAAATGAACCCAAAATTCTTTTTGAGATACCGGTAGCAAAGCCACAAATAAAGGCAAATTTTACAATTTTTACAATGACAAAACCCGTCCGACTTAATCTGCTGGTTTGACTGCTCAGACAAGAGGGACTTTGATCAGGTTTTGACAAAGTGGGGGGAAGAAAATTGACACAAGTGCTTAAATAAGATGAGTGGACGTTGGCCAGTGGAACGTTGTGAGCAGCCTACAGTAGACAGATGCTCTTAGTTTAACCATGCTCATTTGTTTAGTTCTAATATTTCCCATATCGGCATTGTTATCTTTTTTTCCCAGGTTCCAAGCTGGAAATGGAGTCGTGCCCTTTGTTAACTGCGCATGCAGAGTAATAAGCTGCTTCAAACGTCTGGAGGAACCAGAGGAAAAACTGTGGAAGTTGCTGATTGATAAAAATCTGGCTCAGATAATGTTGGGGGGTGTGCGAGTTTGTTTCTGCATTCAATTGGGGACCCTGAACAATAGAGGACAATAAGGTCCCCGATTGACAGAGGGTCCCCGATTGACAACTGTGTACAAAACATATGGGTGGTGGACAATAAGGTCCCCGATTGACAGAGGGTCCCCGATTGACAACTGTGTACAAAACATATGGGTGGTCTTCTAAAAAAGTTAAAGTACAAACAAAAGAGGAACAATAGGGGGTCCCCAGCTGCAGGCAAAAACACACTGATATACACTGATATGTTACTGTGTAAACTCTGTACATGTACATGTTTTCTGCTGTCTAAGAAGGAATGAGGTTGTTTTCTTCTTGTAACTTGTGCATTTTCTTGATTACCAGACTATTACAGAGACCTGATTTCCAGGTTCTAATTGAAGACTTCATGTACTTCCCTCCCCATGGTAATCCAAGATCCATTTCTCAAATGAGAGTCCATCAAGCAAGCCTGCATGGCCGCAGCTCTGGTTTCTTACTTTCAGTTGTAAAAAGATCCTGCATGTAAACAGATTGATGCGTGCGGTTCCAGAACGGGCTATTCACAATGGTGCACCTCCAAGAGTTTGCAACGCGTTGACCAATCCCAATGCATGAAATCTGTTGACCCTTTCCAAGTACGCACTGCGTTGACAGATTTCGTGCACTGTGATTGGTCAACATGTTACAAACTCTTGGAGGCGCACTGTTGTGAAACGCCTGTGTTGTGTTTTATGGTACACTGTAGTTTCATATTTGAGGGAAGAACCTCCGCTCTTTTGAGGCCAGTGTTTAACATTATAAAAGGTTTCTGTGTATTCTCAATTGGGCAACATGCATCATGGGAGCCCAATTACTGTATAATGTCTACATGCATGCATCAATCTTCTCTCTCCCTGCCATGAAAGTCAGAGTACCGTGACAAGAAGGACCAAATGAGAACTTCCATATCCAGGGATGTGAGGGCTGAAGGGTGCCGTCTGTTTGCCAGTCTGGGTCCGATGGTACTTGAAATTTTCCGGACCGTGCAGACTATTCAACATACATGTAAAGGGAGGTCTGGAGGGGGTCATGTGATTTTACATGTAGAAGCTAGAGACTTGATGATCAAACAAATTCTGACGATTAATATCGTCTTCAAAATTTGGTGATGAAAACCACATGGGTGATTTCCAGTGACATGACATGTACCCGTATGTAATATAAAAGAGACTGACACTGTCTCTTTTTCCACAATTTGCAGGACTGAATATCAGTTATCAGCTACAGTATTTCAAGAAAACAGGTGAAACTCAAGAACACCTAAAGATGGCTGTAGGCTTTGTGGCATCAAAACAACATTCACCAAGGAGACAGAGTTTTACTTGTACATTCAAATTTTGATCCATATTTCGGTCCGAGTGTGAAGCAATCTGTCTGCTTCTTAGATGGATTTTTCAATCACTATGTCATTACCTCCATCACATTTTTGACGAAAATTCAAATCACTGTCATCAATTGATGAAAATGCACAGACTACCTTAGGAGACAAATTTTTAAGACGATTCTCCATTATGATGTGCCTTCAAAGTCTTGTTTCTTGTTACAATGGAGTAAACAGAGACTAGTCAATAATACCTTGAACAGGTAAAGGTAAAAGTATTTGTCAATTTTTCTGTCATTAATACTTCAAAAACTTTTTAAAAAAAGTATCAAAATTTTATACAGACAGGAAACACCCTATGACTCTGGGCTAGAAGTGAAAAACTCTTCTTTTGTTTCAAATATCCCCAGAACCCACAAGTATGTCGCTGCCACAAAGACAGGGATACAACAGATCTGTGAAATGCCACTTGTGTAATTCACTGATGACACGTTTTAAATTTTTACGGCAATAAAGAGTGCCAAGGCATGTTAAACCATGGGCCATGCTTGTTGGCTAATGGGTATTGATTAACTTCCGAGCAGGCGAGAGCAACAGCGAGGGGCCTGCCCCCTTTTTTTATCTGAGTGAGTGGCCCCAACTCAATTTGACGGCATCGCCATGAGCCACGACACTCTCTGTGTGGTTTTTCAAGGTAGCCCTCCGCTCAATAGCACACTTCAACATTCAAGAATTTGCTGCGAATGTCCAATCATGTTCGATTGGGTCCCTGGGCAACGGCACAGCATTTGAAGTGGAAACGTGTGTCAACTGAGACAAGTTCCCCTGACCTTGTCTTAACATTCTCCTCATACACATGTACAGGTACATGTGAAAAGACAGGCTATGACCCAACAATGGCGATGACAACTACATGTACACGTAACTCCGAGTCGCCCTGGAAACAAACCTGGCACTGTTTAAAAATGCAAAGGTGGTTGCATGAAGACTGAGGAGTTCATTAACGCAATGCTAATGCACGTACACAACACTGGTACCAACCAACAGCGTGACAAATAAATCCTCAATCTTGACTGACGAATGCTGCCGGAAGCTACCACAGTGATGCCAAATGCAGAAACACTTAAAATGAATAAATTTGTTAATCTGATTTCGAAAGATCTGCTCCAGACAAGGGGCTCTGCGACAGGTTGCAAGCAATGGGACATTCAAACACTGAGGACTGAAAATACATGTAAATATAATCTGACATACCAGAACGTACACTGTATTTACAATTGAATACATCTATATGTACCTAATTGAAAATAGGGCCCAATTCCAACAAAACCTTTTTTAGTTCAAAAGAAAAAAATGAATAATTTTTTAACGCATTGCAAAAGAAATCAATTAACTCTCCTCCGCCAAAATGGTGAAGTTGGTCCTTTCCTATAATGAGGTATTCAAATGTACATGTACTGGTACCGTACATTTGTGAACAGTAAACATGTTTAAACGTTTAATTGGCTAATGCCTTGTTCCCGTCATTGTTGTCGTAAAACAAGACAGGTTTGCTGCACATCACTGAATGCTCCATGTACATCAAACGGTTGCTTAACGAATTGAAAAATGTACAAGTTAAATTTCCTTGTATGCGATTGAGTGCATGCACCTGGTAACCAGAAGCCTTTAAACGAACAAGGAAACAAATTTTTCTTAGAACCATTTTTTGTGTATTTCTGTATTCATCTTCCATGTATGAAGACATGATTTCTGGATGAGTGAGGGCGCTTTTGCTTTGATGTAAATCCAGGAAGACATGGTTCAGGTTGCATGTTTTCATGTTCAAATTGTGAATCCCAAATTTGCTATCTGGGAACATTTCTGTGAAAAGGAATTTTGCTGGATTATTGCCATATTTTACAAAGCAATAAATTGCCAAAGAAAATAAGATCTGCCATAGCAGTGGTTAAAAAAATCTTGAAATTTTCTGTGCACAAATCAGTGCAACATTGAGATTCAGTGCCTTGGATGACATCATATTTCTGCTCATGAATATGCAAGTATGTATTAGCATAAAACCAAAAAAGCGTCAAAATCTGGGTTAAAATTGTAAAACAAAAATTTAAATTGAAGTTAATTGAAACCCAAAGATGCAATTTCAAGGGTTTTTCGTAAAATTTATAAAAACTATTTCTACTTCCTGGTTCCTTTAATGCCCTGAAAATAAGAAATTGACAGACGTTTACATGTTCAAAGAAAAACTGACTGGCATAGTGCTAATGCAAGGTCTCATTTATATGCTGCATGTACATGTACATGTAGGCTGGAGTTCTGTTGAAAATGCTTCGCACAATTTGTACAAAATTGTGCTGAAACATTAGACACAGCTCCATGTACATGTACGATTGCAAGTAGCTGGCAACCCCCTACGTACGGTACTAGCGCGTAGATAAAGACAAAGAAAAATGGATGTCATCTGACAATCCATTGAGCCAAGCCAAAGTTTGGCAAATGCAAAGGTCATCTTGATGTCTCTTCAACGTCCAAAGGGGTACTCTCCCATGATTCTGCGAGGGGTCCGTCTGCTTCCACAGCTTTCAGAAAGAGAGAAAAAATCCTTCTGGACAGCCTGTGATTGTAAAGGGATGAAAATACGCGGAAACGCTATCTCCATACACAGCTTGAACTTTCCGGCGCGATATCACCGGGGTTTAGAGTTTCGGTGTGTATTCCCATGAAAAATTCTTATCTGATGCACATATCAAATATGCTCCCTGGGTACCGAGGGGCTTTCTCCCGATGCTTCTAACGGGATGCTGGATCAACAGATCCCGCAAATATTTCCGAGGCGATTTCTAGTGATTTCCCACCCTCTCTTGTCGAAGTCGACATCAAGCAGCACACATGTACCAGGTACATGAATTTTCAAAGAGAGTGCTGCGTATTTCCTTTAATCCATGGCACAAATCGCAGAAAGATTTAATTTGTGATACATAATACACATTTTCAATTCACCCATTTTGTAGGCTGGAAATCGACAGAGCATGAACATGTATGTATGTGTACATGTAACAAAAATCCAACTCAACCATTCCACTCAAATTTACCCCACACCTGCCACATCCACATACACTGTACAAACTGTACATGTACAATTGCACATGTAAATTTTGTGTCTCTCAAACTCAGAATTGACGCTTATGATTTTGAAAATTTGGAATAACTGCACGAAGACAGTCATTTCTGTACTTAAGCACACAAAACAACACTGATTAACAGGTTATTAGACAGTTACGACATTAAAAACATCCTTACAATCACTTGATGTGTGCGCACAACAAACTGGTATGACACCACTGAAAAAAAACTTCTTGATTAAAAAAAAAAGACTCAATTTCAAATCATTTTTCTTCACCCGCACTGCACGTTTGTCAATTGACATGATATGTTTGCCACATGTACATGTACTGTATGTTAGGAAAACTCCATCCAATGCTGAGTGCACATGATCAATTTCAGTGTAACGGACATGACATCGAACAGTTTTTATAATTCAAATCATCGCACAGTTGAATTGGCAGTCTCCAAACAATTTTCGTTGAGTTTACTGGGCACATGTAAATATCAGTGACATACACGTTAAATTTCACACGATTTTATTAAACGGCTGTAGAGAAAATGCACTCATTGTGAGCGTAACGGACATGACTGACGTGAACATTTTCACGGAATTGCCCATACTTAAACAAATATACCAATACAAACACTAATACTGCATGTTGACAGATTATTGATTCCTAACAGGGAAAGACAAGGGATCATGTATTATGTACATATAATGCTTATTATTGCTACAATTTTAACAATACACTGTACTTTGTGCGCCAACCACTCACCACACTTGGAAGTTTTGCCAACTTTTATGTCAATATAGATATATGAAACAGGTTTATTGAGTTTTATTATTACTCTCTGTCCCTGAAGCATATTAAAATGATAGATTGCAGGATTAATTTATAAGTACCTCCTCTGCATGTATGCTTACAGGATAAAGGTAAACACCATGCATATTTTGCAAAGACACAATTGATCTGATGGGTGCTACTTGACGAATATATCCATTCTTTGTATAGGCCCTACAAATTCATAAATTATTTATTTGATTTGATGCTGAAACATTTATTTCAACGCTGTCATTCTTTACGATGTAACCAAACACGTTCCCATTACTTAAGTCCTGAATATATCTGGCCATTAAATTGAGTAACATCAAATAGGATTATACATTTGATAAATTACATCTACCTGACAACATTTACCGTATGTAGGTTTAAGGTATAAAGCAGGAACACTTTTGTACCCAGTCTACAGACAGACAACAACCCCACAATCTAACATACATGTACTGTGGAACAGACAAATGAAGAACAAGACAAAAGAAACAAGTGTGAATCATCTCTCACAATGCGTCTTTCTCAAGCTTACCGCTTTGTGCCAGTGAGCAGATACATACCAGAAGCTGTTTACGTTTGTACTTGCTCTCAACAGTCACTTTGGAGGTATAATATTAACCTGTTCAATTTTTATTTCGAAGCTTCGAAGATTGGTTGGTGATAAACAAATGTGGACTTCTGTTACTTGAAATAACGTTTACTGGTCTGTTTATTCACAGCCATGACACACATACCGTACATGTACGTACATACTATGATCATCATATTTTGGGCAAAAAAGTATCGGTGCAAATTGATAAGAACAAGATTCTCTGAAAAAGCATGTTTCTCTCCACACGCACATCTCTGTAAAAATAACTTCAGAGGCACATCTTAATTTGTACCCAAATATATTTTTACAATCTCAAATATGAGACTGATTTGATATACATGTATTTACAATCAAGCAATGTAGCCCACAACACACTTTTTTGGGGAATTCTGATCATTTCTGGCACCTGCTGCCTTGGGTGCTCTGACCTGACCTTTAGGTCAAACTTGAGTAGACATCAATGAACCCCCCCAAAAAAACCAGTAGCAAACTAGCAATTGCACATCCTCAGGGTGTACTGGGGATCGATACCTTTGCAGGTGAACTGGTGAGGAAATACATACATGTATGTACTGTAGGCCAAAGAACTCAGAAAGGATTTCCCAACTTGGGAAATAAACATGTACAGTGAATATGTACATCTATGTACCAGTGCATGTTGTAAATGGACTTGGTACATTGAGTCCAAAAGACCTTTTCACTTGCATTTCATAGCTCTGTTTTGACACCTTTCCCTGTTTTGCACACATGTACATGTATGAAGGTGGACATTTGTACATGTGCATGTACAAGTACATGTACATGAAAACCGGTACATTGTACATGTGTGCACAGCACAATGCTAAACTAAATGGCTTGAAAAAAATAAGAGATATACTGTGCGTGTATATATTTACATGTGTACCAGAATTGTTTGAGATTTTCTTTAGCAGACACCGGCATGCTACCGTAGAAGCCTTATTTATGCAGGAAGACACTGGTACATGCAGAGTGTACAATGTGACAAAATGCAGAAAGCACATCACAAGCCTGTCTGTGGTTTCGCCAAATGAACTTCTCCGGGGAAACTGAAATGAATACCAACTTCACACTCAGGCTCTCTCAAAATCAGTTGACTCCAACCCTCCCATATGGGTGCCATATTTCAAAATCAACTGTATTGATTGGGAGTATTTTTGCAGGATTGAGACACTAGTTACACTCGGCTTGATGCACCTTGAAAGTTGACAAACCCAAAACCAAGCAAGGTACGGTACGAGTAGACTGTACATGTATCACTGATGTCCTGCAAAGGGGAGGTTTTTCCGAGGGTTCAGACTCAGTTCAACCAAGAACAGCTTCCATAGCCAGGTACCGTAGTTGGAGTTAACAAGGGCCGGACTGAAATGTTGACTTTTTCAGGCCTTGAACCTGAAACCTTTTTAGTGCTTCATGCACAGTATATCAAGTCGTTGTAGTTTGGGATGGACACCATGGTGATCTACAGAGACCCTGGCCATGCATGGCCCTCTCCCCTTCATATGAAATTATAAAGCCTTTTGGAAAAAAATGGAAGTCTTTCACAAGTGCATACATGTAGCTACATGTACATGTACAATCCTAGGTACATGTGTTGTTGGTGTCCACGTTTTAAATACATGTACAAATTTTTAAAAATGACGTCAACAAGTGGGGAGAATATACATAAAGTCATCCCGCTTTGTGTCAACTCCATAAAAAGACTTCTTAAGTTTGGCAAATGATCCCAAGTTTGCCAAGAGTTATCAGTATTCCACACTACTCTGTCCATTCATTAATGGTGTCCTTGTAACTCTGCGCTAACCTTACACACCCAGTGAGGACCTGTGAAAAAAAGATGTCCACATGATGCAAGAAGCAAAGACGTTCTGTGGACTTACCCATGTCCACTGGACATTTCCCCTTCTCTGAAAAAGAAGCTTAGAGGCATTTTAGGGTTAGGGTCATCTGTCGTAAAAGAAAAAATCTAGCTCGAAATAATTATTCCCAGTTCAAGGAAAGTGAGTATTTTCACCAAGTTTTCTCAACAGCATGAAAACAAAGGAATGGCCACACCAGCTACATGCATGTAACGTACCGGTACAGGTGAGTTTCTGCATTCAATTGGGGACCCTGAACAATAGAGGACAATAAGGTCCCCGATTGACAGAGGGTCCCCGATTGACAACTGTGTACAAAACATATGGGTGGTCTTCTAAAAAAGTTAAAGTACAAACAAAAGAGGAACAATAGGGGGTCCTCAGTTTGTGCACGCATCAGTTCTCCCAAGAGGAGAACTACATGCACAATGTGTATGTAAAAGTTCAGACCCCGCTCTAACAAGTCCAGGATTTGTCAATTGCAGTGCCGGCAGTTGGGAAATTTCCTTCAAGATTACTTTTTGAAGACAGGGCAGCCTCAAACCACAAATATGCATGCGAGGTGTTGCACATGAGAACAATCCTGGCTGCGTCGGGCTGAATCAGGCCGGATTGTATGGGGGGTGTCTTTTATCAGACGCTTGCAAAAGAGATCAAGCAAATATTACTATCATCCGTTTAATCTGCGCTTATGCAAAATGACCAGCACCTGTGTAACTGGCAGCCAGTCCCGTTGCCATTGGCAACAAATCCACCGGAGAACTGGATCGCAATTGTATCCCAGAATATGTTCACCGCATATTGCCATTAATTCAAAGCATATGTACGTACAGTACATGTAACTCACCCTATGCCTCAGTGACTTTACTGTGGGTGTCAGATAATTCGTTTGCACTGTAACATTTCAGACTAGACCATAAACGTGGCCATGCTAACATTTAATACATGTACCTGAGGGACAGTGAACAATAGATCACATCACAGCCAAGAGTCCCCTTGAGAAGTGATCACATGTGTGCATGTGTACTCCTGAGAGTCTGATGTACATGTAATCACCATGATCTGCCAGGGCAGGTGTGTACATAGTCGGTCTCCTTCTGATATCGTAATTAAAAAACAACATAACGGCGCGCAGGCCCTCAAAAGCTATATATCAGAGAATGACATCCAAACAACGGCTCAGATAATCATATGAAATGCAATATCCGGTATTGATCTGTGACTGATGATGTCCATGCCAAATGCTGACCAACTTATTAGTCGAAATATGTTTTTAGAAGACATGCACAGGCAGAAACAATCAACCCAAGTACTATCTGTGTAAAAAACCCTAAAACAGTACAATGCAACTCCTTCGAATGAAACAATGATTGACAATCCTGTTTTTTTTCTACAAAAAGGATGAGCTAGGAGAACTTTTATTCACAACCACACTGTCACATGTAGGCCTACATGTCACATGTATGTCCCAGGGCTGAGTCAATCCGAATAATTCACTATTCGAATATTCAACATTTAATTCAATCGAATATCCGAATATTCGGTCGTACCAACCAGCAGATTGTTGATGAACAAACTACACACAAAATCAGTTGCAATAACACACACAATTGTACATAATGATCAATATAATAGCTTCTCACATCTAGGAGTATCTCCAGCCATGATTTAACAAGATTTAAGAGATGAACAATACTTCTTGCCCTGTTGTAAATTTCTCATCCTTTTAAATTGTTTAACAAATAATTTACTTTTGGAATCATTGTAAGATTTCTGTCGCTTTCATTTTAATCTGCTTGAGACATGCCTCCATATGCAATTTTTCTCATTTAAAAACCAACGAAAATTTTCCCTTCCTTTTCATGAATTTTGCATTCGAATATTCAAATTCCAAAAATAATATTCAAATACTGATAATCAATTGAATATTCAGTTATTCAGATATCAGCACAGCCCTACCTCTCCCCCCCAAAATGGTAGTTTAAATTCTAATAGAGAGGGCAAATATTGGAAAGGGGGGGATAACATAACATCCCCCGCCCTTCCCTCTGGATACATGATAAATGTACAGTACATGTGCTGTGCATGAGCCTCCACATGCACCACTGTTGGCAGGCTTGAGCTGGAGCATAGCCCCAACAAGTGGGGTCAGTGCCCCTTGTATTCTTTGACCGGGACTTTAAGCTCCCCGTGGGTGGTGCAGGATACTTGTATTGATTTGTTCAGCTCTTTAAGGAAAAACTCAAGCAGAAACTGAAAAAAAGAGAATGGTTTGTTCAGTGGAAATTCTGTCCAACTTTGTAGTGTAAGGAATAAGTCACAAACACGGCTTGTCGACATGTATTAAGGCTGAGGAAACATGAACATATGTAGATTGAAAAATGTGCCCATTTACATGTACACTGTACCGTATATGATAAATAATGTGGACCAATCTCAGTTCCCTGGTACCCAATTCCCTGGTAACCCCAAGGAGTCATCCAAAACTTTCACCCAGCGGCAGTGCTGTCTCAGCTCGTACATGTCAAGCCACCCAAACTGGGTTATTACTCAGTAATGAACGTTAGAGTCCGCCAGAACTCCTTACTGAGCGCGACTCTACGTGCTCCACGGCCGCAGCTGCTTGGGCTGAAAAACCAAGCTGTCGTTAACTCCCCCAAGGCAAAGTCTTGGAAATTCAATACACGGTCAGCTCGATGAGAGGGAAGGGGGGGGAGGAGAGCAGGGGAGAAAAAAGGAACCAGTGCTCAGGAAACTTGGCGAGGAATGCCCCGAGTACTGAGTCAGATTAAAGCACGCCGTGACGATTTGCTTGTCGCCATGGTTCTATCCGGGGATGGAACCGGTGGCTCCGTTTCTCCTCGGTCTCCGGTGTGGAAACCGTATCTTCAATATGCCACTCAGATTGGAGATGGTGTTACATGTACTAAGGAGTACTTCTCGGGGGCACAGCTTGTCGCCATGGAAATCGACGGTTCTACCTCTGCTGCTCATGTTGTGTGGGACTGAGAATTCCTTGCAGTGACCAAAGATGATGTGAGGAGCACACTTTGTGCATGTACATGTACTGTTCATGACAAACAATGTATGAGTACCGATATATATAATGTACACCACATGTTGCAGTTTAGCAAGTACACTCAACATGTACAAGTTCAACACTCAACATGTACATGTTCAACATGTACATATTTAACATGTTCACGTTCAACATTGAACATGTACATGTTTAACATTCAACATATACATATTCAACATTGAACATGTACATGTTCAACATTCAACATGTACATGTACTGGTACATGAACCCTAACATGAAACTAGTACAGTACATGAAAATGCAAATTTAAAGCTGAACTGTTTCCAAGTTCCCTGCAAAGAATTCCAAATATTTCCATTTTCATTTCAAACCAAAACTGACTGATTGCAAAATACCGAGGTGCAGGTTATCAACAGGACAATGCCTGTCATCGTTGCGAAGGTCGAAATACATGTATACCTATACATGTATACTTATCCTGTGATCACTCCGGTGAACACTTCCCATGAAGGGAGAGACCCAGCCGAGACAAAACAAGGCAGTGACAGAGACTCCATCAACTCTAAATCTGCCTAAGCACAAAAGGGATGAAAGAATGAATTCAGGCATGAAAACTACTCGGCAAGGTATTGAAGGCAACTCAATCTATTATTCATACACAACTTAGGTTTCTTGGTTTCTCAGAAAGTTATTCTATTTTCGCATTTTTCTTTTCTTTTTTTCCACCACTCCGACTGACTGTGGGACTTTCACAAATGGAATATGACGTACATGTACTTGCTGAATGAACAGCATACAAGACAAGTTCGTGCTACCTAGTGTTAAACCAACAATTTGAAGGGTTTAATCATCCTGTCACATTTAATTAAACACAATTAATTTGTAGTGATTGCACGGTGTAAGGAAAGGATTGAAGCAGTTAACACGATTAATGTGCATGCATGGAACATTATCCGTTTTCTGTCACCTGTATTTTAATTGCATGTTGTGTGAGTGAACAGATTTCACGTACATCATGCAGACTAGTCAATAAGAAAAGAGAATTAAACTTTTAAAAAATTGTTTTTTCGCTTTGCAAACAATTTTGCCACTGGTAACATGCATACATGTACATGTACATTTTTAAGCTTCAAATATCTGCACAAGATATTATTGCACCAGTTACAAATGACATTCAGACATAAATAGGGAATCATTTCCCGTGGTTCACATTTGGGTCTTACTTTGAACTACGGCAACATGTTTGCCATCTTTACAAAATTCTCACACTGGCTTGAAACCCAGAATTGCAGAGCTGACAGTCGCTTTCTTTTTCGCCCGGCAATTCTGCAGCTCATTTTGAGGGGGAGTAAGAGTTCGGGCGCTTGACATTTCGGTAAAGTCACACTGTATACCCCCAGCGCGGCCCACAGCAAAATGTCAGCACGCTTGCCCCAACATATGAACAGAAATGCCCAGCCATGCCATTCCCTTCACAAACAATCCCTCCCGCTATTCAGTGAGAGGGCTTTGCCCTTTCCTCGCGAACCCAACGCTCCTAAATGACTCCGACGTGTCGGCAGGCAAGGCTGTAATGAAGACATTTGGAACTTTTCTTTCGGCTTGTCAAAATGGTCGACTCGACCTACATGTACTACCTGTGGCACAGGAGATGAGTCCGTGTCACCCCCCCCCGACTCCCCCCCCCGGGAGAATTTGACATAGTTGTCTTTGCTGCCACAGCTCGGTGAAGCTAGCAAGCGGCAAATAGCCTTCAAAATTTATGGCCCCCACGTGCTCTAAACGGATTAATAAATTCCTCATTGATTGCGCTTCCTTGTTTAAAGTGTAATTCTTCTCAGCCAGCCGGTGCTCTTTTATTGATAAAAGAATCAAGTCAAGCAGATAAATGTGGTCGCCTCGTAGGCAATAACGGCACATCAGACTCAGGCCAAAAAAAAAGGGTGAGATGACGAATCTGCCGACAGGCTGCGATAGTCCACCAGATTAAACCCATCAATAATGAAAGAAAAGAAAAAAAAAGGGGGACGGATTTATTTGGACTTGATGAATTTTAGAGATTGGGTGGACGGCTTCAGCCTCTCAGAATGTACAATGTACTCGCGCATATACGTGTACGGATTTCAATAAAAAAAAATAAAACTTGGACGGAACAGGAATCCTGACCACATTTAGAATCAAAGCACACGTACATACATGTGTGTACAAACAAGAACCAACACAAGTTGGGCAAACAAGCCACATGTACTGTACCAGTACGTGTATGTGTACATAAGTGAACAGTAACGGTACAAATGCATGCGTGGGCTGGGCATTTTAAATACACGGGAAAAATTCACACTCAGTCCAGGGAAATGCATTACGGGTTATGCTGCCCACACACGACATGCTGGGATCCATCTTAAATATACATGTACCAGAGAGGCAGGAAATCATAATCAAATTATGCAAAAATGCAACACAATCTGGGAAGAAATCCGCAGAGATCTTGATTACCTATGAGAAAGGCAATGGCTACTGGTACATGCATACTGTTCCATGATAATACGCAGCACACTGCACACTTAACGATTTTAATGTCTGCATGGCATGCATTCTGGGATGCGTATACACGTACCGATACTAGTACATGTACATGAAACGTAACAGCCCAGAATACAACAATGTACTACTTAGTAGACAAATGTAGCATACAGCGTTGTCGCTTGTACGAGGACATGACCTTATTCCTCTCTTAAGCCACAAAATACAATAGCTACTTACACAATGGACCATACAATGCTCTGGCTCTATGAATGCACAACTTTATTGTTCTCTGTAAGTAAGTCTCTGTAAGTAACAATCGAGGGCCTAGCCTAGCCAGAAGTAGTAATTTGTAAATTAATTTTGGATTTTTGCCCTGCCCGATGTGTCTTTTAACACTGTATACTCAGTGTATGCCCCCAAAGGCTTGTGAAAAAACCACAAACGTACACGGGGGGGTAGGACTCGAACCCACGCCCTCCTGCTTACTAGTGCAGATGTCTCAACCACTCGACCACAGAGCTTACTGGTGTCGGCTGGCTGGTTCGAATCAGATGTACATGTAGCAGTGGGTACCGCGAACAACTATTTCAAAGATGGATTTGCGCCGGGGAGAAAATCCAAAATTAATTTACATCTCCCTGCCACAAATCCATCTTTGAAATAGTAATTTGTAGTCGGTCCTTCAGGCTCAGAATACTGCTTAGTATTTTAAAGTACTGAGTACTGCAAGCCAAATTTTATGCAGAACTGTTAGGGTTAAAGGGTACATGAACATGTAAAGTGTAAGCCCCTACACGGTAATCTTTCCTATTTGAAAGGCAGCGTAAAACTTCATGAAGCACAAGAACTCGCGTTGGAGTTTTAAAAAAAAGAGAAGCAAAGCTAATTCTTTCCATTTTTTTTTCCTCTTTGATTCAAATCAGGTACTGATGGCGGAAGCGGCTCTATAGATTTGTCCAAACATGGGAAGGGGGGGGGACTGGGAAGGCTGCAAAGGTCCTTAGGGTGAGAGGTGTGCTGTTCGTGCCCACACTGGGAAATGAGGTCCTTGTGATGATCGCCTCAAAGGACATCAGGCGATATCACAAGCACACATGCACATAATATGGGCGGAGGAGGTTATAGTACAGTATCTCATTCTGGCAATGGTGTTGATTAGAATTCTGATAATTCAAAGATGCCAAGATGGAGGTTAACTGAACATGAATTTAATTTGGTTGTAATTCAGTCAAGTAAAGATCCATTAATTTTTTCCAATGTGGCATACCATCATGTATGACTCAGGCAAGGAGGCACAAGATTGCTATCAGGAGATACATACATGTATAATGCAGAACATGTTGTCACAGTTTACCGGTACATTCTTGTTCTGTAAAGTACAATTACACATACCAAGTGAAGTTTAACTTTTAAGTTGAACAGCCACATGTACCAGTGCAACTGTGTACCGGTGTGAATACCGGTACCTTGCCATCAGTTAAACCTTTAAATCTCAATCGCTTTACGGGTGCTTGTACTATAGCGCATGCACGCACATCTCTGTCATGTATTCATTGGACTGAAATGAGTTTTTAAAAATGGCTGCATGCATTCCTTCCAAATTGACTTGATCTGAGAGCAGTATCTTAACCCTAAAGGCTCATGAGACTTTTTTCTTTGTTTCATCAACATGTACAATTCTGAATGTCAAGTCTTCATGTGCAATCTACATGTACATGTACATGTACATGTATGTATGTGCACGTACATATAAGCCTCACTGTCATGAAGTACATGTACATGTACTGCAGTACCGTACTCATATTTTGTTGACAGAAACTACACTAAGTATGAAGCACCACACCTGTAGGCCTACAGAGTTTGAATGCATTCAACACAACAAAAAGGACCTTCATATATCACAATTATGTGAAATCCTATTTTAGAGTAATAGAAATAGGTAACATTAGAATTTATTGCAAGGTGAAATGGATGAAGAAATGACAGTCAAATTAGCACTGGCAGTGGGCAGAAAAGGCAACTCAAGTCTTAACAGCTACTTGTACCAAATATTATTGTTACACAACCTTCCACAGCCCGCATTACTCCATGAGTACCTGGTGCCTGCACTTCTTCAGGGACCCAGACATCCAGGACCCAGATCTAATCTGACTGAGGCTGGAGCTCCATTGATGGACCTGAATTCTTGGGGCTGATTGCAAAGGCCGGGCGACGACAAAACGCTAACAAATGCCTGCCCCCACTGAGTACATGTACTGTCTCCCCATCTTTGCTCATTTTGTTAGCGGGCCTGGACCTCCATTGTCCAATGCCACAAAAGAGGGGATTGGGAGACGACGGAAGGGAATTGGCAACATGGTAATGTATAGGGCCAAATTACACGGTTGACTTCAAATAAGACTGTCCACTTCTGTTGATGACCCAGCACACAAGCTTTGTATGGACACAGTTAGAACGCTAAGCCTTGGTGTCAAGAAACCCGGGCTGCAAGGATTTCAAGGAGATGAGCTACAAACTCCAAGGACGAATGTCACTTAAAAAAAGTTCGCATATGTAACACAAAAATCAATGTACATGTACCGTGTATGTTTCCAAACTGAGTAACGACTTTGTAAAACTTAATGAAATGAAAACAAGCAATCTCTGAGACGGCCATTTTTGCCTAGCTAATAACACTGGACTGGTCCAAGATTTTAAGGCAGACACCTACACTTGATTGGTAAGACAGACACCAACTATATGCACATGTACCCAGGAAGGAAACAGGAAAAGAATTCAAGTGAGTTTTTTTACATTTGTACTCTGCAGATTAATCCAATGTCTCAAAAGATCCTAAGTCATTCAGAAATGCTAATTTTAACCAATTCTCAATTTTACTTGATACAAAAAAAAAAGAAAGAAAGCAAGAATGCAGAGTTCCGATGCCCCACAGAAAAACAACCTCCATCCTACAACTTCAACACCTGGTTCCAAAGAACTTGAGTACACCCCCATTCCTTTTACTAACATTCTTGTTTTACAACTTGGGGGTGGGGGCTTGGGGGAAGAGAACCAAAACTACCATGAGGTTGAGGCTGTTTTTTTCGTTACAATGCACTGTGTTCCAGAACTGTACTTTCCACCAACTTTCCCGATATCAGAGTGTTCAAATTCAAGCCACCACCTGGGCCAGTTTCATAGAGCTGCTTGAGTACAAACTCTGCTTAAGCGTGAAAAAAAAAACCTTACTTAAAAACAATGGTTACCAGCTCAAATACAATCCCAAAATAACATACATCACAAGTTTTGGCTGGCTACCTGATTTATCAAGCAAGGTTTTCCTGCACTTATTTTAGGCTTAAGCAGCTCTATGAAATGGGCCCAGCTGGTTACCCTCCCTTGGCTGTTTCATCAAACAGATGAAAACAGCCAACAATGGCTGAGATTTTTTGAAAATGAAATTCAGTTTACATAATTTTTTCTCTCTTTCTCCCTATTTTTTGGCTTTCCTGTAGAAGAGCCTACGTGTACCACAATTCTGGATCCTTCAAGTCTTTAGAAATTTGAATGAAATGCAAACAGCTATACAACCACCGAGCTGTACATGTACAGCACACTGTCTCTACGACCCGCGTGTCAAAATGTTCATTCCACATTTGACCACGATATGGAGTCATTGAGAGTAATCTGGGTGCCTCTACATGTATTACAAAAGCCCGCAATCGTGTTTGGAGACTTGGAGAAAATGACTCTCAGAAATTCTGGAATGTTTCCTATGCACATGCACGCGCCATTCGGAGTTTGCTCGTTGACTGGCTGTCTGACCGGCTGTCCTCTATCAGTCTATATGTTCACTGTACAGCTCACTCAACAATGACACATCCAACGCCCTGCACTGAGCATAGAGCAAGGAACAGTATGCACTGAGTTACTGCACATGTGCATGTTCCAGTACATGTAACTTAAAGAAAATATAAATGTTTCGAAGAAACTGCAACACTGTTGCTCCTTATACCTGGGATAACATCACAGTTTAGCTCATGAATGTGAATCTAATCAGCATAATAAAGTCCAAACAGCGCTGAAATAAACTCAGAAACAGCTGCATGTATATCAAGATTGGAATGTGGGCGCACCGGTACGCCCATGGACGGTACATGTACCTGGGCTCAAAGAGGCAATTTCAGGGTTTCCTTCCTCACACAGTATTTGAAACAGGAATTCTACTTACTGCATGAACCCTTTAAAGGATTTTATTTCCTATTAATTGTAAGGTAGGCTGACAGTCACAGGTATTAAGATGTACATGTAAGATAAAAGCAACTGCGCCCACTCTCCCCCAAGTACTGCTGTGTCGGTATCTGCCCAGTAATCTAAATCCTATTAATACCAGATAAACGAAGCAGGTGACCATTATCATCAATAGCACACCATCCTTGTCCTTCTGGGCATTTGCTGTGTGTGTGGGATTGTGTCCGTTCGTAAACAGGGAAATCTAGCCATATTTGACACCTGACCCTTGTATGCATATTACGATATAGACTGGCTTTCCTTAGTTTTCTGTTCTGCTAGAATTTTCGTTTATCATTGAATGCAACAGAACAGGAATCAGTTTGGGAAAAAAGTGAAAAGTAAATCTCTTCTGAGCTCAAGCAATCATTTAAATGCTTTGGCAGTGTGTGGCATTTGGCTGGTAACCCTAGTCAGTGGTAATTGTGTGGCCAAACTCTTTCCGCTACCACTACAGCCATGCAGTCTTGTAAGTGCTCAATTCCTGGTCAGTTCACAATTACGATGTTAGCTTTAATTTCTCTCATTCCCATGAAATGATGACACCATTATTCGAATGCCATCTGGGGACGGTGAAATGAAAGATTCAAATCCAGGCCACATACCGGCAGTGATATAAACTTGTAAGAACTTGACAACAAAAAGGTCCCAGGTCAAAACAATGTCATTCTGAGATGTTTGCATATTCACGTTTACATGTACAGTAGGTACATTGTACATGTACTGGTGAATTCACATCATGGATTCCCACAGTAAAACAGAATGCACAAAAACTCCTGTGCGTTCATTTTAACATCTCAGCAATACTGCCAATCACACAACTTCAATCGCCAAAATTTTGTCTTCTTCGCACGCACCGCGAGCAACGTTTCTCAAGTAATGGTGACGTCGAAGAAGTTTAGTCCGGACATGCCGGAAGGCATTCCCAATGTTATGACAATTACGATGTACATTGTACATGTATCTGTGCTGTGTAATTGACACTTGATTTCATCCAAGTCTAGCGGTTTTCACGTGATGTCACTTGACCGGCAAACGCAGCTCAAGAGGCACTCCCAGTCCTTAGTGGTATGTGCATTTTCGAATCTGCGTCCATCAGTTGGCAATTTCATGTACACCAGAATACCAGTATATATTGAATGCTGCCAGTCAAAAATCATGTGACTGAAAACCTCTACTTACATGTATATAAATTCCTATAACAATTTATGTAATAGACAACCGATGACATCTGACTGTCATACATTGTGCCGGTACAGTACATGTAGAATCTATGTATTTTGTACGGTCCCTGGATTTAACTGCACTGTCCCAAAACCAACGGTATGAGGGTACCTGCATCACCAAGACTTGTTTTCCAGGAAAACATACACATGCTGACAAAACTTGACAAATAACAACATAATCCCGCACCGAGATGGAAATAATTAACATCCACTCCGGCAGTAAAGCCTGTAACCAATGTTACTGGAAACGTTGCGGGCACAGGCCATTGAGTATGTACATGTACGACACAGAACGCTGCCTTACATGTACATGCCTTACTGAAAGATCAGGAACAGGCTAGAGCTGATCTGTATCTTGTGACAGCCAAAACTGAAAATTCCCACCGCCACAGGGAAAGTGGCTTTCTAAGCAAAAGTCAATACCAGATTACGTGAGTGAACTTAGAGTCGGGGGTTTGGGAGCAGTGGAGGGCCCGGGTGCATTCACGGTTCACTGAAGGTAAATTTAAAGAAACCACTGTGAAAATATCCATCTTTGTCAATCACATGAAACTGAATTTGCTGCCAAACATTCATATACATGTAAGTGAACAATGTTCACTTATTGTACACATCAAAATGAAAACTGCACAATCTGCACTACAAAAAGTGGCAGTAAGTAAATTTGTGAGGGAAATACCTGACCAGTAATCACTGCACACTGAACATGCACCTGTATTGCCCCTACTTTCAAAACGAGAAATTTAGTTGATCTGACGCTGGCAATTTGGTGAAATCGTATTGACCCAATCTACTGACATCAGCCCAATGACGATGATCTCTTTGGGGCCACATTTATCCAAACTGCTTTTTTCATTTTCTCTGAGAAGAAAAGGAAAGTTCACTCAACTTAAGTTTTTCTGGCTTCAAAGGTATAAAAAAAATATATGAATGTAAACAGTGTGGTGCTCGGTACACTCCAGCACATGTACAGCTGTTTCCCTCCTTTTTTTTCTTTTCATGGAAGGACAAATTTCAGGTGAATAAAAAAATCCTTAATTACATTCCACTTGAGGACTTGACAGTACTGTTCAGGCAGTTTGAGTTACATGCATGCACATGTACAAGCACAAACAAACTGGTGTTTGCTTTCATGCAGCGTATATGTACAGTGCACTGTAATTAATCGACCCTCCAATTTATGAATTCTGTTTTTAAGCAGAGACCAATTTAAAATACAATTTTCTTTAAAGTTGATGTTTGCATTTCAGTGAAATTTGTCACCTTGTGAAAATGGTAACAATATGGAGTTCATGTACCTCACCTAAGTAAGTGTTTGTCTTCCAATCATAACTGTCATCATCCTCACAAGCCAACACATGCCTTGGAGATGAATCAACCAAAGAAACTGCTCAAAATTGTTTAAGCAGCCGGGTATCTGTCCACAGCTAACATTCATCTTCACCCTGACTCCCTAGGGTGTGTTGCAAAATCATATTAAAATTGGAGGATTCAGGACTGCTAGGGTTAATCAAGGAATAGCCCTCGATACATTTTTCATCTCCATATCATTGATGGACTGCAGACTACCGCATTATAAAACAATGAAGAGCAACTGAAGAAAAATTCCAACAGTGAAAGAAGATAAAAGCCTAAAAGATATGAACCCTACATTTCAATAATAGGTTTTGCCCAAGCGCGTCAATTTACACATCGTAAGGAAAAACACAAAGGCATCATACACGTACTGTAGCAAAACACTGCACAGTGGAAATTAAAAAACTGGAAAATCTGTAATACCCCAAGAGCTCGGCGTAACTTAAAAAATTACCGACCACCTCGAAAACAATCCCGCATCTTTAGAAAAAACCAACTGAAGTGGCCACTTACCCCATCTTCTTCGTTGTTCATATTTTTCCTGATGACCATCAATGACCATCCCATGGGCAACTGGAAATGACCGGAGATATCCAAGGATGGGGAAGTACTCTGTCCGCTGGACAAGCAAGACCCACAACAACTCCACCTGGCACGTGGATATCAATCCTTAAATGTACATGTACCGTATATCTAGTCCAGTGCCTCCGAAAAATGCACTTTTGAAGGGGCCATTCTAAATGATCTTGTACTTTCCATGCTTGGAGTGTATTCAAGAATTGTACTCTGTCAGGTCCCAGGCCAAATGAACACTGAGTATTTATTACAAAAGAAAAAAGTTTCTAGAGAAATGATCTGCTGGTTCCAAGAATCAATGACGTTTTTGCAGCCCAGACGTGTGCTCAAGGATGTCAAGCAAATGGGCAAAGTCATTCCCACTGGACAGACCTGATCCAGCGTGAAACATTTCTTGACTGGATCAGCTACACGATGGCCCTGAACCGCAGAGAGCAAGGACCTGATGCAACTGCCCACGCAACCGTACCATCCCCTGGTCGGAAGTACAATGGAGAAAATTTTTCTGGCTTCTGACGCAGTCAGTGCAAACACACAGTGAAACCTGAAGACCCCGGCCGCGTACGGTCTCCCTACCTGTACCTGTGGCCTCTCCTGACAACAGCACACAAGGATTTAACAGTAACACACACACACACAAGCTGAGCTCCCTAGCAGAATCGCATCTCCGATCAAGCGACCGTAGTCAGCACCCTTATCACGTCGCCATGACAACCGGACATTTCTGAACACTGAGCCAGGAAGTGGTTTCTACAGGCCCAGTCAAATTCAAGGCTCAGTGGGCCCGAGAGCCAAAGCAAGCACAGAGAAGCAGGAGGGGGGGTTGGGCCGTACTGAAGTGACGGACGATACAATTCTGAGTGCATGCAGATGCTGATGCTGTCTTGCTGACCCAAACAGCTCACTGTAAAGTAATGTTGAGGCAGGTGGTCAGAGGACACCTGCCAATT